>NC_080690.1:30742795-31342795 GCF_030445035.2 Dasypus novemcinctus
GTGATACCTCTTCCCCAATCCAGGGATTTGGGGAAATCTCTAATGATGATAGACAGAGCAGACCCTCTCATTTGCATCTTTCCTGAATGGCTTCAACACACCTCATATGGATGCTTCTAAGAATTGGGATAATGAAATGAGCCTGGTGGGTTTCAGACTAATAAGAACACTGCACCAAACTAGGAGGAATAGACCTCACCAACATTCTAAATTGCTTTTCCTCCCTCCTCAGGAGCAGCCGAGCCGGGAACTTGCAGAAGGGCAGATGGCATCACTCTGCCATACTCTGGAGGTGCCTGCCTCAGTTCTTTGTGAAGAACATCTGCTTCTCTCCTCTCCTCACCACAGCAATCCTTCCCCTGCTGAGAGAAGGGCACCAAGAGCTCTGACCTCCACTGGAGCATGAGGTTCTTTCTGCTAATTCAGAGAGATGTCACAGAGAGCTGTCAGACAACAGATTAGTTAGAACCCAGTTGGTACACACACCCTGTGGCAAAGCACCAATGACAAGCTGTTGCTGGACCAGCAACTCATCTCTATTTCTATATCTATTTTTTTTCAAAAAAGCAAAAAGAACAGCCTGTGTCTTTGTCTCTGTGTCTTAATTAACTATGTCAGAGACACATAGTGGGGAGAGCAGAATCTTTGAATTGTGAAGACATGGCTTTGAATTCAGACTTCTCCATTTATTGACACTCAGCTAAGATTTTCTCAATTGTCTCTGTCTCATAGGCAGTTTCCTTCCAATGTAATATGAATAATTAGGTCTGTATCATAGGCTGCTATGAGAATTCATCTTTCTCTTTTGACATCTCTCATTATTCTACTAGGAGAATATTTATTCTGGCTGTACACCACTTCTCTTAAAATACCCGTAGACCACCTGTGTCAGAATCACTCAGGGATTCTAATATGTACCAAAGCTTGTTCTAAACTTTTCAATGACATCAAAATCCAGATTGTACCAGCTTGGCCACAGGTGAGAGATACTTCTTCCCAAATCTTAAGAGTTATGTTCTTTAAATCCTCATGTAGATTAATTTATGGTAAAAAAATTTCAGGTTGTTGCATATTTTCTTAAAATATGCCTGGTGATATGTGTGGCGAGTAACCTATACGTTTTTACAGGTATTTGGTATGAACATAAAATTATTTCATATGGATCACACATATGAAATATAATGATGGGTATAGTATTGTACACTTCTTGAGACAACATAAATGTGGTATTCTTATTATCTATTTATCATTAATTGTCTTTCATGTACTCAGAAATCTCGCTTTCCTACATTTTTCTAAATAACATGGGTAAGTCCATCTGACTTTGTAGCAAATTATCAGCACATTATGAGGTTTCTCTGTCCATGTTTAAATATGATTCTTATTTTACAACTAGGAGCATTTAATCAATGTTAATTAGCAATTACATGTATTCAAACTAATATTTATGTGCTTGCAGAAAGGGTACAGCACAGAATTTATGGTTCCCTTTCATAGGTGCCCAGGGAGCTTATAGCTGGGAGAAATCACCATTCATTCCAGCATCTGGTCTAATCCAATATCTATATATACAGGATTAGTTGACAGGCAGGTTGTTGGTAACCAATAGATTTATAGCAGGTCAGTAGGACTGTAAAACTGAAGTCTTGGGTTTGAAGCTAGGTCTAGAGCAGGGGAGCAATGCTGGAGGAGGAGGAGGAAGGGAGAGGTAAAAGATAAAAAGCAGAAGCAGCTACTATCCTGTACTGAGAGAGTCTACAACTGCAAGCAGGAGAATCCCATTCATCAGCCATGAGGAATCTAAGCCCCCTCTTGATTTAGAGGTGGGGTGGGCATCACCATCCCAGGGCCCTCAGGATGGAAGAATAAAATATGGATTAAAGTGGGCTTACTGGTATTCTATAGAATCATTGCGATTCTAGCAATGGGAGAAACTGTATCATTGATGTGGAGACAGTGGTCATGGGAGTTGCCAAGGGCAGGGAGAGGGAAGGAAGAAGAGGTGTAATATGGGGACATTTTCAGGAATTGGAGTTGTCCTGAATGATATTGCAGGGACAGACGCAGGACATCATATATCCTGCTATAACCCACTAAATGGACTAGGAAAGAGTATAAACTACAATGTAAACTATAATCCATGCTGTGTAGCAGTGCTCCAAAATGTATTCACCAAATGCAATGAATGTGCCACACTGATGAAAGAGGTTGATGTGGGAGGAGTTGAGAGGGGGAGTGGGTATATTGGGAACTCTTATATTTTTTTATGTAACATTTTGTGTCATCTATGTATCTTGAAAAAAAAAGATAATAAAAAATTTAAAAAAATAAGCACATGGGAGATGTACTATTAGCAAGTCTTTTTTATACAGAAGAGGAATGTGGGTCTTAGGTTACATGGCTCATTAACTGAATTAGGGAGAAGAGCAAGGAGAAAATGTTTTTTTTGTTTGTTTGTTTTCTTTTTGTTTTCACCTACAAAGCAAACCCATCTTACTGTAATAAACCCAAATGCATCTCAACTTTAACAAAGGGAGGGGGAAAATATCTCTGCAGGGACTGAGATCTAAGTTGACTATTCTTATAAAACCAAACTTAATATCTCAGCAAAGGGCAAATGTTTCAGAGTCAACAGCTAAGAGTGACTTTACAAATGTCCCCCAAGGAGGAAAATAGCTGTGTAACTTAAAAACACTATTCAGATAGCTGTACAATAAAAAAGATAAACCAGAATTTCTTTAGAGGACACTGCTGCTTTAAGACAAAAACAAGAGACAAAAGCAAACAAACAAACACCGCTTTGTTTTAAAGTAACAAGTGTTAGAAGCTGAACAAAAATAAAGGAAAGAGGAAAGAATGTGATTTGCAGATAGGATATGTACTATATTTCATCAATTCACACTTTAATATTTCTGAAATCAGAATGAGTCACATGGTTTCTCAGTAAGACCCCAACTGTCTGATTCCAATGTTAAGAATATTTTCCCCACTTTATCTGTAGTTGCCATTACCTGCATATGTGCTTTCTCGGTAGTTACTACTGGAGGCAAAACTGTATAAAAGTAACCCCTAGGAACATTTTCAGGACTGGGAGTCGTCCTGAATGATGTTGCAGGGACAGATGTAGGACATTATATTTCCCGCCATAACCGACTGAATGGACTGGGAGAGAGTGTAAAGTATAATTTAAACTATAATCCATGCTATGTAGCAGTGCTCCGAAATGTATTCATCAATTGAAATTAGTGTACCACACTAATGAAAGAAGTTGTTGATGTGGGAAAAGTGGGGCGTGTGGGGACTTGTGGCATATGGGAACATTTTGTGTGATCTATGTATCTTTTAAAAATAAATAAAAAATATATTTTTAAAAGAGCAACCCCTAATATTTAAGGCAACAAACCATTTAATAGCCATTTGAGAGAAGAATATGAATCTGAGTTGTCTGAAAACATCCCAATGTTATTTTCTAGTAAGATCAAGAAAGTGCTAGAGAAAAAAGAAAAGCAAAATTGGTGTCAGCAGCTTAGAAGCAAATCTCAGAGTTAACAGTAGAACCCGCATTTAGAAAATGCAACATTATCAGCACTTTTGATGGCACAGAGGATGATACTGAGTGATAAAACATGAGCATCAATAACCCTGAATAAATTTTTTAAAAAGCTTCTGCAGTGTTGGACTCTGAATGTTAAAAACACTTTAGAAGTACTTTAATTCTAGTGCATTTCACACACACACAAACACACAGGTACAGAGAAAGAGATGATAAAAAAATTTAAGTCTACAAAAGTTTAAAAGACCTTTTAAAAATAAGTTTTAAAATTTACTTTAAGTATTAAGAAAGCATTCTGTGAGAGTATAAGTAGCAGGATATTTCTTTATATTGGCACATAAAATAGTGGTGCATCTTGCAATTGATATCTTAAATTTAGTGAAAAATAGTAGTTAAAAACTGAGAATATCGTTATACTCTCAAAGTATTCTTTATATGACAATGGTGACTCATTCATTCACATACGCAACTTCATTATCAAGATATTTGAATGTGCTGTATCCTGGGATATAAGTGATTGAAATTACTATTTCACAATTCAAAGAATATTCCATTACAAAGGAATGTGTTAGAGTTAACTTAAAGAAATAATGAAAAAATTTCAAAAGCCCACCATTAACAGGAGACACAGGCAGTTAGGAGCGTCACTTGAAACTAAGGGCTATTGCGGAGGCAGTTATAAGGCACAAACCATAGTTGTCTTTTCCTAGAGATTTATGGGACACTTTGTGGAAGCAATAGTGTCTGAGTAGTGTCTTAAAAGATAGATAGGAGTTTCAAGTTCATCTCAAATAGAATAAGATAGGGAAGGCCATTCCAGGCAGAGAAAACTACATGGACCAAGGAAAAAGGGTACAACGCAGCTTCTGAAAAGAGTGCAAAAGGGAAGGGGACAGAAAAATGGAGGTGGAGCAGGATTCCAGGAGTCAAATCAACTCTCAATTCTCAACTTTTCTGATTAAAAATAAAAAAGCTTATGTTTTTATATTATAATGAAATATAGAAAGTAAAAGAAATAAAGATGAAAGAAAATAAAGTGAAATTACCACAAAAATTTTAAAAAGAATAATCTTTTAAAACCCTGGGTTTCTAGGTATCACTTTAATAAGCATTTCCTTATCGCGCCTTCTTAATAGAAAGTTAAATGCTTTAAGCCATGTCATTAACCTTTAGTGATCCCTTCGATAAACCAAATTTGATATAACACTAAGACCAAAGGAAGGTCTAATACTTTGGCCTGTATCCCTGGCACAGTATCTTTATAATCTCTAATTTCTCCATGTTATAAAAAAAAAAGTCAAAATATTAACCCCACATAATAGCTCCCAATTACAAAGCATCTATTTTGTCCCAGGAATAGCCAAGTATTTTTAAAATATAAATACATACAAGGAGCTTTAAAGAAACATATTCACACGTCCATTTAAATGATTATGAAATGTAGCTCCAGAGGGGTTTGACCAAATTTACCTCACTACAAAGCAGCAAAGCTACTTCAGTCAACATCTCAGTTTTCACCATTCATTCTTTTCTTCATTCATTTAAATATGTGTTGAGTAATTGGTCTGTACTAACCTTTTATATATATATATATATATAGAGAGAGAGAGAGAGAGAGAGACATATATATCAGTATTACAAGTTATACCTTTAACACAAGATAACTGCAAGAACAAAAAATCTGTTTTGGTCTGTAATTATACTCCCTCATTTTTTTTTACTAATTACTTTTGATAAATTATTTAAAACATTTTTAATGTATCTGGGATAATATAAATGATTTTTCCCTAATTTCCTTGATTAATGCAAGATTTGCCATTTCCCCATGATCACAACCCTGAATTCCCTTGGTTAGTTTTCTGTATGTGTGCGTTGTACATGAGCATTTGATCTAGAGAAGTGGGGAGGGGGGCGAGTTGAAGACAAATATTATTTATTTTATAATCCGTCTTCAGTAATGACAAAAAATATACTCCAGGGAGTGTTGACTTATATCAAAGTTAGAAACAATGTCATATTTGTCATAACCAGGTGATACTCCTCTTTGATTGAGAGCTCAGAAAACAATGAACAATTGCACCTATAACTTCTTTGGAAATAAATTGTTGATCCTTGCAAGGGGGTACCTTTACTGTAAAATAGAGACTCATTGAAAGCTGTGGTTAAATTTAAAAGAAAAAGAAATTATCTGTGACATATGCGTTCTTGTCCTTGATATTGTTATTGACTTTTGTCCAAACATATTTAACTTACCTTGGAGTCAATACAGTTATTTATTTTATCATCTGTTCTACAAATTTGGAGGCCTGCACATTTCAATTTATTTCTCCACTTATTTCCTTTCCTTTATATCCTAACTTACTTGAAGGCAAGGACCATTTCTGATTAACTCTTTGTTTCCCTATACCCTAACATTCTGCCAAGCATGTACAAGCCTATTGATAATTGTTTGAATTGGTGAAAAAGAAAAAAAGAAGAAAGAAATGAGTGAGTGAGGAAATAAGTAAAGCAGTGAATGACTGGATGGATAAATGTCCTTGACAACCTGAAAGGATCATAGTATTATTATTGCCCATTTTACAAACAAAGAGTTTGTATGTTAGAAAAGCTGTGATAAAATATTACACACAATCATTATTATTACTGAGTAATTATGGAGAGGCATTATGTTAAGTTTTCATATATGAGAGTCTCAAGAGAGCACCTATCAACCTCTTGAAAGCCACATAAGATGGGCTTACATTTTGGTCCATAAACTTTATTGTACAAACTGGGACACATACAAAAATGAAAGAGGACACAGTCAGTAATTTGTCAGGACTACAGAAGTTAGCCATGATTGTCCCAGGAAAACCAGGACATACGGCATCTTTTTTAAGTTTCTATTTCATGTATAGAAATTGCCAAAGGCCTTTCTATGATTCATTGGAACACCCATGTTTATGTCTGCCTCTGTGCTCCAGCCTTCTCCTTCTATATGAGGAAGGAGTTAAGTATAAATTCTGGGCAAATGTAGCAAGAAATAAAGTCTGCACAAATCATCAGCAAATCAGACTGAGTAGTGATTTGGTGATATATTTGAAAAAGGAATTTCAGCAAAGCACAACTAAGAAGCTTTGGATTGAACATGAAGCATTGAAGACTTAAAAAAGCAAATTTATGCTTTCCCATACAGATCGAACCTCACAGAAACTTTTACCTTCTGTTCTTCTCTCTCCCCTTCCCCATTCCCTTTCATCCCTACAGAAGTAAAAGCAACCACCACCTTTTTTTTTTTCCCTGCTGCTTTCAGTTTTACAGTCCTTCCATTACCTATATTCATGAAACATCTTCATGATCTCACCTTCTATTCCAAAGATAATAACAAATAGTTCTTGCCTCTAAAATCCAATTCTTCCCCTTCTGGAAATAAAGTAGGGTCAGTATTACATATCAGCAGGACTGAATGTATTTGTGACAGTACCTTGTAAGTACCTGCCTCTTCTAACCTAATACATAGGTTGCCTGCATGCCCCAGCTTAGTCCTTGCTTAGGATTCTAGTAGCATACCTGAGGGTCTATTTCTTCAATTCCTTATATTTTCATATTTTAGGAATGGGTCTTTTATCTCCAGTGTGCATTCTGGAGAAACATGCTCTCCATGACATTTACCTTCACTCTGATCCTACAGTTCAATTGTGAAACTGTGCTTTAGATCATCTCTTGGAACTTGTCTGGAACTGTTCTTGATTTGCTAGTGTCTTGTGGGATTTGCACATTAATTGTTGCTACCCCTTTCTGAATTATTAATTTCTTTCTTGCAAGTGATAGTAAATCAAACCTAACCTGTCTTTAAAGAAAAAAAAAAAGGCAAAACAAAAACATACTGGTAAATGCCTTTTTTTTCCTTAAGTTTTAGGGTTTAAAAGTTCAAGGTTAGGCTGGGTTCTGGTACCTGAGTGATAGCATTAAGGACTGATCTATATCCATATTTGGTTCATTCTCCTCTCTTGCTTGTGTTAACTTCATTCCTGGGCTCCAAATGATGTTAAGATGGTGTGACACTTTGAAATATCGATGAATTCCAAAAAGAAATACTGATTATGTTTTTAAGCTGTTCTGTTCCTCTGGGTTAGTGATACCCTTAGATTGTATTGATTTCAGTGGTTTCACTTTTTACTTGATTATATTATGACTAGGGCTTTGATTGGGCCATGTCAGTAGGAGGTTGAGCCCTGGCCCTCTTGGTGGGTGGGGACTCACAGAGAAAACTACATGGTAGAGGAGTTAGTTGGAGTTTTTTGATATTGGAGCCCTGGGAAATAAACACACAGAGAAGCATATATGTGAGGAAGGAGAAAAGGCTCCATTAGACACTGCAGAGGCCTCAGGAAGAAAGACGAGTATTTTAGACTGATGGTCTACAGCTGGCCTTGTGGAGAGAGCAGAGCAGCTGAGCCCAGAGAGAACAAGCCCCAGGAGAGAGACGACACTTGTCTTAGACTGTGGCTGAGATTGGAAGAAGCAGGGACCACAGAGCCTTAAGAGGAAAAGGAAGCCTGAACCCTTGCAACCATCAGCAGCCATCAGTTGCCATTTTGCTCCAACACATGACTTTGGTGAAGGAAGTAACTTACACTTTATGACCTGGTAACTGTAAGCTTCTACCCCAAATATATACCCTTTATAAGAGCCAACATATTTCTGGTATTTTGCATTAACACTCCTTTGACTGACTAATGCAGATTACAGCAGCATGATTTTTGAATTCTCACAAATACAAGTTCCACTAAGAAAGAAATCCTCTCTTTATAAAATATACTTTAAAAAAAAATTTAAGGTACTTAGATTATGTAAATGTTGCATAAAGAATATAGGGATTCTCATATGCTCCACTCACTCCCACTCCCACACATTCCCACATTAACAACATCCTGCAGTAGTGTGGTACATTTGTTACAATTGATGAACACATATTAGAGCATTGCCACTAAGTGTGGATTATAGTTCACATTATAGTTTAAACTTTCTTCCACAAAAATTTTCTAAATTATGACAAGATATATAATGACCTCTATCTGTCATTGCAACATTATTCTGGGCAATTCCAATGACCCAAAAATGACCTCATATTACACCTATTTTTCCTTCTCCCTCACATCATAACCTCCAGTGGCCACTGCCTCCACATTAATAATTAAAGTTCTTCTATTTGAATTTCAATAAGTCTACAGTGGAAAAACAGTAAGTCTTCCCTACTCCATTGTACATTCCTCAATCCTGAGGTTTCTGGAATGATGATACCCACTCCAACTTTAATTGAAAGGGGGCTTAGGTCCCATGGGGTAGATGGATGGGACTTTCTTACTTGCAGTTATAGACTTTCTCTCTTCCTTGGGGTGGTTGTTGTCATCATCAACTCCTTGTTAGTTGTCCTGGGTGAGTCCAATGACCTGGAGAGTAGGTGATACAACTCTTTTAAGATTCAGGGCCCAAGTTGCACATTGAAAGCCCAAAGATTTAAGTCTCTTGTACATAAACCTATCAACTCTAGTACTAACTCTAGGTTCAAATAGAAGGACACAAGAGCTATTTGTAGGGAAACCATAACTGAATCCAACTCTGTCACACTGGGAAGCATAAATTCCAAAGTAGGGTCCAATGACAGGGCCCCAAACTCTAAGCTGTTAGCCCTGCCTATAGTGTCTAGACTTCTCCAGAGTCCTTAGGAGTCCTGCTATTTGAGGCAATATTTACTTTGGCAGTCAATGAGATCCTGCTGAGAAGTGTATAAGCGTAACCTCTGGAGTGACCTCCCTACTCACTTTGAAGCCTCTTATCCATATAAACTCATTTGTCTTTACCTGTTCCCCCTTTTGGTCAAGGTCTTTTTCCAGTAGCATTGCTAATTGGTGCTTGGTAGTAATCCCTCGGTGCCAGGGAAGGCTTACCCCCAGGAGTCATGTCCCAAACAGGGGGTGGGGGGGATTAATACATTTATATGCTGAGTTTGGTTTAGAGAGAGGCCACATTTGAGCAACAAGGAGACTCTTAGGTAACTCTTAGGTAGGCAACCTATGATACTAGACTAAGTTTCAATTTCAAAAGAAAAGGTTCATAATAACAGTTGTCAATATTAAGGGCCCATCAATGGTCCAGCCTCCACATTTTTGAAATAATAAAAAAAAAATTTTTTTAATTGGCATTATATCTTTCATCACTGTAATATCTGTTGTCTTGTGTATATGGTGACATTTTCTTCCATTTATTCCCCCAGTGTCTATACTGGGAATGTTCTTTGGCAAATATGGCAGTGGAGGAATACTTGTTTAGGGTGTTGGATATGGGGGGGGGGGGAGGCATGTAGAAAAGAGCACACTTGGGGCAGGCTCTTAGGGAGAATGTGAGTGCATTGTATCAGTGGTGGAGACCCACACAATGAACAGAAAGGTGTTGGACTCCCATCTTGGGAAGTCCTGCTATGTTTTCAAATAGAGGGGCAGGAGTCTCTCAAGAGCACAGGCAGTGCCTAATAGGGGAGGACAGGTCAATATGTCAAGCCCTCAATGTTGCAAGGAACTATGAACCTTGTTCTTCAAGGAGTGAAGCTTAGTGGTTGCCATGGGTCCTGACAGGAGGGGGAGGGCAGAATAGAATAAATAGAACATAGGGCATTTTGGGGGCATTGGAATTGTCCTACATGGACTGGAAATGGTGGATACAGGCCATGATAAATTTCATCAAAATTTATAAAAGTGTATGATCCAAAATGTAAACTATAATTTAAATCATTGATCATGGTTAGTAGCAATGCTTCAATATTTGTACATCAGTTGTAACAAATGTACCATCCACATATAAAATGTTATTAATAAGGGAAAGGGGAAAGGGGAAAGGGGGGAAGGATGTTGGGTATATGGGAATCCCCTATATTCTGTAAGCAACTCTTCTGTAACCTAAAGCTTCTTTAAAATAAAAGAAATCTTCTTTTATATTAATGTCTTCAAATGCCATGGGTTTCTGTCTGATTTTATTGGCTTAGGTTATTTGTATACTGACCCAAATTTCTGTGATCAGCAGGATTTGAGTCTCTGCTATACCTGACCTGGGTCACATGTTCCAAGCCTGTGCTCCACCCAACTGACATAGAAGGGGTATGGGAAATTGTGGGTCTTTATATGATAATCAGTGACTCATCAGAATAAGGAAAGAGAAGGTGGAAGACACATAGCAAATGTCTTTTACACACTCATTTTGAAATTACTTTATTCAATTCCCATTTTTTCACATCCCTAGTAATATCTTTTCCCTCTAGATTGCAACTCCTCTTTCCTTCCACCAAGCCATAAGGCCATGGCTCCAAAGTCATTCATCCCAACTCCTGTGGAAAAGCTGTGGCTAGAATACAAAACAGATGACTCAGTTTAGCCTCTCCCACCACCCCTTCCCATAACATGCACAAACAATGCAGCAGCACATGAAGAATTTTGCAAGATGTTCACCAACAATACGTTATAAAGTAGGCACTCAATAAATATTTGTTGATAGATTTTAAGTCCCATTAAACTGCTTTCTCAAGTGGCCCCTTTGGCCCAGTTAATAAGTTTGGAAGAAGAGAAAAATCCACAGAGCAATGCTGGAAAAAATAAACTGATTTTGTAAATAGCTTAATCTATAATCTTAAAGATATATATTATTTGAACAGGTACTCGAGATGGTTTATCATTCCCATCTTGTCTCTTTAGCATCAATAAGGGATGTGGTGGGAAAAAGAACAGAATCTGCCACTAAATAGTCTAGCGACAAAACACTAAGACTTACTAAAAAAGCTAAGAATGTCAATTGTTTCCTGTTTTTTAAGATCTTTTGGCTGAGCAATTTGTTTTTGTAAAGAATGAGAGGTAGTTTTCTAAATTTTTGGTGAATAGAGGCACATGTAAATAAAAACATAGGTGCTGGCAATCAGGATTGGGATGCAACACAATGAAGTTACATTTGAGTTCAGATAGAAGTGTGTTTATTTGATTACTATTGACGGTATGACCTCAGGAGTTTATTTTCCCTCTGTGAGCCTCAGATTCATCATTAATAAAAGGGGGTAAATCATAGCTTCTTGCCACTATTATTATGAGGATTACATGCAGTTATAATGACTCCTTATGTTTTTCTTTTTTAATTTATGTAGGTTAACATTGTTAAAAACACAGACTTGGCTCTTGGTTTCCTGGCTATAAGTCTCAGCTTCACCTCTTACAAGCTGTGTGACCTTTGGGAAGTCATTTAAGACATGCATACAATTTATTTCTATTTGTGTAAAAAAATGTATATATACACATAAGTACATGCTTAATACATATTTAAAAGGAGGCACAAGGACCTGTAAAATGTTACAGCCTTTAGAGAGGGTAAAATTTTTGAAAAGCTGACATGTAAAATATTTAAAGAAATCAATTTAACACTATCAATAAAATAACAACAAAAAGTCAATAGACTGAAAACTTGATAATGAATCCTTGGGAGATTTAAAAGTCTATTTTCCTATGTTTTTTTGTTCATAGAAGTGAAAGACAGAATTGGGTTATTTGCTATAACCTTGGATAAGGTACATATCTCTTATTTCTCAGTTTCTTTATCTGGAAAATGAGACTAACAATAATATCTGTACCTTGAAGTTATTTTAAAGAGGTAATGAGAAAATCCATTTAATATCTTAGTACAATGACCAATAAGCATCAAAATTACTATTTTATTGACATCTATCCTTATAGTCAAGAGGCCAAGATCATAAATGGGTCTTGGTCTTTCTAAGAATGCCAGCTATCTCTTCTCCCACTCTGCCTTGCAATTTACTCAAGAAGGTATAAGTAGAATTGTTCTTAATGAACATTTGTGGCCAGTCATCTCCTCAAAGTCTAACTGACGTTTCTGTCTCAGGCTAGAATTTTCTGCCCCATCAGCATTTAGACCTTCCTAACTCTCAGTGACTATTTAGAGGAGAAATAGTAACAGGCTTATTTTGAAGTGTTCCTTTCAAAAGGACTCCTGCAGGAAAGCAATTTTTCTTTGGCCATGGATACTGTCAAAACCTTCCAGAAGCTCATGTGACAGAACCTCTGCAAAGCACTCATGCCTGCTGAGTGTATGTTACTGTGAAATATTGTAGAACATGTACTTTCTTTCCCTCTAGAATAGTGTCCCTTGCCTTTCTATGATTGCTCCTTTTTTCCTCTCATTTCCTATCGTGACAGCTAGGAGGAAGAGTGGTAAAATAGTGTCATCTCTAGTCACCCCTTGTTAAACACTGCTTACTCCTGCCACATGTCAGAATAACCCGAGGCACAGGTAGCAAATGTGGTTATCAAAACCACAAAGCAAATGTTCCTCTGTTTTTAAAACACTGTAACCACAAGAATAGTTATTATCATCACTCTCCTTGGTGAATATCTTCCCAGGTAAGTAAATAATTTTGAAAATACTACTTGGAGGAGAAAGCATGATAAAGTAAAAAAGCTATTTACTGAAGACAGAAGTTATTGCTCACAGTGAAGTTTACAATATGAAATCTGAATTAGACTTTGGACTCAGTTCTTATGACCTTGCTATAATTAATAATCACAAGTGGTCCTTTGTTTTATAGCCATCTAAAATCAACAAGTTTCTTGCCCAGACAGAGATTTTATTTTCCATAAAGGAATATCTCTTAATCCACTCAGTTTAATACATCCTTTTCCATATTTCATATCAACCTTTGATTTGGTAGAAAATATGTACAGGCTTGGGAATCAGAAAAACTGGCTTGAGGGTTAATGTTGAAGATTGTGGTTTATATCAGCTCAGATCAATTCCCCAAATCCTAAAAGGGTTTTATACCCAAGCAAATTTTGTACAAATGCTTATTAAAGGAGGAGGTTTAGCAGGGTACTGAAGCAACGACAATTAAAGGCAGGTCTGACTTGTCCCCAGTCCCTTCCAAAGAAATCTTAGGAAGGTCTCTGAGAAAAACAGTCTGAAAGCACTGACCCCATTAATTTCAATACCCCTTGTGGTGAATGGAAAATGGCTTCCCCATAAAAACATCCATGTCCTGAGGCGGAGGACTTGGCCCAGTGGTTAGGGCGTCCACCTACCACATGGAAGATCCACAGTTCAAACCCCAGGCCTCCTTGACCCATGTGGAGCTGGCCAGTGCCCAGTGCCGATGCGCGCACAAGGAGTGCCCTGCCACACAGGGGTGTCCCCTGTGTAGGGGAGCCGCACGCGCAAGGAGTGAGCCCCATAAGGAGAGCTGCCCAGTGCGAAAGAAAGTGCAGCCTGCCCAGGAATGGCGCACCGCCCACACGGAGAGCTGACACAACATGATGACACAACCAAAAGAAACACAGATTCCCGTGCCGCTGACAACAACAGAAGCGGACAAAGAAGATGCAGCAAATAGACACAGAGAACAGAGAACAGACAACCGGGGTGGGGGAGAAGGGGAGAGAAATAAATAAATCTTAAAAAAAAAAAAAAGCATCCATGTCCTAATCCTAGATGCTGTAAATATTACTTTATTTGGGAAACTGGGCTTTGCAGAAAGGAAAAGGTAAGAATTTTGAGATGAGCAGATAAACCAAGATTATCAGGGAGAACCTAAAATGTCATCAAAAGTATCTTTATAAGAGAGAGCCAGGGTGTTCACATAGAGGAGGCGAAGACTCACACACAGAGGAAAAGGCCATGTGAAGATGGAGACAGAGTGATGTGGGGCCAAGGGCCAAGGAATGCCAGCAGCCACTAGAATCTAGAAGAGGCAAAAAACACATTCTCCCCTAGAGCCTCCAGGGTCAGTGTGGCCCTGCTGACTCCTTGATTTTGGACAACTGCCCTTAAGCACTGTGAGAAAATTAATTTCCTGTTGTGTTCAGCACCAAGTTTGTGGTGATCTATTTTAGCAACCACAAGAAACTAATGCACCTTTATTTTGCATTTTGGAACTGGAAGCCATTAGAGGAATGGAATACCTCCTGGGGTCATTTAGTGAAGAAGTTACACATCTGGGAATGGATTCTCAGTCCAGTGCACTTTCCACTTCACTACACTGAGGTATATAATCTTTCTAGTGCATTGCCATCACCCCAACTCCCTTCACCCTAACCTTCCCTTTGACTTGGCCCCCAAAGCCTGTTCCATTTTGATTCAGCACCCTCCTTACCTCCTTAAAAGCTAGTTGTTCTCTTTTCAATATTATAGGTACTACAAGTTACTTTTTATATGTTAAAAACTATTCAAATACTAGATGAATACAGGAGCTAAATAACTTAAGTGGGAAAATGAACTGGAGAAAGCATTTTCTCTCTAAAATAGTAGATTTTTAACCTTGGGTGTATATTAAAATCACCAGGATATCTTTCAATGGACCAGAACCCAGACCAATGAAGTAAAATCTCTGGGGTGTGGCTCAGGGATCAATATTTTTCAAACCTCTGTGGGTGATTCCAATGCACAACATAGAATAAGAATGCTACTCCACAGCCTGCCATCATGAATAAATACAGGTCAAACCTAATTTTTCCAGATCTTCTAAAAGTTCAATGAAACAGAAATACATATACTTTTATGTTAAGTCTCCATATTTTAAAATGTCAACAAAATTCACATGTTAAAAATAGTTGCTGGTGAAAGAAACATTTCTGCATGCCAGATTCAGTCTATAAGCATCATTTTTTTTTTTAAGATTTATTTTTATTTATTTAATTCCGCTCCCCTCCACTGGTTGTCTGTTTTCTGTGTCTTTTTGCTGCGTCTTGTTTTTTGTCCGCTTCTGTAGTCGTCAGCGGCACGGGAAGTGTGGGCGGCACCATTCCTCAGCAGGCTGCTCCCTCCTTCGCGCTGGGCGGCTCTCCTTATGGGTGCACTCCTTGCGCGTGGGGCTCCCCGACGCGGGGGACACCCCTGTGTGGCACAGCACTCCTTGCGTGCATCAGCACTGCGCATGGGCCAGCTCCACGCGGGTCAAGGAGGCCCGGGGCTTAAGCATCATTTTATAACCACTCAGATGCATTTACTTGGGTTTGTCTATTAAATTTCTTCTTTCTACTAACACGTTGTGTACAATGCTTCTTTCTGAGATGAACTTAGACAAAAAATCAACATTTAAGTAAGAACCAGTTTCCATAAGTATAGAAACCAGTTTCTTCTCTTTCCAAAAAGGAATCCATGAGTTAAGGCTCTAAGCTATTTGGTGATTACATTCTAGATTAATCTTACCATAATGAAAAATTTAAATAATTGTACTTTTTGAGGAAATTTTTTTGAATCCTCAGTCTATGAAACAGAATTCATAAGATTGTCACTCTCTTTATCTGTCCCAATGTTTGAAAATTAATGGCATTACTGGAAGATGCCATGCCAGAAAACAGATTAAGTATTTTTAAAATAGTTAATCCTTTTGGCATCAATTCTTTTTTGGGACAGTCTTGATTGAAATCTTTACCCTGCTTTATTACAAGTTGCTAAATCATGAGAGTCAAAAAATATAAAAGTTGAGCTATATCATATTTAAAAGCTAGAAGACCATGGCAAAGATTTATGGGTGGAATTATATATATTTAGTCAATATGCAAAATTTTACTCATTTGTAAATTTTGCTTCCAAATGATTTTAGCAAATGAAATGAGCCAAAGGGAAGACTTTCCCCCAAAATAATACAGAGAAAATTCTATAAAAATCAAACTCCAATATTTGAACTCAAGACAGGTGACATACTGATTGAAAGGATTTTTTATTATCTACATTGATATCAATAATTCAAGTATGGGTTTAACTAGATTTGTTAATATGTAATTCTAAAAGTCACCAGAGAGACTCAAATCATACTATTACTAAATATATTAAAATGAATGACACAGTCTGATATTAAAAGTTTCTCAGCATTTTTTATTATTTTAAGGCATAGCAGTTTGATATAATTGGTGAATTCCAAAAAGAAATATTGGATTATGCTTGTAATCTGATATGCACCTGGACATGATTGAGTTATGATTAGGGCATTGAGTTCTCATCCCTTGGTGGGTGGGGACTCACAGATAAAAGGCATGGCGAAGAACAGAGTTTAGGGCTTTTAATGTTGGGGTTTTGATTTTGGAGTTTGATGCTGAAGATTTGAATTGGAGCCCTAGGAAGTCAGCATGCAGAGGAAAGAGAAGCCAGCTCCAGAAAGGAAGGAACCTTGAAGCCAGAGTAAAAGTAAGCCCAGGAACGTAGGAACCCAGGAAGCCTGAACCCTCACAGACGTCGGCAGCCATCTTGCTCCAAATAGACTTTGTGAGAGAAGGAACTTATGCTTTACGGCCTGGTACCACAAATAAATACCCTTTATAAAAACCTACCAATTTCTGGTATTTTGCATCAGCACCCCTTTAGCTGACTAATGCATAAGGATACTTAAATTATTCTTGAAATAATTTTTATAGAACAATTTCTCTATTAGAGAATCATTACAGCATATACGCTCTACCCATATTAACCACTCAAGAAATATTTGTTGAATAAATAATTGGCAAAGTGGAAGGCTTGAGTTTACCAAACATAACTGAGTCATTCCCATATTTTGCACTAGATTTTCCTCTTAGAATTGTATTGTGGTTCTTTCCTGAAAATAGTTTTGTCTTCAACCCTCATTGAGCATTTGAACAATAACAAAATCTGAATTATTATTGTCTTACTATTACTTTTCTCAGAGAACAGAGAACAAATTACATTATAACTATTAAGAAAAGAATTTGTCACATTGAAAAAAAAAACTGGTTTAAAAATTGTTGGGGGAAGCAGATTTGGCCTAGTGGTTAGGTCATCCGTCTACCACATGGGAGGTCTGTGGTTCAAACCCGGGGCTTCCTTGACCCATGTGGAGCTGGCCCATGTGCAGTGCTGATGCGTGCAAGGAGTGCCCTGCCAGGCGGTGGTGTCCCAGCGTAGGGGAGCCCCACACCCAAGGAGTGCTCCCCGTGAGAAGAGCCGCCCAGCTCAAAAGAAAGTGCAGCCTGACCAGGAATGGTGACGCATACACGGAGAACTGATGCAGCAAGATGACACAACAAAAAGAAACACAGATTCCCATGCCACTGACAACAACAGAAGCGGGCAAAGAAGAACACACAGCAAATAGACACAGAGAACAGACAACTCGGGGGGGGGGGGGGAGAAATAAATAAAATAAAATAAAATAAAAAATAAAATATTGTTGGGATGGCTGAAGATATGGATTCATAGCTGAGCTTCCAGTAATGACTCCCAAAGCAGTGATGCAGATTGAGGCTGCAAAAAGAGCTGCGACCCCTGACAAAAACAAGTAGCTGCAGAATCAGGAAGTTACCTGCTGAATTGCTGACGTGGCTACTGGCGCCAAAACACACTGCCTCCTAGACCACAATCTGTAACAGAAAATAATGAATATCCTGTTTCAGCCCATCGGATTTAGTTCCACACCCAAATTCAATTCCAGTTTATTTGACTGGCAGAACTTCAATCACTGTCTTCCAGGGATTCTGGGAAATGTAGTTTTTAACTTTTGATCCTCTGCATGCTTGAAGAAGGATGGAATGCAATTTGAACAAGAAAATTCTCAGCCTCCATAATGCTATCTGAAGGAGAAAAAAATTAACTGTGCTTGTACAGCCTTTTCCGTACTAGCCTGGAAGAGAGCCGCAAGAATTGTAATTGAATTTGGAGGTTAAATTCTCATCATAAAAACTCTTTGGGATAAACAGAAAATGGATTTTAACTGGACTGAGACTGGTATACACAATGGGAAAAACAAAAGAGCATGAATGAGCATTGAGGGTCTGTAATATATAAGCTTTACATAACAGTCTTATTTAATTTGTATAATATCTATATGAGATGAGAATAGCTCATTCTCCCCATTAGAGAGATGGGAAAGCTGAGGCTTGGTCAAGTGACACAATCTCTCAACATTCAAAACACTGTTTGATTTCTAAGTCCCTGCTTATTCCACTTTACTATATCTCAGTCTCTTGATACTGTGGGACCTTAGCTCATCTATTTTGGTGAAGTTATAAACAGTCTGGGTGTGACACACTGACATTTATTTCATTCTTGCCTGGCTCAGTAGCAGAAGCTAAGGTTGTGTGCAGTACAATCTGCCCTTTTGCAAAACCACTGAACACAACCAATGAAAATAGAAATATATATGTACTCCCAAATTCTCACAAGGGACTCTTCAGAAAGATAAATTTCTCATGAAATAATTTCACTTTTTCTGGAAATATTAATAGTTGAAAAGCAAAGCTGAAAATGACAAAAGTTAAAGTGGAGATACCTGAAAACCCAAGTGAGAAGAGGTTTGCCCAAGGACTTGGAAAATAGGAAGTATATTAGAAGAAACGATGTGAAAAACTGTCAAGAAATATCCAACACCTGAGTAACAATTTCAGGCATATAGCTGTGTGCACCTGGATTTGTAAATGTAGGTTAGGGATAATAACAAGAGACTTTACTCCAAGAAGACCCTTTTAGGACCTGAGCATTACCAAGGAGGAAGAATCTTTGGGGATTAAAGAAAAATGTAACCTTCAACATTAAAGCTGAGAGAGTCTCTTTGAAAAATGGTTTCATTGTGTCAAATTAGTTAAGAAAATGATGCTTACTTCTTGAAGAGTTGCTATACACACCCCCCACCCCCCAGGACTTCCTGGATCTTTTAAAATGGAAATGCTTACATATATTTAACAAATTCCTCCCCAAATCTATAGACCAGAGATCTATGAATATGTGTTAATATATGAATCTATACCTATATTTGCATAATACTTATTTATATTCCGCAAAGATGATGAAGGCCCTGCAAAGATAAATTTGGATCTGACCCAAATCCCAACTCCACCATTTAACAGAAGATTTTAGATACAGTGGATAAGACTGCTTTACAGAGGAAGAATTGCAGAAAGCACACAGAAGTAAAAATCTCAGTCCCAGCTAAGGCCAGGTAGAAAGCAATCATAAATACCTAGCAGGAAAGTATAATTTTCGGTATCCTTTGAAAGAAATACAATAGTTTGATACTTATTCTCCAGACTTAAACCCTCAATAAAAGCACTTAGAAAAGCACTCAGACCTATTGAAATTTCAAAATGCATGATAACCATCTGCCAGTCATAAAATGTCTGTTCTTCCTTCCCCATAAGATTGGCAAGGTAAATTGATGAAAAATTAATATCAACATTTTAAAAAAAAATCTATGCATGGGACTTAGGGATCCAAAAAATAATATTTTTGAATTCATGAAATTATGCATGTGTTGAGGTTTCACTTAATTGTGGTAAATGTATGTGGAAATAATAATGTTATTTTAAAATGCAACATACAAATAGAACCAAATAAAAGGTTTAGTGTCTAAAATACAAGTTCACTATATTTTTACCATTAAAATCACCCAACTTTTAAGAAACCATTGTCAGAAGATGAAATTTTTCAAAGCACCTCTTTCCAAAATATTAATTTATGTTTTGTTTGTCAAAATCTACAGTCCATACTTATTTCAAGTCCTTATATATATATTAGTTTTTGTAACTGCTATTAATATTTCCTTTCACATGTGCTCTCAGTATTTTCCCCTCCCATTGCACAAAATAGCTGGACTTATCTCTCTGCCTCAAGTCCTCAGTTCATCTCAGTGTTCTGGGAGATAAGATTAGAGGCCTTGATCCTCCTGCTGTTAGAACAAGACCTCAATCTCTCACTGTCTCTATTTAATCAGGTCCCTATTTTAGCTGCCACAAAGCTGTCAACAAAAGAAAATAAGCTATCCCACATCAAGGGGTTAAATTGGATTTCACAGTGTGCAAAGGCTCTTCTGAGCAAAATTCAACCTGCACTCTCCATCAGGCAAATTACTTCTGACTTTTAATTTATTTCTCTAGGAAATGGAAAGGCATGGCATAACCAAAGTCAACAAGGAATAAAGTACAAGGTGTAATCAGATGCTCACCAATCACAGGCCTCCTTCCTTGTCAGCTTTAATAGGTTCTCAGAGCATACAATCTATAGAATGCATGAAATATCCTCTGTTCTGAGTTTTATTTTGGACTTGTCTAGGTAATGGCCTCTATAAGTGACAACTGATGTTTTCTTGATTCAACAGTACCTGGAAGATGTGTATGTTGGTGTTTGAGAGTTTGCAAAATAAGACCTGTAACTGAACTGGACTCTTGGCTTCCTAGTTTATAATCCTCAATTGGGAAAGAAATCTGATTCTGATGACAACAAAATCTGCATGGTAAGATTATAGGTGTCAAGTATAGGGGTACATGTTGAAAACAAAGGAAAACATATATTTTTAGTTGAAGCTATGGTTTTTGACCAAACCAATTTAACAGCAAATCATTAAATAAGTTTAATAATACATTTAATACATCTTTTCTTCCAAAATTTAGTTGAATATGAAATTTTCTATGAATTATTTTCACAAAATCTATTTTAAGGGATGGGTAAATTATATGAAATTCATAGCTTCAGGTACACTTTATTATGGGGAAAATGGAAGACATTTTTGTCTAAAAGATTAAAAGTAAAAAATTGTTTTTAAGACACAAATTAAGGAATGCCTCTTCAATGACAGAGAAAGATGATGGAAATTTTCATTTTCATGATAAATTAAGAGTCAGTGATCTGCTGGTAGATTTTTCAGTTCTAATATCATTTAACCTTTAATTCAAACTACCTTCAAAACAATGCTATATGTCCCCCAAAGAATTCAGCTTCTCTTCCACTATAAAAGATTGTTGATTAATTTCATATTTATATTAAGAAATTTTTGACTAGTGAATAGAAAGGCATTCATTAGGTATTAGATGAGGAGAGGATGATTGGGCAGGAATAATCTTTTTCAGCTGTATATAAATAAAATATTTTGACCTGACATCTTATAAATGACTTGAAAATATTTTTTTATTTCTCAATCCCTGTAATGCTTTCACTCTAATGGTCATTTAAATCAACTTTGTCAAACCAATTGTAAAGTATGGATTTCTGAAGAACATGTATTTAGAGTAAGAGTCTGAAAGTATAATAAGGGGGAAGCAGACTTGGCCCAGTGGCTAGGGCATCCGTCTACCACATGGGAGGTCTGCAGTTCAAACCCCGGGCCTCCTTGACCCCTGTGGAGCTGGCCCATGTTCAGTGCTGATGCCCGGAAGGAGTGCCTTGCCACTCAGGGGTGTCCCCACGTAGGGGAGTCCCATGTGCAAGGAGTGCACCCCATAAGGAGAGCTGCCCAGCACAAAAGAAAGTGCAGCCTGCCCAAGAATGGCACCACACACATGGAGAGCTGACACAACAAGATGATGCAACAAAAAGAAACATATATTCCTGTGCTGCTGACAACAACAGAAGCAGACAAAGAACACACAGCAAAATGGACACAGAGAACAGACAACTGGGGCTGGGGGAGAAAGGGGAGAGAAATGAATAAATAAATCTTTAAAGAGAAAAAGTATAATAAGGAAGGAAATATTCATTGTTATACATAAGTACTTGCTAGGATCATTGAGCCCCAAATCATTGTGCCATATAATTGTTAGTAACTTGTATTTTAAGCAGTGGGCTCTTTTAAAATGGAAATGTATAATAGTTCCTAAAAGGACTTTCAAAGATAGAGCAAAAATAATTTTCTCATGGAAGAAAGGAATACATGGCCCTCTTACCTCACTAGCTCCCTGGGGATGAAAAGTGAGAGATCAAGGAACACAATCCAAAACAAAAATTATACTAAGAATGAGCAGGGCACCCATGGATAAAAAAAAAAATTTGTAAATCTCACTTTCTCCCCATGAAATTTAGGTCCACTAGTATGTTTCCCCTATTACCAACCCTCCTCCAACCTAACATCCCATGACCCAGACTCATATCAATGTTGCTGACCTATCTAGAATAGTTCTCTACCCCAGATAGGAATCAAGGGTAAGGCTGAAAGAATGTGGGAGTTGTGACATGGATTTTAAGTCCCTTGGATGGCTGTGATCACTGAAATACAGTATTAAATGAGAAAAAAAAAATAGATGAAGAATTGAAGCTTGATGATGCCAACATTTGGAAGTGTGGAAGATGGAGTCCAAAGAATAACAGTCAGAAAGGAAGAAGTCAGAAAAATATGGTGTAAAAAATTAGAAGGAAATACAGTATTTTTCAAAGAAAGGGTAGGTCAACTTTGGAATGTAGGGTTGTTAAAAAGATGAAATCAAGTATTTAGCACTTAGCATAGTATGTAACACATAAAAGCACTAAAACATGATATACACTACTATTTTAAAATTCTAAAACACGTGTTGTACCAAAGTAAACCAGGGAGGACCTCAGACAAATAAAATAGCAAAATTAAGTAAACAAACCTTGAGGAGTAGACCAGGTATCTGGTCATGTAGAATTCATGAATCACTGTAAGCATGATCCTAAAAGAACACTCAACTTCCACTGTAGGGCAACAGATCAAACCAGATTGATTTACAAAGATGTGAGGTTTATTTATGGAACAGTGTCCCTCTTTTAAAATATAAACAAATCAGCATGCCCCATCTATTTTGTTACATTTGTTTATGAATAATTTCCTGTCCAAGTATATAGTAAGAAGCATCTATCTGTACAGATACCATTTTGCATAAACAAATGTATGGCATTATATCAAGAAATTTTGAAAGATACAATTGAAGAGGGAAAAACAAAATTGAAAAGATCTCAGAAGTACAACCAAAAATGGAAAAATGTCAATACTTAAAGAAAGGCCTCTGTAGGATGAATTAAAGTATAGATTACAATTATATCATGATAATCATTTGTTTCATTCCCTTTCCATTTTTACAGTTCTTGTCAGTCAATTGAATATCAGAAAATATGTTTGCCTGTCGAAAATGAAAACTATAAAGTTTAATATGTACCCCATCATACAGATTCTCTTTTAGCCAAACAATTTGTTTTTGTGAAAATCAATGACCATGGGGGATATATATTGATAAGAGACTAACTTTTCATTTTATGTGGTACTAATTATTAATACTCATAACAAAAAAAAAATCAGCACTGTAGAATCTGAAAAACTGTATTTCTAATGGAGACAATTCAACCCACCAGAAGTATATCAAGTTAGAAAAGTCAGAATTCTATGAACAAGATTCTCTCTCTCTCTCTCTCTCTGTCTCATTATTTCATGGAAGTAATTCTCTCACATACTGGAATAGGGTTTTTTGGATTATTAAAAGGCAATGGAACATAATGATTCACAATAAAATATCAGAGCCAGACTGTCTGCCATTACTATTTTCAGTAGTGTGAACATCAATAAAATCCTTAACCTCTTGTGTGTCAGGTTACTTAATTTGAAAATGGGAAATATTTCTTTATCTTATTTTTGTGAGAATTAAATTAGTTCATACATGTAAAGTACTGTCCTAGTTTAAGTCTTTTGTGGACCCCAGAAAATTATGTTCTTAAGTTAACATATTCCTGTGTGTGTACGCCTATTGTATATTCAATTAAGGGGCCTTTTGATTAGATCAGTTTTGATTAGATTGCTTCCGTTAAGAGCCTTTGATTAGATTGCAGGATCTAGATGGGTTCTAATCCTTTTACTGGAATACTATATAAGCAAAGGAGAGGTCAGAGAGAGAGAGAACTGCCATTTTTTCCCTGCCATATGAGAGAGGACTCTTGGATCTCCTACAGCTGCAGAAAGACAAAGAAACCCTAAGAGACTGGGAGGCCAGAGGCTGGAATCAGCAGAGCCATCAAAGCTGAAGAGATGAGCCATATGCCTGATCACCCACAGCTGAGCTGGGGGAGGAAGTGAACCTGGAGGAGAGGGCAGAGCTGGCCATCATTTTGCCTTGCAAGTGGCTGGAGTCCAGGATCACCAGCAGCTGACCTTAGACAGCATCTCTGATGCCTTGATTTGGACATTTTCACAGTCTCAGAACTGTGAGGTTTTAACCTAATAAATTCCAGTTACAAAAGCCAACCCTTTTCTGGTATTTTGCTTGGACAGCATTTAGCAAACTAAAACAAGTACTTACAGCAGTGTTTGGTGTATTGGAGGTCTCAGTAGATGGTAGTTGTTACACCTGTGCATGTTGCTGTTACTGTTGGTGCTGTGTTTTTGTTGTTGCTCCTACTAGGCTTCCAAAATCCACTCGCATTCTATTTCCTGACAACCATTGGTCCACACCTCTACCACACTCAGTCCATGATGTTTGGTGGCTCCCTGCCACCCTAACTAACTTCTTCACCTAGGAATGAATCACAGCTCAGATGATAGACAGTCAGTGAATTTCTTCATCTAGGAGTGACTTCTGTAACTCAGGTGTCAGGCAATCCATATATTCAATCCTTTTACTACAGTGATTGATTCAGAGAAGAGTATGCGTGACAAATCAAGATAATTGGACATGGTCAGAGCTAACTTAGGGTGCTTTTCCTTTTTTTTACAAAAAAGAGAAAGAAAATTTTTATTTCAGTTGCAAAAACATAGTCTACTAAATAGAGGGTTAGAGAGAAATTAGAAAGATATAGGGCTGCCCCATAAATGCATAAAAAATAGAACATTAAAAATAATACCAACAAGATTTCAGAACAAATCATCACAATTAGTTTTTTCTTCATCAATTCATTCAGTTGTACATAATTAATTCCTGTTTTGCTGGATCTTTGTGATCACTAGATACATTAAAAAGTTCAGGGCCTTTGAACTCATCTTGAAAAGACTACAATTTCCAAAATACATTTATATTAATAACCTCTTATTTAAACAAAATTTGTTGAGGGGAGGATGAGCTTTACTGTTTTTTTAGAGATGTTCTAGGTTAACAGGAAAGCATGCAAAAAATTGCAGTGTTCCCATATACACCTCCTATAACATTATTAATATATTGAATTAGTGTGGTACTGTTTTTGTCTGCTATGCTACCAAAATGCAATATACCAGAAATGGGTTGACTTTTATAATGAAGATTTGTTAGTTTACAAGCTTATAGCTTCTTCCTGAAGAACAGCTGATGGCGATTTTGGACTTCTCTTTCACATGGCAAGGCACATGGCAGCACCTGCTAGTCTTGTCCTTTTCTTCTGTGTTTTGTTTCTTTGGCAGCTTGAGATTATTGTAGGAATCCCAAAAAGAGAAAGATTATATTTATAAGCTAATCTGTTCTTCTGGGCATGATAACCTTCGATTGCATTAAATTCAGCTGAGGTGTCTTTGATTAAATTACTTATTAATATTAGGGCTTTTTTGATTCGACCATATTAGTAAGATGTGACTCAGGTAGAGTCCCTGCCTCCTTGGTGGGTCTGATATAAACAGATACTTCACATGGACAAACAGACACAAGAAAACACACGAGAGGAGAGAACTTTGCCATATTGATGCTTCCCTGTGACAGAAAGAAGGCTCAAACTGCTAAAGCCCAGGGAAGAGAAAGATCATTTGCCTAATAGCTTACAGCTAACCTTGTGAGCCAAGACTAATATAGCTATGCCAGCCTGAAACTGAGACTGGGAAGAAGCTGGGCCTTCCTCAAAAGGAAGAGGAAACCCAACAGGCTGAAACCTGGCAGAGATCACCTGTCATCTTGTTTCATAATTTGTTTATCCTAATTATTTTGGTGCAAAAGAACTTCTTATGGTACCTTGAGTTGGAATTTCCATGGCCTTGGAACTGTAAGCTTTTACCCCAAATAAATACCCTTTATAAAAGCCAACAGATTTCTGGTGCTTGCTTCAGCACCCCTTTAGCAGACTGACACAGAAACTGGTACCAAGAGAGTGGGGTCATGCAACTGTAATTACCAAAGATGCTAGAATGGTTTTATAAATGAGTAAGGATATTTTGTGGAAGAATTGGGAGATGCCTCCAAAGATAGATTTCTTTGGAGAGACTGTTGGTTGGAATATGGACAACAAAGAGACTTTTTAATCCACACCCCCCCCCTCCTTGTCACTTGCTTGCTTCTGTTCTCTGTGTCCATTCACTGTGCATTCTTCTGTGTCTGCTTGTCTCCCTTTGTTGCATCATCTTGTTGCACTGGCTCTCCACAGGCTTGGGCTGTCAGTTCACCTCAGGCATGGGCCAGCAGTTCTCCTTAGGAGCAGACCAGCTTGCCTTCACAAGGAGGCCTTGGGACGTGAACCCAGTGCCTCCCATGTGGAAGATGGGAGCCCAATCAATTGAGCCACAGCCACTTCCCAACAAAGAGACTTTTGATGAGGCCTTAGATGGAAATGATTAAACTATTATTGGAAACTGGAGGAAGGGTCCTACATGTTTTAGAGTTGCAGAGAACTTAGTAAGATTGACTCCTAATGTTATATGGAAGGCAGGATTTGAAAATGATGAGGTTGGACATTTAGCCAAGGTTTCCAAAGTAAATGTGGAAAAAGTGGCCTAGCTTCTCCTTGCAGCGTATAGCAAAATGTGAGAGGAAAGATAAGCTGAGAACTGACTTAGTGGGCACAAAGAAACCTGAGGCTGATTCTGGAAATTCCAAGCTTCTGGGAACTATGCCCCCAGAAGATATTGCCCCACTTGAGATATTAGCTAAACTTGGAACTTGTAAGTCAGGAGTGAAAATGCAGTTATCCAGAAAAGACTTGTGGAACTTACTCTTTGATGGATTGGACCCCTGCTTCCTGCATGCCAAACCAACCAGCTTTTTGTGAGCTCTGTATGAACAAAACCACCGTCTGCCTGGACTAAAAGGGACAGGGATAGGGGAGATGGAAGGGAAAAGAGTCTTTAGAGGAAAGCCATGGAAACAGGCCTGGAATTAAAACATCTTCTTAGGTCAAGAGAGGGCCCTCACTCATGTGTATGGAGAGGGTGAATTTGCCCTGGCATTTGAAAAAGGTGGATGTTCCAGCCTGCTGTTCAGGGACAGTTTGGCCACCCCAGGCTAGAGAGAGGGTGGAGCACAACCCCAGCGGTTGGGGAGAGTGAGGTCACCACCCCATTACTCTGAGGTGGAGGAGTTGCTAGTCACCATAGGGTAGGGAGGGCCAGGTGGCCACCTTACCTTTTGAGGATTTGGACCTGTATGCCAAAGTTTAGGGGGAATGTGCCTCCATCTCACTGTACTAAGGGGGTTGAGACTGTACCCCCAGAGACTGGGGAAAGTGTGGACATCACCCCAGCGTTCTTAGAGGGTAAAGCCTGGAACTCGGTTGCCACCCAGATGCTTGATGAAGGTGGAAGCAAAAAAATGGCCACTGGGCAAGCCCGTGGAAAGAGTGGGCCCCCATGAGGCCCCAAGGACAAGAAACATCATTTTAAGAATGACTCTCAGAATATGAAATCTAACAGAATATGCCCTGTGGGTATTCAGAACTTCTGGGGACCCATGATGTATGTTTCCCTCCCAAATTCTTATGGTAATGTAAGTATTAATATTTATCTATGTTTATGCCTCATTTATATATTGGAAGCAGATAATTTGCTTTGTAGGTTATACAAGTCTACAATCAGAGGGAAGTTTGTCCCAAGATAACCTGCATTCCTATAACGGATTTTGATGTGAATTTACACTTAGCATTGCTACTGAAATGATTCAAGGTTTTTTGGAATATTTTAATGCCTTTTTGGGATTTAAAGTGTGCAATTTGAGGTTATTTTATAAATCCCCAAAGAAGAAAGATTATGTTTGTAAGCTAATCTATTTATCTGGGTGTGATAATCTTTGATTACATTAGATTCAGCTGAGGTGTCCCTGATTAAATTACCTATTAAGAATAGGGCTTTTTTGATTTGACCACATTAGTAAGCGTGACTCAGGTAGAGTCCCCACCTTCTTGGTGGGTCTGATATAAACATACAGTAACATGGGCAAACAGACACAGGAAGACACATGAGAGGAGAAAACGTCATTTTTGATCCTGCCCTGTGGCAGAAAGGAGAAGGTTCAACAGCTAAAGCCCCAGGGAGAGATGGACCAATTGCCTGATTGCTTACAGCTGATCTTGGGAAGAGAGCCAAGGCTGCTATAGGAAGCCCTGAGAAACAAGACCTATGCCAGTTTATAGCAGAGATTGGAAAGAAGCTGGGCCCAGGGAGCCTCAAGTGGAAGAGGAAGCCCAGATGGGAAGGCTGAAACCCAGCAGAGACCACCTGCCATCTTGCTTTAACATGTTGTAGCTGACTTTGGTGATAAAGTACCTCATATGGTACCTTGAATTGGACTTTCCATAGCCTTGGGACTGTGAACTTATACCCCAAATAAATAGCCTTTATAAAAGCCAACAGATGTCTGATGCTTTGCATTGGCACCTCTTTGGCAGACTAACACAGGTGCTATCAACTTCTGACTTCAATGGTTTCCTCTCTGCTTCTAGGGTTCTCTCTCTCTTTTCACATTCATCCTGTTTATAAAGAACTCCAGTAAGAGGATTCAGACCCATGCTGGGCCATACCTTAACTGAGGTTACCTAATCAAAGAGTCCTACCCTCAATAGGTTCACAAAGCACAGGAATGGACATTTTTAAGAACATAATTTTCTGGAATATACACAGTCTCAAACTACCACACATATCTTCGTTACAACTGATAAAGAATATAATTGTTGTATTAACTAAAATCCATAGTTTATATTAGACTTCACTGTGTTGTAAATTCCTATGGTTGTTTTTTAATTTATTTAAATCTTAGTATGTATTCTAGTAACATATATACAACCTAAAATTTCCCTTTTAATGACATTCAAATATGTAATAGAGTAATATTAATTATATTCACAATGTTATGCTACTATCACCACCATCCATTACTAAAAATGTTCCATCACCCCAAACAAAAATTCTGTATTAATAAAGATTAACTCCCCATTCCCTACTCCTATCCTGACCTCAGGTAACCTGTATTCTTGTTTCTGACTCTATGAATTTGTTTATTCTATTATTTTTTATCAATGAGATCATACAATATTTGTCCTTTTGTCATAGGCTTATTTTGTTCAATAAAATATCTTCAAGTTTCATCCATGTTGTTTCATGTATCAGAACTTCATTCTTTTTCATAGCTGAATAATATTCCATTGAATGCAAGTACTACACTTTGTTCATCTATTCATTTGTCGCTGAGAACTAAGATTGCTTCCATCTTTTGGTTATTGTGAATAATGCTGCTATGAATATTGGTGTCCAGATATATATTTTGCTCTTTCCCCCTGGGGCTGAATCTAAGAGGATGTAAGAGTTATAGGCAGTTACTCTTAGTCCTGTGCTATGCCTGTGATTTAAATGACCAAAGAAAAGCAAAGAAAAATAAGAGAGGCCCAAACAAGTATTGATGTTATCATTAGAGCCTCCAATCCAGTCATGATTGAAGCATTCAAATTCCTGGTCTTGTCAGTTACTTTGTCCAGCAAATCTCCCTTTTGTTTAATCTCTTTTGCATAAGGTTTTTATTTTATCTCACTTGTGAACAAAAACCATAATCCATCCCATCTACTTTTCTCATATGAAGAATAGAAAATATATTCCCTATCTATTTTCTTCTTTGCCTGTTTCCTGGTTGCAGAAATTGACAACAATTCTCAGATTTCTCCCCAAGAAGCATTACCTCATAGACCAGTTTAATTTCACTTGGTTTCAATAGACAGAAGAATTTTACTCTGATCCTGAGACTAGTGTTGGATTGGACCATAGTCCAGTCCATAGAATGCCACCTCTCTATTCTTTTAAATCTAGGTAGGAAAATGTAAGTTAGAACACCTTGCAAGTAAAGTGTGATGGAGAAGAAATTGTTGGCCATAAAAGTTACAACTAGCCCAGTGAATACATTTTCCTGTCTTTCATTAGCAAACTACCAAAGCTCGAAAAGTGAACCTTAATATACCAAATAATATTGATATACAAGCCCATAAAATTATTCTTCCCTACTCCCTCAGATTTTGTGTACAATTAATAAGCAAACAACAGTAACATTTTAAAAAATAGCTCCTTATAGGAATAGAGATAAATATTGATGATACAAGAATTGAAAGGATACCAAGTATCTGAACAAACCTCTTTCCATCTTCCTCTTTACCAGCCATTCAAGAAATATTTGCTTTTCCCTTAAAGCCCCTTCAGTTCTTTGTGCAGTGATCTACCTCTATTTTTACCAGGTTTATAGATAAGCCTTTTCACTTTAAATCTGTTCATCTTGTTTGTGATCCAGAATACAGAAAGCAATTGCACTAAGTCCTTAACTTAAGAATGTTTGCATACAAATGGTGCCTTCCAGGCCTGATTTACATTCCCAGAGCAGGGTTTGTTTGTTTTTTTTTCCTGGGAAATTCACTTTCCTGAGACTTGCACATAGGTGTCAATTTTATCAAGGTGAATCCATTAGTCTCCTTCATTTCCCAATTACTCAAGGCTTTATCAACTAGAAGGGGTTTAGCTTGCCTGAAGAATAAGCAATCCATCCATTTCTCTAGATATGGTATATTTTCTCTCTGGATCTAGCAGGATAATCACAAAGCCAGGTGCTTGGGCCATAATCTTTCAGCTTTTGGTAGAATTGCTTCGACTGAATTGGGCTTTGATGTCCTATGGACTTGCATTAAATGACATAATAAAATGTAATCTAGGAAAATTTAGCCCTTGCTGGCATTCAAGCCTGAGCAAATTTGTAACCAATGTGTCTTCCATAAAAGGTTTCCAACCAGTGTCCATGGCATACTGGTAGGCAGGGAGTAGGTTTTAAGTGTGCCAAACTATTGGTTCACTAGTCCTCAAGGAAGTAAGTCTTCCTCCTTTTTAAGAGCAACCTCATCTGTTTGTACTGTGCACCTTAAAACTATGGCACTTTCTTTTTGCTCCATGATGTGAAAAAGGCGGAGAGCACTGCCTCTGGGATACCATATCAACCCTATCAGTTGATTTCCTGAGTAACTTCTTTAACTTCCCTGTTATATGGAATAGAATTTTATTGCTGGCCTAGTTGTTTTCCATTGGCTCCTTGGAATTTCAAAGTTAGACTTAATATTGGCAACCCAGCATGATAGATGTACAGTACCTTAAAGCACATGGTTTCAGGTTTGACTTTAAGCCTACATTTGTTTTATAACTTTATATTTATTTTACCTTCACAGCAACTTTATCCTCTTTATGCATATATCTTTGTGGGTTGTGTCTGTACATTTACCTTTTCTTTTCTTGCTGCTTTATGATGTGTAGTTATCTTAGTCACCATAAATCTGTATGAGATCAAGGTGAAATGGGGAATAATACAAATACAAACGAATAAGATAGTTACATACATATATAAATGCACCATAATTCATGACATGAAATAGTCTCAATTTCATCTCAAGTCAATTTAACATATAGAAAATTTCTAAATAATTTTTTAAATACAGGCAGTGAAAACAGTGTTTCTAATAATGAAACAAGAGAAACATATAAAAAAAATCAACTTTGGAATTTTCTAACACAAGAACAAAGAACACTTCTATTGTTAAGTTCTGCTGAGTTAATCAAACGTTAACATCACTGCCAAGAAGGGACATTAAAGGAAATTTTAAAAATGTTCTTATTAGGCAAGATTTCAGTGTTCACTCTGGGAACACAGTTACCGACTTTACTTTCTGAAAAGTGGAGGGGACTCACATTGGTTGAGGAAAAACAATGAATGTGAACTTTATTTGCCTCCCATTAACTTCATTTCTAACAGATTTGTTAAGTACTCTTACTCACATTTTGCAAATAAAGCGACTGAGACTCACCGAATTTAAGTATATTGTTCAAGAAAACAGTTTGTAAGTGGCACAGCCAGGATTCTGTCTGTCACCATAGGCAGCATAATTTCCATTATTAGGAGTTGTTTATAATAACCCAGGACAAATCTGGCCAAACAGAAAGCACTTGACAAGCTTTTGTGGCTTCACACTGACCACTTCTGTTTGGAGAAAATCAGCATGCCAATTGTCCAACATATAACATCCATGATACATCCTTTAAGTCCTGATCAAATAGAATAATAGAACAGAAGTGGTAATAGCAAGGATGTTGAAGAAAAGGTAAAGTGAATGTCTGGGAAAGGCTCTGAAGTGGTTTGAAGTGTATGTACCCAAGAAAACCATGTTTTTTAAAGATAATCCATTCCTATAGGTGTAAATGGATTGTATGTAGGACCTTTTGATTAGGTTGCTTAATTTAAGGCCTAGTCCAGGGTGGGTCTTAATCTTCTTATTGGAGTCTTTTATAAGAGAATGAAATTCAGACAGAGAAAGAATGTCATGAAAGCAAGAAACTGAAAGTGAGGAAACCTGGAAGAAAAGGGAAAGACCAGAAGATACCACATATGCCTTGCCATGTGACAGAAGAGTCCAGGATTATTGGCATCCCATATTCAGTGAAAAAGCATGGCATGATGATGCCTTGACTGGGACTTTTCTAAGCTTTGAAACTCTAAGCTTGGAAGCTAATAAATTCCCACTGTTAAAAGCTAACCCAGAAGTCAACAGCAAGATGGTGGCAGAGTAAGAAGAAGCTCCTAGAGTCATCTCCTGATACAGGGCAGTTAGTAAGCACCCAGAGCTCTCTGGAGCTAGCTGAAATACCTTTTTGGGGGCTTCAAGAGGCCAGAAAGGCATGTGCAACATCCTTGAAGGAATGGAAGAAAGAGGCTGACCATCTGCAGAGAAGACTCATAAGTAGAGTGCTCCACATCCCAGAGGCCAATGCCCATCCTTCACCGGAAGCACAGGCCACCTTTGGAGCTGTTCTGATTGAAAGCTCCACTTCCCAAAAATGGGGGAGGAAGAGACAGTTGGGCACCAACTGCAGCTATTGATGCATAAAATTCAGTAGGTTAAAGTATAATCCTGAGAACAGCTAAAGTTTGAGCCTGCCCAAGTTAGAAAGAGGCCGGGAGCTACCATCTTAACTCTGCATTTGGCACAAGCAGAAGTGGGGCAAACTGAAAATCCCAGTGCTGTTGGGACCAGCTTCTTTCCATCCAGGTCAGATTGCAGGTCTAGCCTAAGACCCAGTGCCACCTCCAACAGGGAGGAAGCTGCAGGAACCTGTGCCAGCCTCTACAGGAAATTGCCAGCCAAGCCATGGAGGTGATGCAAGCCACCCCAAGAGCTATTCTGTACCAGAATTGGAAGCTCCATTTCCCAAAAACAGGGGAAGAGAAGATGGTTGGCTGCTGATTTCGGTTACTGATTGGTAGACTCGGATGGCTAAGGAATAACCCTAAGAACAGCTGGGGTGTGAATTTATCCAAGTTGGAAAAAGGCCAGTGGCTGCCATTTTGACTCCACCCCCAGCCTGAGAGGAAGCTGGCCTGACCAATATCACAGTGACAGTAAGAACTGGTTTCTCTCACCTGGATCAGCCTGCAGCCCTAGCCTAGACTTCAGTCCCACCTCCAGCAGGGAGGAGGCCGGCTAGCTCAGCATCAGTCTATCAGGAAACTGAGGGTGCCTTTGTCTGACACAAACTGAATAATTAAAAGTCTACTGGGACAACTGCGGTCATCTTGGACCTGCACTGCATAGATTGCTACCCACACCTGCAGCAACTCCATCCATGCCCCAGGTAGGGGAGAAACGGCCATGAAGCTTCATCAGTCTCTCTGGGCAACTACAGTCTAGGCCTGTATGACTTGGATTATTCCATACAACTGTGACTCTGTCCTTACCTCTGGGAAAGAAGAAAATTAGGAGAAGCTTCATCTGTCCCTGCAGCAATGAGGGCAGCACCAATCAAATCCTTGGCTCCTATTGCACATCCAGCAAGGGAGAAAGGGCAGGTAGCCCTAAACTAAAGGGAAAAACCGCACCCAGAATAAATACTCTAGTAATCCAAATGCTAAAATACCAACCAAAAATTACAATCCACACTAAGAAACAGGAAGCTATGGCCCAGTTAAAGGAACAAAATAAGGCTCCCGATGACATAAAGGAGGCAGAAGAAAGGATTGATAAGCTTGAAGAAATGACCTCTGAAAGTGAACATACAAAAGAATAGATGAAGAAACAGACACTCACATGTATGGTCAAATGAATTTTGACTAGCCTGGCAAACCCACACAGCTCGGGCAGAACAGTCCATTCAGCAAAATGGTACTGAAAGAACTGGATATCTATGGCCAAAAGAAGGAAAGAGGGCCTCTATCTTACACCTTATCCAAAAATTAACTCAAAATGGATCAAAAACCTAAAAATAAAAGCAAAAACCATAAAACTTGTAGAAGAAATTGGGGAAAATATCTTCAAGATATGGTGGTAGGTGGTGGATTCTTAATGGAGATTAGAGGAGGACTGAAATGGACTAGTAACATTTAATGTATGTAGAAGTTTTAACTAGCCTTACTGTAAAAGTGTGGAAATGTATAGAATGGATGATAAAAATAGTAATAGCTAGTTTATACATAGGGATGTGGATGAAAATGGTAGTCTAAGGATGTAAATGTCAATTGACAGAATGCTAGAGAATAATCTAGGAATTAAATAGCACAGTGACGGAAAGAGGTGGATGAGAATTGTGGTTTTCGGTACAGATGCAAGAGTGTTCTTTGTGAGCTAGAGCAAATGTGTATCACTATTGCAGGGTGTTGGGAATGCACAGGAAAAATACAACTGGAATGACCTATGGACTGTGGTTAGGAGTAATAATATAATATTCTTGCATCTATGCCAAAGATGTACTATGTTGATAATGGGGCAGTATGGAAAATGTGAGCCAAATGTGTACTATGGATATGGTATCAATCAGATCTGTAACAAATGTTCCACTACAATGTGGTGTGTTGATAGAGGGATGTGTCTTGGGAATTCTGTATATATGCATGATTGTTTTATAAGTTTACAACTTCTGCCATAAAAATATATTTAAAAATTAATAATGTATGTTGGGGGAAAAACCAAATGTAAGTCAAGGACTATAATTAATAGTTAGATTTTGACAATATTCTTTCATAATTTGTAACAATTATCTCATGACAATGCAAGATTTTGGTGGAGGGTTAATGTATGAGACCCCTGTATGATGTTATGCATGTTTGTTTGTAAGGTCACAACTTTTACTATACACTTAATTGTTTATGTATGTTCAAATATAAATGACATAAAGATAATAATGATAGGGAGGGTTGGGGGAAAACACTTTGGTTAGTAGTAATATTTTGACAATGCTCTCTAACCATTAGTTAAAAAGGTTTAAGAACAATGTAAGGTGTTTATAGTAAGGTGAGTTATGAGAGTCCTGTATGAGGTGATATATGTTTGTTATGTAAGTTCACAACTATTACTATACATTTATTTTTCATGTATATTTGTGTGTGGGTGATATATTTCAATAAATTAATATTTTAAAAAAAGCTAACTCATTTTATGATATCTGCTTTTGGCAGCCTAGCAAGGTAAAACAGGCACAAACCTTGCTTTCCACCCATTCCCAGAAATAGTTTAGAAGCCCTACTAGGAATGCTCTGTCATACTTTATGATCTTTGTACATGTTCTTCTCTCTGTCAGGATTAACTTTACCCAATCCCATTGGCCTGGTAATTATTCCATTCTCTATTTCCCTATACTTATTCATTCAACTGTTGTTAATTGGCGATTTCCTATGTGCTAGGTGGTCCCTTAAGTGCTAGAAATTCAGGAATGAGCAAGATGTGGTTTTCACCATCATAGTGCTTATAATTTTGTGGAGAAATACATTTATTTGGGCACACATGTTTGCCATCATGATCCTTTATACATTTTACTGTCATTGAACTACATTATGGTAGTTATTTTTTCATAAGAATTTCTTATGTGGATAGTGCTAATTCCTGGGGATAATCAATGTGAAAGGCAAAAGCTCAGTCCTTGAGATATTCAAGTGCTTGGGTTATAAAATGCTTAATGCAGGTTGACAGTATGAATCAATGAGTGAATAAATGAACATTTGGCTGGCCAACTAGATATTTTTGGAAAGTTAAAGAAGAAAAAGTTCAGATAGTGGTGTGGTGACCTATTGCACCTGGAAATAGGAGGAAAGGCTTCCAAATAAACATGTATGTAGTTATCCAAAATTGAATGCTAAATATTTTTCTGGGAAAAGGGTGATAAATCTTATTGGAAAGTGGAGCAAAATCTCTCACATGGAAAGACCACATTGATAGGGGTAGGTCAGAAGATAAATTCCTTTACAATTTTAATTTATGCAGTGATTGACGATCATTTTGATTTTCTGTGAAACTAGGAGAAAAACATATCAGAAGCTATTCTGTACAGATAAAGAAACTGGCTTTTGAAAATGAGCTTTCACCTATAGAGTAGGCTGCAGAAGCAGACAAACCTCTAGGTATGGGTGTAAAGTTTGAGAATAACTGTGAAAATGGGTGCTGAAATGCAGGTTACCAGGGCTCCCCCAGAGATTCAGCTTTAGTAGATCTTCTGTAGTATTTTGCCATATTCTGACGCAAGTGCTTGATGGTGCAAATTTTGGGAAGCATTTTTTCACGCAGGTGCATCCTATGATTAGACTGTTGGACATTCCTGAGACTCTTAAACCCAAGCAATAAGAAAAAAGATGCATTTCAAGAAATATTTTTCTCTTTTCAATCTTGGGAAAGATCTGCAAAGCTTATTCCCTGAATAGCTGATGAAGCCTTTATACTAAAGTCTCCCTGCGGCAGAGCTATCAACTCCAGGGCAGGACTCAGCTTTCAAGTGTTAATGATCATCAGTCCCTTTTTACCCAGAAGGGTGTGGCAAGCCCCTGCATACTCTTTGGGACTAGAAACTGAATGCTCTGGTGTGTGCCTGACATTCTGGGAACTGTCAGACAGCAAGGCCTTTCTTCTAGGGTTTAGGTTTGCCTTTTTTTCAAAATCACTCTTTCAACTATTGGCTGCATCTAATCCAAAGCTCAGTGTTTCAATTTTTCTCCCCAGAAAGAGAGTTTGTAGATTTGTCTGGGGTACGAGTAGAAGACAGAAGGCTTGGAGTCTGGTGTACCTGAGTTCAAACAAGGGTCTGCCAATCACTAGGTGCCTAACAAATGTTACATAATACCTCCAAACTTCCTCATCTGTGAAATGGGGATAATAAATCTGACATTGCAGGGTTAATTCATTTAATCTACAGATTTATCTTGAGAAACAATAGGGGGCCAAGCAACCTGCTAACAACTGAATAAATAATGAATAAACACTCAGGATGTTTGATGTTTGGAACTTAAATGTGAAGCAAAGAGGGTGCAGTGAAAGATAACAGGCAGTGGACTTGGCACAGTGGTTAGGGCGTCTGTCTACCACATGGGAGGTCCGCAGTTCAAACCCCGGGCCTCCTTGACCAGTGTGGAGCTGGCCCATGCGCAGTGCTGATGCGCGCAAGGAATGCTGTGCCATGCAGGGGTGTTCCCCACGTAGGGGAGCCCCACGCACAAGAAGTGCGCCCGATAGGGAGAGCCGCCCAGCGTGAAAGAAAGTGCGGCCTGCCCAGAAATGGCGCCGCACACATGGAGAGCTGACAAAACAAGATGACGCAACAAAAAAGAGACACAGATTCCTGTGCCGCTGACAACAACAGAAACGAACAAAGAAGACGCAGCAAATAGATACAGAGAACAGATAACTGGGTTGGGGCGGAAGGGGAGAGAAATAAATAAATAAATAAATCTTAAAAAAAGGAAAGATAATAAAGTGAAAGGGGAAGATGTGATTACCTAAGAATAATGAAAGCATCTCCTTGGGGAGGAACATATTTAAGCTGGGGGAAGTTCAGCAAATAGGAAAAACTTGAGTAACATCCTAAGTTAAGGGAAACTTCACTAGTGAGAGAAACTGAGACAAAGTCAATGGCATTGGGAAAAGCAGCATGAGATGTTTGCAGAGGCGAGTAGGGGCCAAATCCAGCATAATCTGAAAACCCAGAGACAGGACTCTGAATTTTGTTCTAAATGTATTGCAAAGTATTGAGGGTCAATACTTGGCATGTTCCAATTATGAGAATTATATATGATATCTCAGTTTCTGGTACATAGTAGTTATTCTAAAAATAATAGCTCTTAGGGAGTCATGTTCACAATGGAACACCTTTAGTTTCTGAGCATGACAGAATAATATAATTTTATTGGTTAAGGAGATGATCAGTTATTGATTGCCACAAAAACTGCCAATCTGTACAATCCCAAGTTATTGCACTGGTGAACTGAGAATAACATTTTTAGCAAACACTGAGAAAAGGTTAAAAGGCAAATTTTCCCACAAAGCAATGGAAAAATGTGTCCAATAAGCAATGAGAGAAATAAAATATTTTTTGATCAAGAAGTTTTTATATTCACAATCAGATTATACCCTATAAGGAACAGAAATTTCCTAAGTACCTTCTCTATAGATGTAGTGGTAGACATTATTAATCCATCGCTTGCCAATAAAGAAGCTGTCATTAAGAGTGGTTAAGTAACTTTTCCAAAGACATCCAGCTAGTTAATGAAGGCAGTGGAAAGGCAACTCAATATGCATGACTGTTTCACTTATAGTATATACCCCTGTAAACTCCTAAAATATAAAACTCTGTAGTTCTCTTTGGAAATAGAAAACAGCATAAGTAGTCAAGGGATAAAGGTATCACTAGAAAAGGAAATGTAAAGTTAAAGCTATTAATTATTAATGGAAGATTAAAAGATGACAAAATTGAAATATTGAATATTTCTGTTGGGTCTAAAGACATCAGAAGGGAAAAGAACTTGAAACCTCATGGTGTTACAGCAGAGATAAGTCAGGTGATCACAGTATTGAAGGCTAGGATGTGAGAAAACTCTGAAAAGGAAGATTTATTTCAACTGGCCGGGCCCAGTGGACTCTTGTCCAAAAAGCCGAGTCTGGAATAGGATTTTTGGGTCCCTTTTGTGCAAAGGATGTAGGAGTGGGGAGTCAAATGGTACTTTTATGCAAATAGGACTTTCTTTGTTAGTTTCTTTGAGTTTCAAGTGTTTGTCAGAGTACCAGATAGGTTTTGAATTAACATATCTGCCGCATTCCAGGTAAACTTGAATTAACATATCCCTCACATTCCAGGTAAGCTTGAATTAACATATCCCCCACATTCCGTCTGTATGTAAGTTCGAATACACACCCAGTATGCATCTTCCCTATAGAGCCTATATCACTTAATTGGCTTTCTGGGAACTTGGCATACTTGAATATAGAATAAGATAAGTTACAATTCATGCTCAGGCCATGTTACTTGCCCCCTTTGATGCCTGCTTAGGGTTGTTAAGCTTCTGCATCACTATTGTCAGAGTCTCTCTGGACTGACTGGTATGTATAAAGAGCCATGAGATGGACAGCTGTCTGTGTCTTTACTATGCCATTTATTAGGGCACATATTCCTGCTTATGATGAAAGGGAAGAGGCAAGGAAACATAGTGCCTCCTCCTATGAGGAAGGCAATTACTCCCACCAGAAACTTGAAATTGTCTGCTATTGACTGCCAGTTTCCAAAGGGATTACTTAAATTCCAAACATTCCAGGTCTGTAGTGGACCATGAGCAATTTTTATCATTTGTTTATAATTTCATCAATAACCATTCCAGTACTGTCTAGTTCAAGGCAGCAATTAGAGAGATTGAATTTTCTGCAAACTCCCCCTTCAACTGCCAGGAGATAGTCTAGGGTGAGAAGGTTTTGATAGATAGTGTTTCTGAATTTAGTTTGCTGTTGGCCTAGTAAGTGTAGAGCATGGGCAGTTTCATTAGTTATTATTTCTACCATGGCTTGTAAGTGGATGATTTGGTTTAGAAAGTAGATAGGGGTTCAATAACCCCACATGCCATCCTCCACCCAAGTTGCTGGCCCATAGTACTGGATTATATGCTCAGGGGGCCATTCTTCATCTCCAGGTAATGACAACCCTTTTTTCTCTTATGTTTTGATATACTGGTTGGCTCAGCTCTTTCCCTTCTGCTAAGGGAATGAGGAAGAAGGTTTCCCACAAACCCAGTACAGACCCTTTGGGGCAGTAAAGGGGCCCTTTGCACTGGAGTTCCATACTATGATTGATTTGGGGAAAGTACAATTTATGAGCATGAGGTCAGATTCATTCCATGTTCCCCAAGGCTCCATTGTATTGGTGGTGTGATTTTGGAATCTTCCCCCCATACGTGTTAGGTTTCCAACAGATATAGAGGAGTTTAGGCATACCCTTGAAGCATAATATTTTCTTATGACAGAAGTTTGCAAGGGCCACATACCATCTCAGGGGATGGCTGGGAGGCCAGTTTCATTATATGGTTGGCTGTAATTGTATTCTCTAGTTTCCCAGGGCCATTGGTCTCCCATATCAGTACCTCCACATACATAGCATGAGGAGACATTTAAGGTGTCCCTACCACCTCAGCTAGGCTTATAAAGAGGTTTTTTGCTACTTGTGGAATGGAAAAGGGTCTTTCAATTTCTTTGTAGAAGTGGAACACAGAGTGGGCTTTGCTTATAGGCTCCTGGGTCTACTCCTTTACCAACATTGAGGAGGCCCATTTGGACTCCCTGGGTGTGCCAGGATTCAGGGTTAAGGATGGTGAGGTTTAAGGGCTTACAATGACCATATGGACAGTTAGTCAGGGCTGTTCCTTTGGTGAGGATGGCTGTTTGTCTAGTTGTGTCTGTGTCCCAGGTGGCCCATGTAACACAGGACCCATAGGGGCAGTAGTATGCACCTATGTATTTGCACCAGAAGCCTACCCCACCTTGGGCTGCACTTTTCATTTCTAGAGCACACGAATACTTATTGTTATGAGTATATTCCTGCTCACAGTTGAGCCCTCCACAGTCAGTGTTCCATGGTATCCCAGAGTCTATAACCTGACATGCGTCAAATAGGAGGGACATTAATTGGTTCCAGCTAGTGACTGGGGTTGAGTTAAATAGCTCCCCATCTTGGTTAAATGCTCTTATTTCCCATTTATGGGATACTGTTGGAGACTTGAGTAATGGGTTATTTGGGCATATGTTACAGACACTATAGGAGATTCCCTGAAACTGGCAGTTGTAATGTCATGATATATTAATATGATATTGACATGGGACCTAGTTCGCACTTCTTGGATACATGGCTTATACTCTGTGGTGCCAACCTCGGGAGGGTCAGGGCTAGGAGTAGGGAAAATAACTGAAGGGACGTTGTAACTTGGGTTAAACCAGATTCCTACTCTTTGGCTATGCTTAGACCAATCAGCTTTTAGGGTGTGATTGGAGCAGTGCTTGGTGTTCCATCCTCAACCTTCAGCCATGTGTGGACCAGTCAGATTCTGGATTGTGACTGGAGAAGGGTTCGGCATTTTGTTCTTTCTCAGGATGAGTTTGGTTGAGTTGTGGGTATCTGGAATACAGGATTCTGGGGCAGCTCGCTTGACCCAGCTATGGTGTATCCATGGGGTAATTTCAACTACTTTAACTGCAGTGGGGTGGATAGAATGACAAAACAGTGTCCTTGCCATTGAGGGGTTAGTGGAACTGATTTCCAGTCTTTGATCCAGCCTGCATCTCCCAGCTTGTATGGGTATTTGGAGCTTTTTAAGCTAATGGGGGCCCTTTCTTGGACCCAGTGGTGCAGATTTTGTAGGGTTTTTCCTAAGCTAATCATTTGCTGAGCTATTGATAAGTTTCCTCTTTTTCTGAGATCCCCTTCTAAATCGTGGATTAAGGGGAGGCCTCCCAAAGAGGATTTCATAAGGGGTTAGGCTTAGCTTTTAGCTTGGTCTGTCTCAAACTTGGAGGAGGGCACTTGGGAGTACTTGCACCCATGTTAGCCTAGTTTCTTGGCAAATCTTAGCAATGTAAGTCTTTATTGTATGGTTTTTTCACTCTACTTTCACTGAGCTTTGAGAACACTAAGCAGTGTGTAGTTTCCATCAGATGCGCAGTGCTTTGGCAATCTTTTGAGTGATTTTGGAGACCAAGGTGGGTCCATTGTCAGAGCCATTTGAGAGGGGTAGCTCACATTGAGGAATGATTTCCCTGAGCAGAACTTTGCTCACTTCTTCAGCCTTTTTGGTCCTAGTGGGGAAGGCTTCCACCCAGCCAGAAAAGGTGCAAATGAGGATAAGGAGGTTTTTGTAGCCTTCGGATCTTGGCATTTCAGTGAAATCAACTACTAGATCTCTGAGAGGAATATTACCAATTCACTGGACTCCTGGGGCTACTGTGGGTCCCTGGCAAGGGCTATTCTTTGCACATAACACACACCACTAGCATATGGCATCGGTGATAGCAGCTAGATTTGGGATGTAGAAGAATCTTTCTAAAAAAAAAAAAAGTATCTTTCTAACACTTCTTTAAGATGGGTTTTTCCCAATTGTGCGCTTTCATGATAGTCCTGAATTATGGTTGTGACTAATATTCAAGCCATGACTATTCTGTGATTTGGCAATATTCACCACCCATTTACTCCTTGTGTCCCGTTCTCAGAGAGTATCTACTCTCTCGGCTTGAGTATATTGCAGCTTCCGGTGATTCAGAGGCTGCAGGACGAGAACAGGCATTGAATACTGGAGTTTCTGATAATTAAGAGGTTGGAGAATGAGGGTAGTGGCCAGGTTTTTAGACAGGGATCCCTCCCATGCTGCTCTGTTTGCTTCGGTGTCTGCCTTCTGATTTCCTTGAGCAACGGGGCTGTGGTTTGTCTGGTGTCCCTTGCAATGCATCATGGCCACTTTGATGGGTTCCCAAACTGCTTCTAGTAGTTCCAGAATCTGTGTGCCATAATTAATGTCCTTCCCTTCCAAGTTAATGAGCACTTTTTGTTTGTGTAAGTCTCCATGCACATGCAGGATAAGGAAGGCATATTTGGAGTCTGTGTAGATGTTAACCTTGGCCCCAGACAGAAGTTGTAGGGTTCAGGTGAGGGCAATGAGTTCAGCTTTTTGTGCTAATGTGTTATCTGGGAGGCACTGGCCCTTCATTGTGGTTTCAGAGGTCACCACAGTGCATCCCACTTGCTGGTCACTACCCTGAACACAGCTACTCCCATCCATGAAGAAGTCCATGTCAGGATTTGGTAGTGGTTGGTCTTGGAAGACTTGCCTGCTGGAATACACCTCTTGCAATGTCTCCAGGCAGTTATGGGTTGGAACCTCTGGCTCAATGTGTAGCAGGGTAGCAGGATTCAGGGTTTTTATGAGTTCCAGCTGGACAGATGGATTTTCACATAATAGGTTTTGATATTTAACCAGGCAATCATTAGTAAGCCAGTGGGATCCTTTGGCTTCTAAGATTGTGATTACTGCATGTGGAACCCAAACAATCATAGGCTGCCCAAGAGTTAATTTTATGTCTTTTAGTGTTAGTATTGCTGCAGCTGCTACAGCTTTCAGGCATGAGGGCCATCCCAGGGTTATAGTGTCCAGTTGTTTTGACAGGTAGGCTACAGGTTTTTGCCAGGAACCCAGGTACTGAGTGAATACTCCTACTGTGATACCTTGGTGATTATGGATGTAGATAGAACAGTTTACTGAGATCTGGAAGCCCAAGGCTCAGTGCTTCCATCAGAGCCTGCTTGAGAGCACTGAAAGCATCTTTCTGTGGGCTTTTCCAGAGCAGGGGATCACAATCTCCCCACTTTGTGGCTTCATACTAAGGGCGCATGAAATTGAGGATCCAACTGTGGCAGAATGCAGTCATTCTGAGGAATTCTCACAACTTTCAGCAAGTGCTGGACTCAGGGAGGCTACAGATTGCTTCTTTTCTTTCAGTTCTAATTCACAGAGCCCCTGTGCCATTTTATAACCTAGATATTTGACATGAGGTAGGCAGATTTTGGCTTTTCTTTTGGACATCCAATAACCTTTTTGTTGCAGATGTTTTAAGAGGGCATGGGTTCCACTAGCACTTTCTTGGTAGGTGGGACTTCCAAGGATGAGGTCATCTATATATTGGAGGAGAAAACAATTATGACTTTCTGGCTTAAAAGATCTGAGATCACTGGCCAGGGCTTGTCCAAAAATAGTGGGCACATTTTTGAGTCCCTGAGGGAGCTGTGTCCAGGTTAGCTGTTGTTCTTTGCTGGAGCTTGGATAGTCCCACATAAAGGTGAAAATTGGTTGACTGTTGACTCTGGGGTGCTATCCAAATGCAGAGGAAGGCATCTTTAAGACCTAGGTATGAAAAGTAGACTACTGATGAGGGTATCAAGCTGAGGAGAGTGTAAGTGTTGGGGACAGCTGGGTGTAGGGTCACTACTGCTGAGTTGACTGCTTGCAAGTCCTGGACTGGGTGGCAAACCCCATGAGCCTTTTTAACTGGGAAGAATAGGGTATTCCATGGAGGCTGGCATGGCTTTAGTATACCTTCATTCAACAATCTCTGAATATGTAGCTGGACTTTTTCTTGCACTTCATGTGGAACTGGATATTGCTTTATGTTCACTGGGCTAGCTATGGGCTTTATTTCAACAACAATTGGAGGAATGTCATGTGCCATCCCCGTTGGGTTGCCCTCTGCCCATACTTTGGGTACATCTTTGAAGGGGAGCTGTGCGGCTGTAGATTGGCCAGCTTTGCAGAGGGAGGGTTAGCGCTATTTTCAGAGGGTTTGGTGGTTCCATTGTTAATGTGGGTTGCCCCATGTCACCAAAGGTAATCTGAGCCTCTAGTTTAGACATCAGGTCCCAGTCCAGGAGGGGGACTGGGCATTCTGGGAGATACAGGAACTTGTGAGTGATTTATTTAACCCCAATGTTACAGGTCCTGGCTTGGAGGTAGGGCCGCTGGATGCTTTTACCAGTTGCCCCTATGATATTGCCTTTTCTTTTTGACAGTGGCCTGATTGGCCTGGTCATTACAGAGCCTTGAGCCCCAGTTTTGACCAACATATATATCGTGCAGCCCGCAATTTGGACTCTGACTGCAGGCTTCATGGCCAAGAGAATAAGAGCCTGGTCTGCCCTAATAATCCTCATCACAGCCCTCTATTTCCACAAGTCCAATGAGCTGATTTGCAGGTTTTCCTTCTGATTTTTTGTGAACCCAGGGTTTAGTTTGCAACACTCTGCCTATTCTACTGGCTAATGCTTTGGCTGCTTTCTTGGGGGCAATGAGGTCTAGTGGCCTGTTGGGGTGCTACTTCTTCCAATGCCCTTCCGCCTGGCAGGACATGCACTGATTTCACCACAGAGTTGAGCCTCCCCTCCTTGGGGCAGGAGCTTCCCAGTGTACTTTCCTTGACACAGAATTGCTTCTTTTGACTATTGCTGCTGCAAGAAGGTCTGTTTTCTTTTTCATTCTCTGGTTTTCCTCTCTCCTGGTTTCTACAGTGTGGTTGACATAAATCTTGGTGGCTACCTCCCTGAGCTGGGAAATATTCATACCAGCAAACCCATCTAACTTCTGTAGCGTTCTTCAGATGTCAGCCTGTGATTGGGCAACAAATGCTGCATTGAATATTGTTTGGCTTTCAGGAGTGTCTGGGTTAAACAGCATGTATGCACAAAATGCCTAGCACAGTCTCTTATAGAATTGAGCCCAACTTTCATAGAGAGTCTGTAGGACTTGGGTGGTCTTTGCCATGTTTACTGCCTTTCAGCTCCCAGCTCTGAACCCTTCAACTAAGGCCCTATGGAAAGTTTCTAGTTAGTTGAGCCTAGTTTTGTCTTTGGGATCCCATTGAGGGTCCTTGTCTGGGAACTGTGTGTGGGCATATTGGTCACTGTCCAGGGTCCCCTCAGGTGGGTGCTCTTTGAGCCAGGTTAGAGCCCCTTGTGTGACTCACATTCTCTCCTTGAAGTTGAATAAGGTCATGAAGAGTTGTTTATAGTCAGCCCAGGTGGGTTTGTGGGACTGTATGATGGACCGGAAGAGGTCCATCATAGAATGAGGCTTCTCCTAGTATAGTGGTGTGTAACTTTTCCTGTTCAAGAGGTTGGTGGTAGTGAAGGGTTGGTACATGAATGTTCAGTTTCCTCCTTGAATCTGGCCATCTGCATCATAATAAATTGGAGTTCAGGCTTCATGGAGAGGTAGCTGTAAGGCAGCCCTTCTTCCTGCTCCACCTGTCCCCAGGGCTCCCTGTGGTCTGAGTTGTCATCTTTCAGGGACTCCTTCCTGACTGATGGTCAGCACTATGCTGCCAGGGGCCAAGATTGGTGGAGATAGCAGTTGTGGAGGTGAAGAGGCTGCATCGTTTGGATAAACTGGCTGTGGAAATAGCTGTGGGGGTGGCCATGACAATGGCTGCATCGTGTTGCTTGGAGAAGGTGCAATCACATGCACACAAGCACCCAACCGCTCTCCTTCCTTTCCTTTCTCAGACCTAAAGAAGATGGCTTCCTCCCTTCTCCTCAGAAGTACTAGGGTCTTCTTCAAAAGCTGATCAGGCTCCCCTCCTTGCTTTTCAGAATTAAGCTTTTCCTGCACTATGCGTCCAGGGGTTTTACCTGTCTGGCATGCAGAGCTCCTTGCTTTGTTCTCAGGGTCTCTTTTGAACCCTCCACTGCCTCCAGTTTCTCTGGGAGGGCTCCAGTGGAGTCTACAACCTCTTTCTGAACTAAGGGGAGTCCAGTGGTGCCCAGGGCTAGGGTTTGCCTAGACCCTCCCAGCCTTCTCGGAGGCATCTGAGAGGGGCAATCAATTGTTGCCACATCTGGCTTTCTCAGCAAATCCTGGACGAGCCCTTAGAAATGTTGCAGCAGGGACAACTCAGGTAATCGTGGTATTGAAGGCCAGGATGCTTCCTGAGAAGGAAGATTTATTTTGACCAACCACACCTGGAGGACTCCTGTCCAAAAAGCTGATCCCAGAATAGGATTTTTGGGTCCCTTTTATACAGAGGCTGTAGGAGTGGGGAGTCAAATGGTACTTTTATGTAAAAAGGACTTTCTTTGTTAGTTTCTTCAAGGTTTAAGTGTTTTTCTAAGTACCAGATAGGTTTTGAATTAACATATCCCCCACATTCCAGGTAAGCTTGAATGAACATATTTCCCACATTCCAAGTATGTTTGAATTAACATATCCCTCAAATTCAGTCTGGATGTAAGTTCTAATACACATTTGGTCTGCATCCTCCCTATAGAGCCTATATCACTTAACTGGCTTTCTGGGAACTTGGCATACTTGGATATAGAATAAGATAAGTTTGAATTCATGCACAGGCCATATTAATGGGACTGGATTAAGCCAAATCACATGTCTTTTAATAGAAGCATGAACTAAACATGTTTAAAAATTGGTAAGGTCATTCAGCATCTGAAGTAAAATGGAAAGACACTTTGTCCCTTCAAAGAACATGCAAACCAACTCTGTGGTTTAGTTTGGGTTTCTGGATTTAACAAGTCAATCTTAGTTTGTTAGTAACCACACTCTACTAATATACTGTGAAACAATTTAGAAATATAGTACAAACTAAAATGTCACAGGAGATAGTTGAGTGGAATGAAGAGGACAATTGCTCTTTAATCAGAAGTCCTAGCTCTGCCATATACACAGCTTAAGTACCTGTTCAACTGAAAACTGGCCAGCTTCACTTTCCACCACATTGCCCTCATTAGAAATGTGAATAATAATCACTTTCATGAGGTAATGAACATGAAATTACTATTGACAACTTATAGAAGTAAATCACTTTTTAAAAACAACTCAATAAAAGGGGATATAAAAGGTCATATGGAATATAAATGTCAACAATAAATTAAGTAGATACAATCACATATTCTTCCTTCATATAACCATTTCTTTTCAAATTATTTGTTTCTTGTTATTTTTTTTCCTTCAATTTTTCTTTTCTTTGAATTGCAGACTGATGTCTTTCTTTGTGGAAGCCAGTAGATGGCTCTCTGGTGTACAGCCACCAAATGTAACCAAAGACTTCCTCTTAATTCATTCTGAAAATGTATAATTATCTCAAGCAAGGACATCTTGAAAGCTTGTATAAAACCCTTATCACTGCCCACCTCCAAGCCCATGAGTGTACTAACCACAATGCTGAAAAAAGCATTAGGAGTTTAATTTCTTCTCAAAATTCCAAGTCAATAAAAAATAATGGATTTCTCACATTTCTGACAGTTTCGCAAGGGAAAGTGTTCTTTTTTTGTTGTTTTTCCCCCTCCCCATAGTAAGCAGTATTCATTAGAACAAGCAAGTAACAACAAGCAAGTTAAAACAAGAAATAAGCATGAATAATTTTAAGTGGTCTAAAATGGCAGACTTTTTGTCTTTAGATGACCAGTATTAACATGTTAAACGATACAAATGTTTAGTGCTTATTTATTTCAACTCAATATTATCTTTTCTACATCTCATTTTAGAAATCCGAAAGCAACTTTGTGCCAAACTCTACTGAAGTCATTGTCACATACATTAAGCCAAATTCCCATCTACCTCATAGATTAACATGTGGCTTCTGTTAAATAATTATTATCTTCAGGTTTCATAGGTATTTCATGTCATGCTTACTATTCAGTTGAATACATTATACTCAAAATTGAGCTTGTGGTTTATTAATCTGGGAGAGAAGTTTATGATACCCTATCATGGATCTCTGAATTTAAACCACAAACCATAAATGTTTGAATAAAAGTTGCTAAGAAGACCTTTATGTACTTAACACTTAAACATAACTAGATAACAATTTATCTTCAGCTACACATTTGCTTTCACCAAAGGAACGCTAAGTTTTCTATAAACACGGTTTATTAGCAATGAAGTCTTACAATTTGGAGTGTTACTCAAGGCTGATAACTAAATGAATTAATTATTTAATGTGGCTTTAAAGTTATTTGTGACTTGATGCTCCACAATCCCACAAATTTTAACATCAAAAGCTAGATGGTGAAAATAAAAAATAATTTTTTAAACACTCACAGTAACCTAAATTTGAAATGGAACAAGTTGTTTGTGCATGACCCTCTGTAAAGAAAGAAAGTCAACCAGCCTGGGTTTTAAGAGATAGAAACCCTTTGAGAAAAGAAAAAGAAAAGGAAAGGGAAATATCTAAAGACACTGGATTTCTATCTAGTTGATCCAGAGCCATGTTATTGAAAAGGTATCCCATGTTGCTTCCCACCCACTAGTTCCTTTGCTCAGAACTATTGGACAATTTTGATACACTGAACTATTACCCATTTTTTCCTTCTAATCAAGACAGATAAGAGTTATACTTATGGCAATGCATGTCTGTAAACTCAGCCTAAATTGCAGACCAAAGCCTGCAATTGCAGACCTGTTCCTATGGCTATGATGATAAAAAAGTTAAAAATTTAAAAATTTATAAAAAAGCATTTTAAAACCAACTTAAATCACTAGTGCCTCATAAATTTGTTAAGACTGTTAGGTTGATTTAGTTAGGTTGAATTTAGACTTATTTGGATTAAAGTTATATGAACCAAAGAACAGAAGATAGGAATATATAACAAGATTTTCCCGACAATGCTCCGTCACACACACACACACACACACACACACACACACACATTCCCACACATATACACATATATACACATATACACACACAGACTAACCTCTCTTTGTTCTGGCAGTTTAATTTATTTTCACTTGTCTTGAGGGATTTCTAGCACTCAACTCAACTGTTATCATGTACTGATCTTTCCAAAATCTAAAATGCAAATGAAATCCAATTGACTATAAAAAAGGGAAAGATTATCTGTGCCTGACAAGCTACACACAGTTCCTTGCACTTTTCCACTATTCTTCATTATGTACTATTGTTCATGTGGATGTAGAGGCTGTATAAGCCTCTGTTGGTCTGTCCCCTACCCCCCACTGTCCCTTGTCGATTTGCTGCCTTCACGCTGTGCTAAATCATTGAGTTCTTCTCCAAGCAACACCTTTCATTGATCATACCAGAGGAGCAGCTTCTGAAAATGTTGATTCAACTCAGTGGGGAAGATAGGTCCCATGCAACTGAAAGAGCCTGGCAGAGACTCTTGAAAACACCACACATACTAGTTCTCATTGGCACTAAAAGTAATCACCACCTCTCTCCCCTTTGCCTTGTAAGAAAACTTCTGCCAAGTCCACAAGCGATCCCAACTCGACATAAAGAAGGGCAACTAGAAAAGCAGTTGAATGATACTGCATGAAACACCTGCTTATTTCTGCCCTTGCACTATTCACGTTCTCCCAAGAGAATCTAACATCCAGCTGCTCTCAGTGTTGTCATGCTTTGCTTGGATTGTAAACCTGGAGAATTGAGATTAATGAAAAGTACTTTTGCCACTAAAAATACCTTTCCCAAAGCAGTGATTTCCTAACCCACAACTGTTTAGAATGGCATCGTTTAACAATGTTTGTAAGTCATAAAACATGCATTGGGCTGATGTATGAGTTTGTATCTTTGGAGGAACTAGAATTGCAAACAAACAAAAAAAAAAACTACGGGAGCGAGAAAAGAAAAACGTTTTAACAGATGTGTTCACTACTAAATAGAACACACAACATGTGCTGCAAAATAAAAGAACCATTTGGCAACATAAAATATCTTGGCATCTGTGTGAGATTTGTAACCACAGTAAAAATATTGATACGGGTCATAAAATTCAAGTTTTTTTTATTCTTGTGCTTCTGGGTGACTCTGCTTTGAAAGACTTTTGCACTGCAGAATTGTTCTTGTTCATCAAAGACATTTTATGACAAGTCTGCTTTATGACATTGCACGATTGGCTCGTTTACAAAAAGTAGATGTGAAAAATGAAAACATTTATTAATCCCAAAGCAAGGCATAAACTTGACATCTTAAATGAAAAGAGAAGAAACTACACAGCTTGGACTCATTGATAGGATGATGTACTTACAGGAATATGATCAGAGAAATGTCACTGAAACCTGAGCTGAGTTTCTTAGGATTCTATATATTCTTGGAATTTAATATTAATCTTAGTTATGAGAAAAAGTCATGGATAGGCTAGTTCTCAGAAGAACAATCCTGATAAAAGGTGCTGTATGTAAAAGTAAATAATATTTTAAAACATATAATTATCATATAAATACATTATCACCTAAATTGTATGATATATAACGTTTTTAAAATGTTATTAAATATAAAATATCTGTGGTATTTTTAACTTAAATAAGAACTACAGTATTATAAAATATACTATATTATATATGGAAGTAAATAATATAGCAAATGCACATACTTCATGAAAACAAGATAGTACAGTAAATGCAAAAAATTTTTTCCATTCTGCTCACAAACAACTACTACCTTAAACTCTTAACTGTTTCTTCTGGTAGTTATCTCTACATTTTAAAAAATCTGATCTTGCTGCTATTTCCTATCTTATTGATTTTAGACATGGTTGAATTTCTAATATTAAAAATGAATATTTAGTGTTCTTGCATGAACCCCCACTGTATTTACATCAAAATTATGAGTTAAATAATAAACAGTTATATTTACATTTTAAAGTACATTATGCATAAGGTAGTAATAAAATAATCATAGTATAATGTTTGCTCAGAATGAACAAAGTATTGCTACTTCCTAAAGTTTGTAATTTGATTTGCACCTTTCATTATTTCATTCTAAAATCCACAGGAAATGCAAAAACACATGGCAACTTTTATCAGTTAATTTATTAAAAGCTCTCTCCTCGCCCACCTCCAGAAAATTCCCATCTAAATCCTAGTTCCAAGATGTGCTTCTTGAAGCCTCCTGTAAGGCTTTTTGTGTGTACTGTAAGGGTTTTTTCTGAGCCTCTGTATAACCATCATCTTAAAATTTATCTTCTCCAATTTTTGGTAGTTCCCTTCACTTTTCTTATGTGTTGCAGCTTCTATTCCTAAATCTTTTGTCTTCCCGGTTTTGGTTAACTCCTTTCTTTCTTTGGAACACATTTTCTATTATCTTCTTGAGAAATGGTTTCTAAGAGGCAATTTCATTTTGAGATCTTGCGTATCTAAATACATCTGCATTTCACAGTTTGACTGGGCATTGAAGTAAAGTTTGAAAATCAATCTCCCTACCATCAGCATTTTGAGAACATGGCAATGTCCATTTCTGAGTAATGTCATTACTTAGTGCTTCCTAAAGCTTTTAAAGATTTTTTCCTAAGGTGTGTTAAAATTTCATGATGGCACATCTTGTGGCAGTGTTAGCAGAAAACTCTGGGTTCTGGGCTTCTAAGGTCTTGGCTTATGCCACATAAAAGTGTTTAAGGACATGCCATAGTGTAGGCAAGGGAGTAAAGAGTTTATTAAGAAATGAGAAAAGCATACACAGTCCTAGACATGGACTGTGGGTGTGTTAGAAGATGAGTCCTGCACATGGAGCCCCTAGTTAGGCCTTCTTTAAGACTTTTACTCTTCCCCTTTCATAATGTTGGGGAGGGGCCTCAGCTGTTTGCTGTTCTGATTGGTTGCCCCTCCTATTATCTCTCAGGGGGTCGAAGGTGAGGCCTCTTGTTTAAAGATATCTGGGCTTCCTCTTGATCCTGGAAAGAGTTCCAAATGGGATCTTGTGGCCAGGTCTTGCGGGATTTTTGCACCAGGCTTCCCCTCAGGAGTTTTCTGGGCTGGATCTCATAGCCATGTGGTCTACTGATCATGAGGTCTGCTGGCCCCCAGCCACTTGCCCTCTTTCACTATACTAACCTCCCTCAATCTCAGCAGGAGTATTTTATCATTCATTGTGTTGGTTCATGTGGGCTGCTTTAATATGGAAAAATGTGTCCTAACTTCAAGAATATTTTCTTGTCTTCAGAACTTTTGCAGAAATTCTGGAAAAACAGAAGAGAGAAAAGGGACTCTGGGATTTTATAAATTAGATACTGGATCTTCTGGATTAATCTTCTAATTTGCTTATTGCTTCTTTTTGACTTTCCATCTCTCTTGCTTCCTGAGATATTATCTTAATTCTATCTTGCAACACTTTTTTGTATTCTGAGTATTTCTGCTGTTTTATTTTTAATTTCTAAGAGCTCTTCTTTGTTGTTTTGTTTTCTGATTCCTCCTTTTTCAGAGAATTATCTTCTTAAATCATGCCTGCTATAACTTCTCTTAGCTCTCTGAAGATATTGTCAGATTTTCTAAAGTTCCCACGTTCTCTTAATTATCTCTTTTCCCTCTCAGTTCCTTTCTGTTGTTGTTATTTGTTTAGTCCCTTTTCATATAAAACACTTTCCTCATATACAGGGCAACCAGAGGCCTTCTGTTCCTATATCCCCCCCCCCCCCCCCTTTATTAAAGAAGTTGTGGGTTTACAGAACAATCATGCACAAAATTCAGAATCCCCATATACCAGCCACCATCAACAGCTAGTATTGGTGTGGAATATTTGATGATAGCACATTTTTATAATTGTAGTATTAATTAAAGTCCATGGTTTAAGTTAGGTTTCACCTAGATCTGGCTTATTTAATGCAGCATGATGTCCTCAAGGTTCATCCATGTCTTCACCGTGAAGAGCCCCACATCAACCACATTTAGATCACATTAATCAATTGTTTGAATCAAAAGATGCCATCATATTCTGAGAATTAAACTAGAAAATTGTACACAGAATTAAAGAGGTAGAAGTAGACTTAAAGTTTCCCTACAAAGGTATGACCAAGTAATTTAGACTAAGTAGTCTAAGATGACCTATTTGTGGTCTCAGGGAGGCAGAACTAAAGTGCAATTGAAACTTAGTAAGTGTACTTCTAAACAATTGCATTAAACACTGTCTGGAGAATAACAATGTGAACAAAAGAGGGGGTTCTCTTGATGAAACACAGATAAGGAAAACCCAGGGAGCAGTACATTGGCAGGAGTTGACTACTCTAGATTACCAAAGTGTTAAATTGTTAGGATGGATATAAGGGCATGAAGGGAATTTTGCCTGTAAGATTAATAAGCTCATGCTAAGATCTCAAAATTTGGCAGTATTACACCAGAAATCGTTCTCTGAAATTCACCTCCTATTCAGAGATGTCTCTATAATTATTCTGCTATAACCATGATGGCCCCAGGGAGCACTAGTCACATTTGATCATCTGCCCAGATGTGGCCAGCAGCCTTTCCCTTGATTTTTCTGTCATACAGCTGACACCAGAGCAGAATTTTAAACAAGATCATAGTAAATAGTCTGAGGAATTTTTTTAAAATGTTGGTAAAATAATACAAATTATATTCAACTGGATTTTTTGGCTTATTATTTTCAGGGGACTTAGATTTTGCTATAGGATTATTTCTGTCCCCTTTGCCAAACAAGCAGAGACCAAATTCTGAAGGATCAAGTGAGGAATAATGGATGTGCCCATGTTCAGGCTTTACAAGGAGCTCCTCTCAGCCTCTTAGATTCCTTATTTGTAGCATCTACTGGATGACTGACACAAGTAACATATACACCCTTTTGCTGGATCTTTATTCATGAGGGTTTGTCCTTTTTCTGTGGTACCAAATGGAAAGTCTTATCTGAAAACATAGTAGGAATCCAAACTAAAAAATTATATATACAAAGTAGCACAGAAATGCCTTCTTTATAGGAAATAAGCAAAACAACTCAAATATTTAAAGGCACCTGTACTACCACTCACATTCTCATTGAGTGATCATAATAAATAACCTTTGATTTAACAGGCATATATGTTACATTTGTACTACAAAAGGAACAGCAACAATCCTCCAAGTGCAATGGCAAAGACCAGAAAAGAAGGAAGGTCCAACAATGAGCCCTTGATACTAATGACTATGCCTGTAAACCTGAGCACCTGAAATAAGAATAAAGCCTAGAGCTGCAGGGTGCCTAAGAGTTACCTCCTGAGGGCCTCTGTGTTGCTCAAATGTAGCCAGTCTCGAAGTCAAACTCAGCATGTAAATGTATTGCCTTCCCCCCAGCGTGGGACAGGACTCTCAGGGATGAGCCTCCCTGGCACTGAGGGATTACTACCAAGTACCAGCTGATGATGTAACTAGAAAATGACCTTGAATAAAAGGGTCAACATGGACCAGCAGATTATCTCAGTCTACATATAATACCAGGAGTTAAAAATGCTTTTTGACCTGAATAAAACGGGGAAATGGAAAGGACAAATGAGTTTCTATGGCTATGAGTCTCCAAAAAGAGCTGGGAGGTTATCCGAAGGGTTGCCCTTATGCACACCTCAGCAGAGTCCCAGAGACAGATAAAGTAGATACAACCCCAGGTATTGGTTCTTCTGAGGGCTACAGAGACCCACAGGTTCTATGGTCATGGCAGATGGAGTTCAGTGTCATGTCATTTGGCCCTACTTTGGAGTTTGTGTTTCTGTGTGATGGAGCTGGACTCAGATGTGATCTTTGCCCACAAGTCTCTCCTGTTACTTTTACCGGAACTGTAGTTGGTGCTGGGGTTTAATGTATACCCAGGGGACCTGAATCTCTGGACTGACCATGTGATAGCCAGGCCCTGAGCCTCAACAGACTTGCAACTCCTACACTCTGGTTTATTGGACTTACCCCACTCGTCTAACATGGAGGTGAAGAAAGCCAACCACCACACCATGGAGCCAAGAGTGCCTGCAATTGAAAGCAGGAGAATTTGCATCCAGCATCCATGTAGAATCTAAGCCCCCTCTTGATAGAGATGTGGAGTGGACACAACCATTCTAAGTTCCACAGGATGGAGGAATAGAGTATGGATTAGAATGGACTTACTGATATTCTATTCACAAACTATTGTGATTAGTAATCGAAGAAAATGTGGCATTGGTGTGGAGAAAGTGGTCATGGTGGCTGCTGGGGGTAGGGAGTGGGAGGAAGAGATGTGATGTAGGGGCATTTTCGGGGGTTGGAGTTGTCCTGGGTGGTGCTGCATGGACAGTTACCGGACATTGTATGTCCTCCCATGGCCCACTGGGTGGACTGTGGAAGAGTGTGGGCTATGGTGTGGGCCATTGACCATGAGGTGCAGCGGTACTCAGAGATGTATTCACCAAATGCAGTGAATGTCTCATAATGATGGAGGAGGTTGTTGTTATGGGGGGAGGAGTGGGGGGAGGGAAGTGGGGGGTACATGGGGACCTCATATTTTTTAATGTAACATTAAAAAATCAAATAAAGACAAAAAAGTTTTAAAAAAAGAGAATTGAGTTTTCTACATACATCTTACCACAGTGAGAGGCAATACTGATAATATCTTGATAAGCAAGAGGCTAATAAACAAGATAGTTTAATTTTTCATTTCTTTACAAGCTGATTTTATTCTTACTTATATTTTGGATTGTGCTGTAGTCTTTTAAGATGTTTAGTGAGAGTTAACCTCCGGATTCCTATCAATCTAGAAAACAGATTGTTTCCTATTCCTGCCAAACTGATAACTAAATCTCAGGTCATTGTGATTGATACGAGATGATGCTACCCTAGAAATTTTCTTGTAATGCAGGAAATTTGTCTTCCTTAGTGATAGTGGTAACCTGTCAACCTCCCACATCACACTATATCCAAAGGAAAGATGACACAGTAGAAACCACCAAGACAATGAGTAAGAAAATACCAGCATCACTCTAGATTAAGTGAGGAGCTATATTATTTTCAGAAAATTAAGGGAATTAAACAAAAAGCTGGTGCTACTATAGAAAAATGAGGTCAGAAAACTGTTTTTATTACAGATATTAAGGAAGGAATTTTTTTCCAAAATTGCTGTCTCTGTGTTTGCTGTATGACAAGTGTTGGCTCAAATACCCTCAAGTCCTTTTACCGGCAGAGCAGGAGGTGTGTTGTAAAAAGCAGTATAATCTCTGCCTATCAAAAACCATACCCAAGCCACTCACTAATCTCCCAAAGCCTGGGAACTCCCAGTGAAGCTGAAAGAGCCATGTATTTTAAATTGTTGTTAAATTCAGGACTGTCCTACTTTTGTCTCCAAGGCTTATTCTCTCTTAAGGATCCTCTAAATCTGACAGTAGCTTGACAATTAGTACAGTCTGTGATATGTGGACACCTGTCCATTAGGAATTGGACTGGAACCATCTATTCACTTTACCGAGGTTACAGAATAGGAAGTGACTAATATAGAGTAATGACTTCCAGTCATTACAGCTCAGGGTCAGTTTTAGGTTAGTGATGACGAACTAAAAAGGCTTGAGTCTCTTTACAAACCCCGGCAAAATGGAGAACCAAGTTAAGTCTATAACAACAAATGAGGGCACAAAGAGTTTGTCTGCACCAGGCTTTCATTGTCGATGTATACGAGTCTCACTGATGTCTTGAAAACTATAGATATTCGTCTAAGGAAAGATTTGGGGTCACGTTTCCCATGAAAAGTAGCTACTTCATAGTACATGCCATAGTATTTAGTGTTTTGAAAAATTATTTGATTCATACTTTTGATTTGGAGCTTTTCCGTATTATTGCCTTTTGTGTGTGTGTTTACTTTTCAATTTATAGGAAGATCTATGAGTTTTAACGCTTGCTTAGATCCACATAACCATCACCATAATCAAAGAATCCCCCTGTGTATTCAGATGCTCTCCTCACCCCCAAACTCTGGCAGAACACTTACCTTTTCTCTGGTCATATGGTTTTGCCTTTTCCTAAATAGATTCAGTAAGTTATGTAACCTTTTGAGATTCACCCGTGCTGTTTCTGTTTGTGTACCAATAGTTCTTCCTTTCTATTCCATGGAGGAACCACAGTTTGTTAATTCATGCATCTACTGAAAGACATTTTGGGTTGATTCCAATTTTTGCAGTTATGAATAACACTGCTATACACACACACACGAGAGAGAGAAAGGGAGAAAGAGAAAGGGAGAGAGAGAGAGAGTTAGTTTTCATTTTTCTTGGGTGAGATCCTAAGAGTGAGATTGAGATTGCTGGGGCATTTTCTAAGCGTATGTTTAACTTTTAGCTGTTAAATACTTTCTTTATCCACAGATAAGCAGATGGATAGATTCTGATTATAACTGTACATAATTACTATATTGACATTTTATGATTAAGTATTATGTTCCAAGCAGTGCTAGACACGGAGGACCCGGAGATGAACAATGCACTGAGTAGCAAATGAATGAACGAATGCATGAATGTAATTAGGGATAGACATGTGCTGGGTGCTGTACTTTGGTCAGGCTGTGCTAGGTGGGAGGACAGAATAGTTAGCATATTAGGCAGAGTCCCCGAGCTCAAAGACTTTATAACCTGTGGACAAAATGAATTTTTGACTTAAGTATTATGAAGAATCACTCTACGGCGCCGGCGCAGTGACTGCCCCTCCCGCTCGGGGTTTCCTGAGAGAGGAGGGGCATGCTTTGGGTGAAGTGGAAGTACTTCTTCCCTTGGCTGAGAAAGGAGACTGCAGAGCGTTTTTGTGCGGAGGTGGCAGTCTGCTCTATCCTCAACGCTTGTTCATTCCTCCTTGCAAGTCTTACTGCGAAGCTCTCGTATCTCCGTATCTCCGGTGCCTGCTTCCTAGGGCAGTACCTAGAGCACAGTGTGGTTGCAGCTGTGGGATCAGGCACCCCGTGAGGCCAGGGCAGGGCAGCACCATCTTTGAAGTAACTTTGCAGACTGGAAGGGGTACAGTGCTCCTTCCCTCTAATGCTGCTGAGTGGGTGGTGGGCTGATGACTCCTGATCATCCTGACTGGTCCTGACATCCTGACTGGTCCTGACTCCTGACTGGTGGAGTAAGAAGGCTGACAGAACCCGGCCCCTCAATGGTAAATTGGCATTTAATAAAGAAGATGAAGCCACCTATAAGCCAAGAGGAATGGAAAGTAAAATTCCAAAAATATCAGCAATTTCCAGAATTTAAAATCATGAACCATGATATGACATTGGCAGAATTCAAGTTCATTTGGTACATGGTGTACTCACACCAAATCTGGGGGCTCCTGGTAAGCCTCCCCTACGTCCTACCTGCTGCCTCCTTTTGGCTGGTTCAGCCGGGTGTGAAAGATGTGTTCTTGCCCTCTGTGGCTTAGTCTACTTCCAAAAGCTTTGGATTGCATGAATGTTACATTGAGGATATGGGGAATTTCCATGTTCCCCACCCCTCCCCTTCACACACTTTCCCCTATTAATGGCATCTTTCATTGGTGTGGTGCATATGTTGCAGCTGAAGAGCACTTGTTGAGGCATTGCTACTGTCCATGGTCTTTAGTCTGCATTATAGTTTGCACTTGGAGTTGCACTATTTTGCAGGTTTTGATGGTTGTGTGGTGGCATCCCAAGCAGAGGGAGAAGCATGTAGAAAGAATGGGACATGAGATTATTGTGTTCCAGAAATTCAGCATACACATGTGAATAGAAGAGTATCAGGAGATGGCAGGAAGAGAATGATAACAGAACTTTGTAGACCTGGCTTGGATTTTAGACCACATCTTCAGGCAATATGAAGTCATTGGCAGTTTTTATTTCAGTTTTTATTGACATGATCAAAAATGTATTTACAAAGGTTCCTCTGTTTGTTGGATACTAAACTAAATGGAGGCAAAAAAAATGAGAAGGAAGATAATTAAGATATTTAAATATCTAAATAAGATAGGAGGATGACTTAGAATAGCATGGTGGAAGGGAAATAGAGAGATGAGGATGAGATGAGAAATATTTGGATCCTGAATCAATAAAATTAAAGTCATGAGATAAGGGATAGAGGTATACCAAAGAAAACTTTCAGATTTCTAGGATCAGCAATTAGGCAAGTAAAAGCGCCTTTTACTGATTAAGGACCACTGGTGGGCATTCAGTTTTGGGGTGAGGGTTGCATCAGGAGTTCTATTTGTGACATCCTGAGTTTTAAGTGTCTGTTAGATATTCAAATGATTATATCAAGGTAACCATTCAATGTACAATTCTAGCACCAGAAGAAGTATTTGGACTAGATGTATAAATCTTTGAGTCATCGGCATATAGATGGCAATTTAACTTAGAGAGTGAATTAAATTATCTAAGCAAGAATTGTAGAATTAGGAGAGCTAAAATTAAGTCCTGCACACCATCATTGAAAAGTCAGACAAGAGAGGAGATGCTGAGAAAGGAGACTGAAGGAATCTGACGTTTTGTGTGCGTGTGTAGATACAACCCCAAGATTGGGGTTGGGATGGGGACTGATGGCAGAAATTGAATGCAGAGGAAAAACACTAAAACAAAGGGTAAAGTTACAAAAATATGGATGTATTGAAAGGAAAACGTGAAAGTTTGGTTGGGATCAGATCAAGGAAAGCCTTGACTCAAACATTTGGTTTTTTGTCTAATATTGTCAAAGAAAATCACTTTAGAAAAGTGTATGTAATGGGCAGCCCTGTTATCAAATTCTGGGTGGGTGGGGGGTTAATTCACACTTTATTTCAATACTGTACTAGTAGTAGTACTTAATCCTACTATAGATACTCTATTTAGGATCATATATCCCATTTTCCTCCTATGCAAATGGGTGATTTCTATTATTCACAATGAAATAGACAGGATAAATAATAGCGTAAATATGACTTTTTGTCTCCTAATTGTACTAACATTTTCTTGAAAAGCAGTCTTGAGTAAAAACCAGTTAAAAAATCTTTTTAAAAACAAATGTTGCAATCAACTGGCAGTTTAATTTTCAGCAGTAACACATGCGTTCTAATTCCCCAAGGTGTGGTTTTCCTATTCCACTGAGACAGTATAGACCACTTTGGAAATCAGTCAAGAGCTGAAATTGACTCAGTACCCAGCACAGTGACCGGAGACATTAGCTACTGTGACAACCTAATTGTAATTTAATTCCAGTAATATACGCAGTTAGTACTGAGCACAATTTAGGGTTCCCTGCTTAGAGTTTCAGGAAAGCCATGCTGTTATCGTAATGAACCCACAGCCTTGCTGCTCCAGTTTTAGTCCTCAGTTTTATTACTCAAGATGAGTTCCTCGGTTGTTTCTAAAACTTTTCCAAGAGAAAGAAATGGTAATGACTCAGCATACCATTATCACGTCACTTAGGAATACACCATACATGTTAGCTATTGCTAGCTATTTCATACTCCATACTATGCTTTTTGCATAGATTATATAATTCAATCTGCTCACCAACCAATGGTAGGCACTACTATGTATTCTGAGTTTAAACAATTTGATCATAGTCATACAACTAGTTAGTGGAGGTAGCAGGATCCAGTCCTAAATCAGTTGGAACCCAGAGCTTATATTATTGTCAATCTCCTATGTTATTACTTCTACCAGCAGTTTTATGGCATTTATCTTCTCAAGAGGAGCATTATTTTTTTTTCAGAAGTCCTGCTTTTGTCAGGTACTCGGCAATCTCACTAAATCATCAATTTTTTAAAAAAATTTTGTTTTTAACTCATCAACTTTTTAATGAAGAAGAGAAAAAATAAGGAAAAAGGAAAGAATGACAGGAAAAGAAATGAAGGAAATAGGGAAGGAGGGAGGGTGGGAGGGCCATTGCAACAAAAATGGAATGGCTGAGCTTATGGTGAGAAATCCTTACCAAAAAATGAATGTTAAAAAAAAAGATAAACAAAAAGGATGTGAGACAGGCACTTTCATTAATTTGATTATAGATTTTTCTAATTACTAGAAATTTGGTGGTGACATTTCTTTTAAATACCTGCGGTCTTAAAATAACTGATTTGGACTGAATCTGGCATATTTTTCTAGTGTAAGAGGCTGTATGATGTGAAATAAACAGTACAGGTGTTCATAGCTGACATGGTCAGGTTTGAATTTTTGTTTTGTCAGTTCTTTGCTATTTGATCTTCCATGAACTGGTGAGGATTATAACTTACAAAGTTTTGATGGGCATTCTCAAATAAGATAGATGAATTGGGTTTTTTACCCTGGGATATCCCCAGATAATTTTTCCATCTTTGCTCATATGGGGCCAAATGGAATAGCCTCCCCCAGCATAACAAGGACTAGATATGACTATGTCATTATCACCATACATTTGGAAATTAAACTCAGAGAGGTAGGTGCTATGACCACCTTTTCATAGATATAGAATCTGAGACTCTTCTTCACACAGAGGACTCAAAATATTAAGCAAAAATAAAATAATGGTGAATATTTATCATGCACTTGTATTGGACAAATCGTCTTGTCTTCATCATCTCATAAAATTGAACTTATGGGGTTACTGTAGGGTTTGATTATTTTTCCCACTTTATGGAAGTGAAGATTGAGTATTAGAGAAGTTAATAAACTTGCTCAGGGACAAAGCTGGCAAGATATAAAGCAGGAACTTGAATTTGTGGCATTTTGACTATAATATGCCATCCTCTTGTCCAGTATGGAATGTCTTCTCTTGTATCCAAATGTGGCCAGAGACTTAAGAAATTCACCAACAGAGACACATCCACAACTTTATTTCATGTTTTCCCCTGATGTTCATCTTCATCTCTGGCCATCTCTGTGTATATTTAAGGGTATTTATTCGAAAACTTATTTTTTATCTTTTGCTATGTAACGAATTATCTGAAAACATTGTGGCTTAAAATAAAATAATCTTGTATTACTTCATAGTTTCTATAGGTTGGGAATTTGGAAATGGCTTAATGGGTAGATCTGGCTAAGGATCTTTACTGAAGTTGTAGCCAAGGTGTTGACTGGAGCTTCTGTCATCTGAGAATTTAAAGGAAGCTGATGGATCTCCTTCCAAGGTGGCTCATTCATATGGTTGACAAGCCAGGGCTTATTGTTGGATGCTTAAGTGTCCTCATGACTGCTCTAGAGTGAGCAGTCTAAGAGAGGGTCTGGTAGAAGCTACAATAACGTATATTTTTTTTGTAATTTGAGAAGTTGTGAGTTAACAAAACAATCATTCATACCATACAGGATTCCCAAACATCACCCTTCCACCAACACCTTTTGTTGTTATGACACATTTGTTACAAATGATGAAAGAACATTATCTTAATATTACTGCTATTTATAATCCATAACTTTATATTTTTCCCATAAACCATCCTATTATTAACACTATATATTGGTATTGTATATTTAATATAGTTCATAAGAGAATATTTTCCTATTTGTACTGTTAATCACAGTACAGCATTTGCCATGGGGTTCACTGTGTTATATGGTCCCCACCATTATACAATGCATACAAAGTGTATACTCACTGGCTCTCAGTTTCATCACAGAGTCATCAGCTCTGTCCATTTCAGAATGTTTTCATTATTCCAAAAGGAAAATTCCCACACTTCCTTATACCTACCCTCATTTTGGACCCTTAGCAAAGAGTGCCTATCTTTGCAATCTGTCAGATAGTCTATAAGAACTCAGAGAAGAAAATCAAGACAAATGAAGTAAATTGTGTTTATTAATACCTATCTCCTAAGATGGTTGGGTCAATTAAGCAATATCAAATCAGAAAACCACATGCATAGAAAACAGAAGCTTTTCAGATCAGTAAACTAGTTTTGCCTACAACTCTTAAGCATTCTATATTTACACAGCGCTTTTATTTACTTTATCTCATTTGACCCTCCTAAGACTCAGGTACAATGGAGAACATGTTTCATTGTCATATTCAATTTAGGAATGAGAATAATAAAGTTCAGAAAAGAGAAGCAATTTATAACCTATTCAAGTTCTGTTAGGGGTTGTGCAAATTTTGGCAGACATCCTCTGTCTCCAAGGCTATGTGCCTCTCCATGGTCTATTAGGTTTTTAGCTCTTTTTAGTTGAACAGACCATTGTCCAAATAAAAGTATAGTTTGGATTACAAACCAAAAACTTGTGGCTTCTCTGTTGTCCAGTCCCCTGCCCGTTCATTTCCTTCTCCAGTATGGACCCCAAAGGGTTCCATTAAATTCCTAAAGCACTCCTGGGTCCATCTTGAAACACTTTACTCCATCATGCTCAAGAAACTTCTCTGGCAGGAATCCTGTCATCTTATAGCACAGTCTAAAGTAGCTCAGCAGCTCAGGATGAAAAACACAATCACTTCCATCCATCACTAGTGAAAGGCAGGGAAACAATTAGATGAGTGTCCTGAGCAACTCGGTCTCCACCAACTTGCTATATTTGGTGTTATTACTAATGGAAGAAGAGGAGAGTAAATGCCCTTCCGTGTATAATATCAACTGTATGAGTCTTGATGGATAACTGTAGCTTTTATGAAGTTTATGGATTAGCCATCAGGGAAAGCCACCACTGTGCTAGCAGACAAGTTTTCAATGCCACTCTGGATAGCTGGGCACTAAGATAAGTAAGGCAAACACCTGTGCTCAAGGGAGGAGCTGCAGTTGATCTTTAATGCTCAGGTCAGAGGAGACCTTCATTTCAAAGGATGAAGAATGAGATTCTACAGCATTTATGGTTTCCCTTTGCCGGGTACTTTCTATCTGTTATTGCAGGCAGGGCCTTCATTGATCTTTTCTCCCAGCTATTATTTATTCTCTCCCTTTAGCTTCAAAGAGGGAGGAAGATGAAGGGTCCAGGTACTTTGTCATTTCCCAATACATCTGAACAGTGCAGCACTTTCTAAACTAGAAGGCCAATAGTTATTTCCCCCCATGTTGCCCGTTACATTTTGCGACCTCTGGGAATGCTGCCCTTTGAGGAGAGAGATTGGGGAGGGTTGGAATTGGGAATGTATCTGAAGCTGTTTTTGTTATTTTTCCATACCCTATAGGGTGTGTACTCTCCAACAATGAACTACTTACAGCTCCCCAAAATACAGCATGCTCTTTCACCTCCATGCCTATTCCCCTCACCATTTCTCTTAGTCTCTCTCTCCTTTCTCTGCCCAATTTCTTCAATAGATGGAAGGAGCATGTTTGTAGCAGAGCAATTAAAGCTGAAAAGCCTTTGGCATCAGAATGGCTCATGTTCTAATCCTAGGTCTATCAATTTTCAGCTGTGTGACCTGGAGGACATTTCACAACCTCCCTGTGTCTCATTACTCCTTCAAAAAGTAACAGAACTCACTTCATAGGATTGCTGTGAGAGAAAAGATAATGCATGTAAGGCACTTAGTAAGTCAGTAATGAGTAATAATTATTATTGGATTTTATTTAAATATGATTAATAATAACAACAACTGAAGGCTTATATTATTTCCTCCAAGTTACCTTCCCTTATCTATAATAATCTAGTTTAAATATCTTTCTCTGGGTCCAGATGGTAGACTGTGCTTACCTTCACCATAGAATTATGGTTGTTATTTTATACATCTTTCTTCCTTTAGCCTTTAAGCATTTAGAGGAAAAGTTATTGTAGCTAATTTTGTGCGCATGCTAAATAACTAACATAGTGTCCACAACAGAAAAAATGCTTAGCAATATTGTTTTCTTTGCTTTCTTCCAAAATATCTATCATTTCTGTAAACATTTAATAACTTAATTGCTCCCAGTGTAGAGATACTAGAGATATAGATATGTAATAGACATGGCCTTAGGAATTAATTGTCCAGAAAGAGAAACAGATTTGTAAACTGATAGCTTCAATACAATGTACTGCATTCTATGATAGATAGATGCCCATGAAGCTATGAGAATATAAAGAAAACTCTAATGCAGGTGAGAAGGAGGAGGTAGGAAGAAAGAATTATGAAGTCCACCCAGTGGAGATGATACTCAAATTGCATCTTGGTAGATATTCGGTAGGTAAAGGGAATGAGGAAAGGACTGAGACTTACAGGCAGAGAGAATAGCCTCTGCAAAGAGAATGGAAGAATAAAATGGTGTATTGAATTTAGGGCATATCACATAGTTCAATCTCTCTGGATCATAAATATCAAGGCAATGGCAGAAGACAGATCACAGAGGACCTTGCATATCATGATGGCAAAATGCCAAAAGTCTGTGAAGTACAATGAGGTACATTTTTTAAAAAACTTAGCCCATTGTCTTGACTAGTTATTTAATATAAAAGGATGACCTATGTATTAAAATCCTCCCTCTAAAGTAGATTGTATTCAACTGGAAAAGCAATTGAAGTGTTGGTATTCAAAATGCAGTTCCCATCATGAAACGCCTTACAGGTCTGAACCACAAAGCAAAGGAAATAACAAAGAGCATGGATAGCAAATCGCCTCAGTAGGCAGAGAAAATGGAGCATGAAGTTGGAATTGTTGCTAACCTGTCACAAAGTACATGACTAGGAAGAAAACTTACCTATGGTGAGGTTACAGGAGAATGTCAGCACATAGTAATGAAAATGAAACTGGCATGGTCAGACCAGGTATCCCCATGAACTCATAATTACAAAAGTGTGAACTCCACAGTCTTCTTTGTTTAATGTGAGGCATTCATCTATAATTAGAGATGTGAACTGAATCCTCAGATCTAATTGTTTTGATGGATATACCTAGAGTAAGATTTTCTTTCCCATTGCCTCTTCCTAAAATATCTATTATGAGGCTATTAATGAGGATTAAAGAGACAATTTTTGAATTCATGTTTCTCTGCTTGAAACTGCATTCTAAGTTTTAAAACTCTGTTCTGAAGCATCAATAAATACTTTAACTTCATGACTTTTTCTAAGCAGGCACCGGATACCAAAAGACATTGGAAAGAGTAAAAGCAAAAAATTAGTTATTTAGCATACCAGACTTGCTAGCTATTTTTATAATTTCAAATTTCAGCCAATATTGGGTGACCAACTATAATATGCCAGACACTTTGCTATACACAATTTTATTCCATCTCAATTTAAGTCCACGGTAAAGTTATGACTTAAATCTCAGTATACCCAAGCATCCTGAAGTCCAGAGAAGTTAAGTAACTTGTACATGCCGCAAAGCTAGCTAGAGGCAAATCCGGTCTCTTTGAGTTGTGTGTTTCCCATTACATGTCATTTGATGTTACTGTGATAGATCCAGGAGGCAGAATTGGGACAAGATGAGACTTACAAGAATTTATCTCCTAAGGAGAGCTGTGCCAACAACATTTCTCCCAATAAAGGGACTTTAACATAACTGCCAATTATCATGCAAGTCTGAGTATAAACCATACTTTAGGGCTGAGAATCACTGAGCCACTTAAGCCACCTCATCTTTCACCTGAACCACTGCAATTGTATGTAATTAAGTCCCTTGCATTCACTCTTGCTCTCCCATCCCAATCTATTCTCCCCACAGAAGCCACAGTGACCTCCTGAAAATGTAAAACTAACCATACCAAAGATTCCTCAACATTTTTGCTGTTAAACATTCATTGCCCCCTTGTAATTCTCAGTCTAAGCACCAAAATCGTTTTTTAGTATGGCTCATGAGTCCCTGCTACAATCTGGCAGCTGTCTCCCTCTTATCATTTGTGTGCCAGCCCAGATGGCCTTTCAGTTTTCTTGATATACTGTGTTTCCTCCTGCCAGCAGGTCATTGGGAATGGCTTTTCCTCTTTCTGGAAACTTAACAACTATTCCATATTCAGATCTTAGTTAACTTGTCCCCCTCTCAGAGAAACCTTTCCTGACCTCTCAGTCTAGAGCAGACCTTTTGATATTTGCTTTCATTGACTCAGTTTCCTTTTCTTCATCTGAGTTTTTAAGTATATTCTTAAAAGTGTCGAGTGTGATTGATGGGATTCTCCAATCAGCCTAAGAGTCCATATAGCAGGCACATCTCTATCTTGTTTACCACTACGTCTCATGCCTATCAGAAAATTTAGCACATATATTGAATGAATGAATGAATGAATGAATGAATGAAGTCAAAATCTATGCCTGAAAATGGGGAATTAGACCAAATTCTTTGGAATTAGGTCTTAGTTGAATCATCCCTGGCACTTACTAGCTGCATGCCCCTGTATGCCAGTGTTTATGAATTTATTTCATTCAACAAATATTCATTGAGCCACAACTTTGTCTAGGTACAGAGCCAAACAGTAAAGGCATAACAAGGATCAAGAGAGATACAGTTTCTGATTCATGGTATTTACATTGTGGGGATTGCAGTTTTTCTTATTTTTAGTAATTGAAGTTTTTATTGAGATAACTGTAGCTATACATAGAGTTGGATGCACAGAGATTCTGTATACACTTTATCCACTTTCCCCCACTAGTAACATCTCAAAAAATGATGGTGCGTTGTCACAATCATAATATTGACATTGATACTGGGTTGCAAGTTTTAAACAAATAATTACAAGTGCAATGAGTGTTAAGAAAATGGATGCTCTGAAATTGAAAGAATTCCAGAAAAGCAGGATCAGAGACATTAAAATGAAGAGAAACAAATTAGTGAGTCTGGAGAGGTAGGCATATGCTAGTTCATGGAGGATCTTGTAAGGCATATGTAGGATTTGGGATTATGCCCAATACGCAATGGAGAACCATTGTGATTTTAACCAAGAGAGAGAGAATTGCAGAAGGATAAATAAGACAAGACTTCAAGAACAGCACAATAGAACCCTCCACTTTCACTTTCATAGAATTAAGGTTTTTCTTCTATAAGAAGACCTGCCTAACAAGAAATAGGAAACTCCAGTAATCAAGCTTCAACCTTTAAGGAACATATTGAGTAAATTTTCAGGTATTTCCTATTATTCACCACTCCTTGAGCCCCAGTCTTCTTATCCCAATAAAGCAAATCCTACCGTATTGTCTAGGATATGTGAGTGCTAGTTTAGGATAGTCTATAGAATAAATGGTAAGAGTGAGGGACATGCTTGACCCTAGGACCCCTCCTTCATGTTTGATAGGAAAATATTAAGAAGCAGTGATGTAGAAATTAAGCCCTTTGGAAGAAGGAAAAAAAATTACTGTTTTACATTTTTGAATATTTTATTTAAAAAGTGAATTTAGAATATTATTCAGCAATTTAAAAATGAGACACTAATACGTGCTACATCATGGATGAACTTCAAAAGATATAATATGAAAAGTCAAACATAAAAGTGCACATATCATATGATTCCATTTATATTATATGTTCTGAAGAGGCAAATAAAATATTTTGAAATAGAATGTAGACTATTGGTTGCTTGTGGATGGAGGTGGAATGGAGATTAACTATAAATGGGCATGAGGGGTCTTATTAGAAAGATTAAAATCTAAAACTAGACTATGGTGTTGGTTGATCAATGGAGTTGTACACTTAAAATCAGTTAATTTTGTAGAAAATAAATTTTACCTCAATAAACTTGTTTAAAACATAAAGGTGCAATGGACACAACCAATCCAGTGTCCACATAGAAGAGGTGGCATTGGATTGGGAAAAGTGGACATAATGGACAAAGGGTATGGGGAAAGGCAGGAAGAGATGAGAGGTGGAGGCGTCTTCGGGACATGGAGCTGTCCTGGATGGTGCTTCAGAGGTAATCACCGGACATTGTAAATCCTCACAGGGCCTACATGATGGAATAGAGGAGAGTATGGGCCATGATGTGAACCAATGTATATGAGGTGCAGAGGTGCCCAAAGATGTACTTACCAAATCCAATGGATGTGTCATGATGATGGGAACGAGTGTTGTTGGGGGGGGGGAGAGGGGGGGGTGGGGGGGTGGGGTTGAATGGGACCTCACATATATATTTTTAATGTAATATTATTACAAAGTCAATAAAAAATAAAAAAATTAAAAAAATAAATAAATAAATAAAATGTTTCAAAGAGAGAAGAAACAAAAAAAAAAAAATTGAAATTTTACCTGTGTAAAATGTAAGTAAAAAAATTCAGGAGATTTTTTTTTTTTTGATGAGAAAAGCATTATCTGTTTTGCATTCTTAAATAAATAAGAGATGACATGATTGTTTCTGCTCTCCTTAAGGTATATCCAACTCCATTTTTTCTCCTGGATGAAATAATTTGTTTGTTCTCTTTATTCTATAAGATGTGGCTACCTTGTTTGAGCTGCTTTTCTTAGGCAATTTTCTGACCATGGGTTTTCTGTTGTTTGTCCATTGACTTTTTAATTCCTGAGTTCTTGACAATGGGAAGTCAATACGTGCTAGTGGTTTAAAAATATCCAATGAGACAAACATGAAGTCTTTGTTTGCTGAGTGTGAGTGAAATCTGATAGAAGTGGGTATGTGATTAGTATTGTTGCCACAAAATAGGACTAAGTGATTTTCATTGTACTTTATCCCAGAAGTGATCAAGGCAGAGCTTTCACGGCCTCCATTTCCATTTCTCAGACATAGATGAGCAAGTAGGCACAAGGGCATCATGATAAATCTCTCATATCCCCTAAAGAGCTCTTATAGCAATTTTAAACCACAGATGCTATGCCCTTTCCAAATAAGGGTAAGAGGAACATTAAGAGGAATAGCAGCAACCTGTAAACCAGTAGTTCTCAAAGTGGGATCCCCAGATGAGTAGTATCATCATTACCTGGGAACATATTAAAAGTGCATACTTGTTAGTTACACACCAAACTTACTGAATCAGAATTTCTGGGGGAGGGGCCAAGAAATTTGCCTATTAAGAAGCCCTCCAGGTGATTCTGGTCTATGCGAAAGTTTGAAAACTACTGCTGTGAACAAAAGAGTACAAGTCTGGCATTAGGCAGACCTGGGTATGAATTTTGATGCTGAACTAGTTAGCTTTGTGTATAATATATTTAACCTCCCTGACTCGCTATTTCTCCATAGGTTAAAAGACAAGGATAAAATCTGTATTAATTACCTATTACTGTTGTACGATATTACTAAAAATTTAGCAGACCAAAACAATACAGATTTATTATCTGACAGTTTCCGTAGGTCAGAAGTCCAAGCACAATGTGGCTCACTGGTTTCTCTGCTTAGGGTCTCACAAAGCCAATATCAAGGTATCTTCCAGCTAGAAACTTATCTGGAAGCTCTGAAGGAAGAACACTCTTTCAAGTTCTTTCAGGTTGTTTGCAGAATTCAATTTCTTTAGTTTGTGGGACTGGGGTTTCTGGCTTGCTCCATTTTCAATAACAGCTATGGAACATCAAATCCTTCTCATGCTTTGAATCTCTGACTTCTTCTGCCTATCTCTTCCTGTTGCCAGCCAGAGATAGTTGTCTGCTCTTAAGGATTCATATGATTTCACTGGGCTCACACAGATAATCCAGAAGAATATCCCCAAATATAGATCAATTGATTAGTAACTAATTGCATTGGCAAAATCTCTTTGCTGTGAAGTGAGTAGGGAGGCCATTCCAGAGATTATACTTATGCACGTCTCAGGAGTATCTCACTGACTGCCACAGTGAACTGTGCCTTAAGCAGTGGGGCTCCTGAGGGCTCTAGAGACGTCTAGACACTATAGGCAGGTTAGATAATCTCAGGAATTCAGCACCCTATCATTAGCCCTTACATATGCTCCCCAATGTAACAGAGTTAGACTCATTCATTTATAATTTCCCCACTCATGGCTTTTCTGTCCCTTTTTTTTTGAACCTATCACTCTACAGGCTAACTATATGTACCAGAGACCTAAATATTCTGGTTTTTCATATGCCGGCTGAGCCTTGAATCTCAGCATGGTTGCAGCCAACACTCACTCTCCAGTTCATTGGACCCTCACAGAACAACTAACAAAATGATGATGATGGACAATGCCCAACCCCAAAAACAAAGAGTATCTACAGCTGCAAGCAAGACTGTTCCATCCTTCTGCTCCATGGAATCTAAGCCCCATCTCAATCAGAAAGAGTGGGCACCACCATTCAAAAATCCTTAAGATTGAGGAGTGAACAAATATAAGATGGGAATGCAACTATGGACTGAAGTAGACTTCTTATTATTCTAGCAATGGAAGATCTTGTATCATTGATATAAAGGCAGTGGTCACCAGAGGTTCTGAGGGAAAGAAGGAAGAATAGCTATAACATGGAGGCATTTTGGGGACACTGGAATTGTTCTGAACTACATTGTAATGAAAAATAGAGGCCATTATACATTTTGTCAAAATCTATATAAAAATATGCATGTGAAGTGTAAACTATAATGTAAACTATTGACCATAGTAAGTAGCAACGCTTCAATATGTGTTCATCTATTGTAACAAATGTACCACACTAATCAAAGATGTTGCTAATGGGGAAAAGTGGAGGAGGGGAGAGGTGGGATATATGGGAATTGGCCTATACTTTAGATGTATCATTTATGTAATCTAAAGCTTCATTAAAAATAAAATAAAAAATATGTATCTTTGCTGTGTGAGATAACACATAAGCAAGGTAACTCATCACATTGTCAGTGTGGAACTTATTGGGGGTCCTAATTCTGCCTACCACAGAACCCAACTTATATGTGCTAAAAGAAAAGTAGAAGATACATAAAGATACCAGAAAAGTCTGGGTTGGGTAAACTCATTAAGAACTAACTTTTGAAATTCCTTGAGAAAAGCAGTGATAAGCAGAGACCATTTTTCTTAAGGAGTTACAAACGAAACCTCTCCAGTGACTACTATGATTCACCTAGTCCTCAGAGTTCTAGAACCATGTCTTTCTAAGGGAAGATTAATGTGTGGGATTAGTACTGGAATCAATTTGACTGGGTAAAAGATAGTGCCATAGCAAAAAAGTAAGATGTGTTGTTAGGTTGGAGACGAATTCCATAGGATGCCATCAGTGGGTCTAAATGGTCTAGACTCAACGCTCTCAGGTTTTAAGGTTAGAACCTCACTGTTACCTATGAGAGGTGGTTTTTCTTGGAGGTCCATGTTTTACATTACCCAATCTCAAATAAAACTTGGTTCTACCTAAAGAACATTTTATTAACATGGAAGTAATTTACTCTGTAGACTTTTTTTTTAACACTTTCAAATATATCTAAGTAATGCAATGTACACCTATTGATAAAACAACCAAAATAAAATATAGGAAGGACATATAATAAAGTACAAAATTGTATGTCCTTTCATAAACCACCATGTATATGTACCCATTTCCCAGAGGGAAACATTTTTTTTTTTTTAAACTATTTCTTCTGGTGAAAGTCAGATACTCTCATTAGTTGAAAGGTTATTTCTTTTCTGGAGTAATGGTAGAGCTACATGTCCAAAGTCCTTTTAAGATTCCAGGCAAACCATTTTTCTTTTATCTCTGTTTGTCATTACCCTCCATCTGCTTTAGACATATTTATGTTTATGCTACCAATAAAATAAGGGGGTATCTTTAGTCTTCTCCCTAATACAAAACCATAAAATTGTTAATTGTCTCCAAATTTCATTATAGGATGGATTTCTTTTGAAAAGCTGTATAAAGGTTATAACACTTTCACAATCATGCATGTTTTATGCAATAAAATTACAAATGTATGTCTTTATAACACACATATACACATATCAATGAAAAATATAATCAGCTTCAGGCAAATGTTAAAGAAAATCTTTTTCTTGGAGTTATATCATTTTCCTAATATTCTACCACAATATGCTCTGATGTGTGATTTGAGAATTTGCATCCCTCTTTTGACTGGCTCTATGGAATTGTTACAGTTTTACTAGATATCTATTAAGAATTTACTGTATGCTTGAACCTCTCTAAGCATAAGGATACAGCCATGTATGCTAGACAGAATTCCTGCCATCACAATCTTTATATTCCATACTGAGAGAGATCCCCTGTGGTGGGAAATAAACAGACAAACTCTTTTGGAATTTCCTGTGCCTCAGTCTTGCATCCAATTGGAGACTTGCCATCTGTCATTGGGTTCCCACAGGCAAAGTAATTAATCAATCTGGCATTTAAACCTCTAACTGGAATGATCCTGGACTATTTCCATCTTTCAGGTAAGCATCTCACAAATAGGAAATAAAATTATATTTCATAATCTGACTGACTGTAGACCAGATCCAGCCCACAGACATATTTTGCATGGTCCATACAGTGTATTTTTAAAAATTTGAATTTGTGGTCAAGATTTGCAAACTGAGAAACTTCACATGAAAATCTGAATTTCCAGCTTTTCCTGGGTAAGCTGAAAGTCTGACACCCCTGGGTCCAGATTCCAGGTTGGCAAAATTTAGCTGATGTTAAAAGCTATCACCCTCCTTAGCTGTGGGTCAGTGACTATGGCTGATGCTACTGGTCCCCTAGGGCCCTTAGCATTTCCCTGTCCAATGACTTCACTTCCAAACCCCGGGGACCTGAGTTTCTTTGTTCAAGGGCTATCTCTGGCCCCTGGAGCCTGCTCTGCTCACAAGCAAATCAGAAGAGCCAGAGAATTTAAGCACTACCTCCCCTAACAGCCCTCACCCAATAGCAGGTAGAATTTGATATACACGTAACCCAGCTCCCCTTTTCTGGACGTAAGAAGTCTGACAAGCACCTGGGTTGCCAGGAGGGAGTTCCAGCAGCTCCTGGTGATAACTCTCTACCTAATGTACCCAATGTTGCTGCCTGCCTTCCCTTCCCTGTCCTGCTCCTCAAGTCCCTCCCACCATTTCCCAGGATCAACCTCCAAGAGACTACATGTGTTCAAATATATATATATATTTCAAACAGGTCCAATAGTACTTTAGAAAGAGTATGGATAAGTAAAAACAATTAATCTAAGAATAGCCTTATGTCAAAAACCTGAAGAATATATAAGGACTGTGAAAACCATCTATTTTAACAGCAACTGACACCAATTGACATTGAAGACATTAAAGGTTACCACCAAAGAAGGCCTGTAGAGCACAAATTTACTTACAGTCATCTCCTATAATTTAAAGGCATTGTTAGCAGAAGGTAAGATATATACAAGTCTGGCTTTGGCATGGATGTTGCTGACACAATGGAGCCACCTCAGGTAGGTTGCATTTGGCATGAAAGAACTTTCTTCTTTCTACTCTGTTCAAAAAAAGGCCATTTTAAGGGGTTGTATAATTTGCAATCTGGGTCTGTATTTTTTCCAATTCCTTGGGTACTGTTGATGGATCTGTGACAATCATTATAGTCAATTACACAGTTGTATTCACATTGCTAGATTTGTTTCAAATGATGAGTATCTTGATATGGAAGAAACCATGAACTGGAAAACAAGAAACCCTGCTCTCCTAAGTCCTAGACAGGCAGGCCTTGGATCAGAGTAGTTGGGGATCCTGTTTCTTAGCTTGTACTCCCTTCCCTTAATTGAATGAAAGTATCATTTTATAGAAGAAGAATGATATTACTAAAGACCTGACAGATAGGAGAAACTTGGGACTTGATATTAGATGGCCATGGCTCTCTGAACACACCTACACCTTGCATCAAAAGAATGGAGAAAGATCCTTTTGTCAATGATCGACTTTTACTACAGATGAACCTTATTTCTCATATGCATCAAATCATCCATAATTGCAATGTACACTAACAAAGCTTATTTATTGACCCTAGTGATTATTTTTTCCAGAATACTTAGATGGCCAAGATGGCAAATGTGGGGACCTGATCCTGTGAAATGAAGAAAAGGCACTATTAGCTTTTCAGAAATAGGAAAGTACAAATCCTTCTTTTACTTTCTGTCCTCTTTTCAAGCTTGCTTTTAATATCAGAGAAGCATCCCATCAGGGCTCGAGTTTCATATTGGTGATTGCATAGTTATATTGCATGCTTTGCTGTTTCTTGATTATAATTGAGTCACTTACACAAATCTGAGCAAAGGCAGGAAATCAACCATTTGTGATGAATAATTCCTGCAAATTGGAAGCAAGACTACATTTTACAAATGCAGATTAGGTAATAGTTCGGATTTGCAAGAAGAACCCTACAGGTAGATATATTATATGATCTCACTCACTAACACATTCATTATACACAGTTAGGGTGACTGCTTGCCTAAATATATCTGGGACAGTCTTGGATTACACCTGTTGTCCTATTATCCTATTTAGTATTTGTCCTAGACAAAGGTATCAGTTGAGATGATAAATAGTCATCCTATACCCAGTATATATAAATATATGTAGCTCTTAAAAGGCCATGCAGCCTTTAAGAAATTTCATAGGTTTGAGAGTCAGGCAGTTCTGAGTTTAAATCTCAGCCCTGATACTCATTAGCTGTGAATTAATTGACAGTTTTAACCTCTCTGGGCTTCTGTTTCTGTGTAAGTACAGTGAATGTGAAATAGCTGGCCCTGACTTCCATATTAAGGTTGTTGTGAAGATTAATTAAATCCTTCATGCATTGCAAATGCCTGAAATATTACCTGTTACATATAGTTTTCAATGAAATGTGGATTAACTTACACAAAATCACACACGCACACACTTGCACATATATACACCTAGTTTGGGGATTTTTTTTTTTAATACATCTACTTTTCAAATAAACAATTCCTGCCTCCTCCCCTAATACCTATGAAATTTGTAATATAAGCTAGTTTTATAAGTAGAAAATGGTACATGTAAATAATCAAAAATGGACAATGGTCTCAGCATTTTCAACAAACCAGTACAAAGAAACTTGTTGCCTTGCAAGTTTATCCTAATAAACTCTATCTCCTCATAATTCCAGCTTTGCTATTTATTTCCTTTTCCCTCCTTCCCCTCCTCCCCCCCCCCCCCCCCCTTTTCCATGAGCCTTGAAGGAAGCAAAGCATGACTGCTTTCCCATATCCCTTTGGATGGCAGGAGCTCTTACAATTAGAAATGTTCCCAACCCTCACAGTGACAGCTTGAGCAAACCCCCCAGAGAGCAGGATATGGATTCTTGTGCCTTTAACTTTCTCTTTTAATGAAAAACAGAACTCAGCTTCAATGAAGGGAGACTTGCAGAGATTTATTGGGCTTCAGAACCTAAATCCATTAGCCCATTGATGCTCCATCCTCCTCAGCAAGTTTGTCCTCCTTTTACCCTGAGAAAGCAGTAGCCTATGACTGTTTTTCATCTGAATTCAACCTTTCAATTGTTGGGCACAATTGTATTCAAATAATCTGAATATATATTCAGTTAAATATCAAGTTGTACACTCTGCATTTTCTTCTAATTTAAAGAAAGAATGCAACTTGAAAGATCCTTCAATGATAGGCATTTTATAATTTTCTATGACTACTTCATCTAGATAAATAATATATATTTCAGGGGTATGAGCCTATTGCTCAAATTTTTATGTACATGCTCTAAAGAGTCTTCTACATAGCTTTAGTTACTTTTCTCCGTATTCTTTGGAGTATGTATGTAAAAAATTGCAATAGGCTCACATTTCTTTTTCTTGTCCCTCTTCTCCATGTTACTCAATGAGTTTCCATTTCCTGAGTTAGAGTAGGCTGTCAGATAAACATGTATGGGCTGAAGGACATGCTCAAATAAATAACAGAAAAAAATAAAGAAGGTCATTTCATTTGGAATAAAAGAGTTTCAAAACAGATGAAGTTTTAATGTTTCCCTTCTCTTTATATACAAACTTGAATATATGCTATAATCATGAATTTTCCAATTCAAAATATAACAATGTAAAAATCAAGTGAATGTGTCAACTTAATATAATCAAAACAAAAGAATTCTCATATGAAAAAATGCACCAATTTAGACTTTCTTTCTCTTTCTCTGTCTCTCTGTCAATGCACACACACAAATGACAAACATTTTACGTATAATGTATATGTATATATTATAATATATAATATATGTATATATATTATATATGTAAATAAATAAATAGGACTATGTATATAACCAAAATATATTTTTCTTCTTTTGGATGTGATCAGGCTGAGTTTTTTGTATATTTGCTTTTGGTTACTTGAGAGCATTTGTTTCATAGTATCTTGCTAGAATCATAGTTCTCCAAAGAATGTAGACATGGATAGAGAGTAAAATGATTGTGATCTTAAATAGTCCTTCAGTGATTATGAAAACGCCTCATTCCTCAGTAACTTTTCCAGTAATATGAACACTATAAATTATTGTCTTTTCCCTATGTCTCTTTCCTATATGATGGTTAATTTTATGTGCCTTGGTTTGGTTATGGTGTCCAGGTGTTTGGTCAGATAAGTCTAGATGTTGCTGTGAAAATATTTTTCAGAGGTGATTACCATCACAATTGGTTCGCTTTAAGTAAAGGAGATTACCCTTGAGGGTGTGGGTGGCCCTCATCCTATAAGTTGAAGGTTTTGAGAGCAAAATTTGAGGTTTCCTGAGGATAAAGAAATTCTTCCTCAAGGCTGCAGCATCAACTCCTGCTGGGCTTTCAGCCTGCCAGATTGCCCTAGAGATTTAGGACTTGCCAGCCAATCAAATGAGCCAATTCCTTAAAATACATCTTTTCATATATATTTCATCTCCTATTGGTTCTGTTTCTCTGAAGAACTCTGACTGAAACATCGCTGTTCAAAAAATGATCAGATTTTCAAGGAGGAAGACAACACTATGTCTCTTTCAAGGAAATGTTCTGATAGAAATTACTTCCTTAACATCAATTAAACCCCTTAATGGGGTGAGGGTATAGGGAAATACTTAACTGTAAGTAATATTCTATTTTACTGACAAGGCTTGGAGATATGAAAGTGAACTGGTTGAAGATTACATTTGGTAAATGGAATAGTTTCTACTTCTGTATTTAAATATTTCAAAATATTTAGACCAACCTACATTAGAAGTTGGTTTAACAGCATACTTTCTGGAATTATAATTATGGAATTATATTCTTTCCTCTTTTTCCTTCTATTCCCATTCTCATGTATGAGAATATTATTGAGCTAGATGCAGGAAATCATGATGTTTAGATTTTTAAAGAGTTGTCAGTGTTACCCTAAATACAGTATCCCTCATCTTGCTTTCCCATCTTCTAATCTACATGAATTATCAGAAAATTGGAGATTATAAACAGCCTCATGTACAAGAAGTCAAATGGAAGAACACTTCATGAGTTGTTTATCCTACAGAAATATTGTTTCATAAGTGAACAGTGGACAAAGACCAAGCATCAGATAAGAGAGGGAATAAAATGTTAAGACAACAAAAATAAGACTGGCTAAGAGCCTAGATTTAATGACTTTCAATTGTAGTTCTGCCATTTCCTAGTAAAGTAGCTTTGGATAATTTAATAAATATTCAACACTTTCATTTCCTAATCTATAAAATGGGACCAATAATGCTAGCTAATATATAGGATTACTTCATGTAATATAAAAGGTAATATTCATAAAAAGTGAATGACATATATATGACACTCATTAATTAATATAGTACCTATGTTTTGTGCCCCACTGTAACATTAAGTTTCTGCTAGAAGGAGTAGTCAGATACCTGCTCCAATTCTCATGAGGGCTCAAGGTCTTCTTATATAAATACCAGTCCTCACTGGACTCTAAATCCCATTAAGCCTCAGCCCTTGGTCCCAAACATTTATGAACCACATAAAATCCAAGTTTTATTATATGAAGCAATATGAAGTGCCTGTAACACTTGTAGTTTACCAGCACAGATAGCTATGCAATATTCTTTGTCCTTTAAAAAGCTCTCATTCTCTAATAAACTCAGTCTTTGAGAGCCTGAGTGATTCAACTCTTGAGTTCAAATGCCATCATTTACCAAACTTTCAATTTGGCTTGAAAAAAAGTTGCATAGGAAGGTTTAAGCTAATCTAATAGGCCTTAGACATATCAGGGTATTCTGGATATCAAAGGCCATCATGGTATTGAGGGACTCATTCCTACGAGGTAAAGAAAAAAAGTAAAAGCTTGATTATGAAAGTAAAGTTGAACAGGAGAATATATGCAAAAATCCCAACCATGCCAGCTAGTTGATATGACATAACATTTTTTAATACCTTTTAGTAAGACCATAGGATGTGGAAACTGCCTTCAAGATGAATAGGCTTTCAGACATTGAATTAGAATAGCATTACCTTTGATCACAAATCTAATATTGAGCACCTATAACATAAAACATGATTTCACAAAACATGTATTTCGATATTTGAGGTCAGGGGACCACATCATTCACCTTTATATCCCACAGCATTTGGCTCAGTTGTGTCATACCTCTTTCATTTGCCTCAACAGGTCTATTCTCCACTTCTCTCCTCTCTGTTCCCTGCCCTGGGAGGTTGGCCTTCATGGATCACATCAACAGTTCCCCTTGCTCTCTGCTTCCTATCAAGTTTGACCAATAAGGATGCCCATTAGCAAGCAAAAGAGGTATGAAGAACAGTAAGAATAGGATATTTAATCCCCAGGTTTCTACTTTATGAGATCTCTTTGCGCTGATTATATCCCTTGACCCACAATTACTGCTTTCAAAGGAACATCCTCTAAACCAGTACTTCTCAAACATTGACACACATACAAATTACATTGGGAGGCTGCCAAAACACAGTTCTGATTCTGTAGAACTGTAATGGGGCCTGAGATTCTTCATTTTCATTAAGATCCCATGAGATACTAATATTGTTATTATGTGGACCATCTTCTGATTGGCAAGTCTCTATAACATGGTCACCTTCTGATTTCTGATTTTTTCCTTTTCTAAATCCCTTCATGCTCATAGAAGGTAACATCACATTTGCTATTAACTCATGGGGTTTGCACTTTCCCTTGTGGTCTCCTACAACACACCCACCCTTTTTCAAATATTTCCTTTGAAAATAAAAACCAGTCTTCCTCAATTAGTTGGTTGGAACCACCATTTAATAAACCAATGCATGACATAGAGCAGGAATTCAATAAATGTTTAATGATATCAAACTCTTGGTAATTCAATTAAATTGTGCAGGTGGAGCTTTTCCATAAAATCTTCTATATAATGAATGTGTCAAATGAACCATAGTATATAATATAAAGGCATAAAATAAATGACTTGGCTTTTAATAGTTTAAGGTAAGTGGAGACTTCAAAACTAAGTATCTTCTCTTATCTCCTCATATTTAATATAATGGCAAGTATACTGATCCTTAAGTAAAGGAAGCAGTTCCATAATTGAAACATTTTAATTTAGAGAGAATTTGACATTTTCCCTGTAAATCAAATGGTAGCAAGTTCACACCAGTTGGTGTGGGACTAGCAATTTGGGAAACAATGCTACACTCAAGAAAGTAGTCATTATGAAACTTATATATAATATTCAAAAATAGTTGAACTATAACATATGCTATCTAAGGGAATTCTTCTTTCCTTCAGAATATGTATTTAATTAACATTAACATTTTTGAAATTTAGAAAGGCTAAACACATTGAAAGGCATATGTACTTATTAAGAAAGCTTATGCATCCAAATTAGTTTTATTACTAGCAAATGTCCACCAATGAGTTTGTTATGGAAAGTCAGAACAGAAAGGCAGCTGAGTTTATTCAACAAGTTCACTGAAATTTTATCATGTAACTATTATCTGTCAAACTTGTAACAAATTCTGAGTCTGGCTTAAATTTCATATGGTTGCTCATGAGAAATAGATCAGCTAACCTGGATTTGAGTCCTGGCTTTATCATATAAGAACTGAGTAACACTGGGAAAACACAGTGAAGTTGTTGAAAGTATTAAAAGAGTCAGTGTGTATGAAACACCTTGTAATGACAAAGTATGGGGCTCAAATTGAGAGATTTTATAAACATGTAATATGAATAAGATGTTTTATGGATATGTCAGAGAGAACTACAATTAAAATGGAAGTTCACAGAAATTTATATAATTACATATATATATATATTTTTTATTGACTCCTGCTTCTTGCTTTCTTTCATAGAAAAAAGGAGACAAAGAAAAATGGCTTATAGGATGTATGCCCTTTTATGCTCTCTTCAGAACCTGTTCCACCCAGTTTGGGGGCAACTAAAAGATATTTAGAGAAAAGCTTAAGGGGCAACTTGAACTCAAACACATTTTCCTGGTACACCATGGAGTACTATCTTCCTCGCTTCCTGCTGACCCCACAGCAAGGAAAATAATATAATATTTAGGAAATTCTGCATATAATTTATTCTATTAAAGAATAATGAATACAAAGAGAAAACATCCAGAAGAAAGTGAATAAGAGAAGAGGGAATCCATTTGAAGAAGAATGAGGGATGCCCATCATTGAGCTTTGTTGACACATGGATAATTTGGAGCCATGCTACCTGGTTATATCCATTCCCCTGTGGCTGTAGCTGCCATGATTGTACTAAAATTTTTGTGAGCTTGGGTTTCTCATGGCAGGCTGGTGTGTGAAAAGCCATGGAGACTGTCCATTCAATGGAGGCTGTGGTAGTTTTAATTATATACCCCAACAAACACATTTTTAATCTTAATCCTTGTTCCTGTGTATATGAATCCATTGTAAATAGGTGTTATTTGCAGATAAGATGTGGTTTTATTCCTTATTACTGGAGACCTTATAAAGTAAAAGCCCACAAGGAAAAGTCAGAAGTCAAAAGTCAGTGGAAACTGTAAGAGCAATGAGAAAAGAGAGGACACTGTCATGTGACATAAAGAAAAGATACAAGTCAAGGAATCCCAAAGATTGCAGCAAGTCAGCACCAGAACACAACCAATTCCCAGAGGAAGCAAGCCTTATAGCGTCTGAATTCATAAGACAATAAATTCCCATTGCTTAAGCCAATCCATTATATGGTATATGTGATAGAAGCTCAGGCAAACTGAGAAGGTGACCTAGTCAACTCATTCCACTGGTTACTAGTGCCTGTACCCCATGGATTGAGAGCCACAGATAGAGAAAATCCCCTCCAAGAGCAATATAAGATAAGGCTATCAGATAAATAAATGTAGACTCTTAAGAGGCAAGGAAAATTTAGCAATGTGCTTTAAGAAAGGAACAAAATATGACTATTAACTAGGTATAGTAAAGGTGCGGTAACTTAGGTCAGTTTCCAAAGAAGTAGAGCTGGAAGAGAGGATTCTTGTGAAAATGATTTATTGAAGGAGGAACCTCAGAGAAACTAAAAGGAAGTGAGTATGCCGGACAGAATGGGGAAGAAGCTAAGTAAATATAAAGTGTCAGCTTGAATTTAGGCAGCCTGATTTCATGGCTAGCTGTGAAGCCTAAATGGCCCCACAATTTTGAATTACCTAGAGTTAAAGTGCTTGAGTTTTTCTACAGTATCAGTCTGAGAAATACAACCTCTTGGTTATTTCCTGACGATGCGGCTACAAGAGCAATTCTCTGAAGGCAAGTAGCAGCTGGAGCATGAGTATGGTTGCCTAAAGTGAAAGAGTTCTCTATGTATGAGACAAACCTTACATCATTAGATCTACTTGCTTCTTCCATTAAACTTTTTCCTTCCAGGTTGTACCTCTCCAGGATTCTGGATGGTCACAATCTAATGGAAGATTTATAAGAGGAAGTTTAGTGGAACAAACTCTATCTTCTGCTCTTGCAGTGGTCCCAAAGCCATAACGGATACACCATCTTTCTTTTCTACCACCTGTTCTCCTTACCCCTCCCCACTGGCTAAGGCTTATACTGGTCTAGGTGCCTTTCAAAGTGGAGTACAAGACTCCCATACTTATGGTGACTTAAGTTCTGATTTCCATGACCTTATCAAGCTGTACTTACCCATTTAAAACTGGGCTTGGAAATAAGATATGCCCAGTAGATAACCCACCTGATTTATGTGGCCATATGATTACCTAAAATATTGTAACTACTTTCTTTGACTGCTGGGTTTCTAACCCAAAGTGGTCAGGGGGTGCACACGATATTGAGTTGAATGGGACTCTTACTATGTGTTTTGTTAGGAAGATTTCTTTTCTGGAAACCTGGACCCCTAAACCCACAGAGTCTATAGCTGGGGAACAGGAAACCCTAATACCTCAACTGAGCAATGGAAGTCACTCCTACTCTCAAACCCATTCCCCATACCCATGTATTCTACCTATAGAGACACAGCACTACACAATGGCTGTACTTTTAAGATATATATTGCTTCCTGAAATATGCAGCACCTCCAAGTTGATGCCTCAGCTGTACTTCTTAGATGCTATCCCACTATTCTTGCAGGGCAGCAAATTCTGGATGGAGTCATTTCAATAGGACAAGCGGATTTCAAAGTCATGTTATTAAGGCCGCTCTTGTTTGCCTCAAAGTAGTCCCTTGGTTCAAATCAATCTTAGGAAGTATCCCATGTCAGTAAGTCAGACATGCTGAATCTTTGGGTTGTGGCCCTGGCTTAGGTCCTGAGAGCAGGAAAGAGAAGTTCATAGGGATATTGTGTTCAGACCTTTCAGGGTGAGTTATTGCCCCACCTAGGATAGAATGAGTGTACAGTATAATAAACTTTCCATCAGTTGGCTGGTGTTCTTGAAGTATGGTACTATAACCAGAGTACAGTATATTAGATTGAACCTTCAGTAGCAGCAAAGGCTAAGCCTTGAGGAGAGGAAACCATGGTATCAGCTTAATTCAGACATTCATTGGTCAAAGGCAGTTCTATGCCACCATGGAAAGTCCATTCATAACCCCATTATACAAGCACTGGGGATAAAGGGTTGCTGATATCTCGTATGTCAATCATCCTATTTTTGTTTAGTGCCCCTTCTGTAGTAGGTGCTCTCTGGAGGACATTTAACGTACAAAATTCCTACATTCTGTGAAACTTCTGTAGGCTTATCCATGTACCTCTTCTATCAACACCTTGTTCCAATCTTCTAATCTACAGCAACAATTGATACATCTATGATATATAGCAACTGGGGTACCCTAAATAGAGCAAAGGAAACCTATAAGAATAGTTAAAACTTCCATAAGAAGCAAGAGAGAAGAAGTAGTAGCATCAGTCTCTAAAAATTTAGGCACTAGCATTTTTTTAAGTTTATTAATAATAATCATTTATACAGGTGTTTAAACCTTCTGGGAGATAGTAAGAACTGATTTAGTGAAAACTTATTCTGCAACTGGGATTGGACTGGAAGACAGGGAGACAAGTTTGGGGGAGAAGGGGATGCAAATGTTCCAGCTCTGATATAGGATAGAAGTCTGTGAAAATGAGAAGGTGATGAATTTGAGACATTAAGACAAGGTTAAGACAAGAATTTGATGACTAATCGGGGTGTAAAATTTGGTGAAATTTATTTTTAAAAAGTCCAGGGAATTTAGGTGCATTATCTGGTCTCTTAGAACAACAGGATAATTTTTTATTCAACACATTAACAGCATCTAACAGAAGAATATAGATGGTGCTCAGACCTGTTATTTAAAAGACCTTTCTTTCTATAATTATCACACTATGTATATTCCATAATAATATTCTTGATAATTGGTACAGTATTGTTGCATTAGTTTTTGAAATGTGTTCTTTAGCTTCAAATATACTGAACCACAGCTTCAGCTGCTTTAATATTTTCTCCCCTTCTGGAAGTTAATAATGCTCCTGAAAAAGCAATTAAACTAAAAAATAAAGCTTCTTTTTGAAGAATAAGCAGCTTGCAACCTGGTATAATGCTGAGATGGCACGAATAACACAGTACTTATGATCTAAGAGAGAAAATGAAAAGTCTTTATTATTTCCCCAAATGCAACAACCAAGGCCTAAAGAAATACTATGACCATTTATTGCATTAGATAACATGCATTTTTGTAAATGAAATGCTTACTTCTGAGCATTATATCCTCCACTTTAGTGATTTGGCTAAATAGTTAATTTGATCTCCAAATATAAAGAGCTCTAATGTCATTTTAAGACTCAGAAGCCAAGTGGAAAGGTGAGAGGGAAACAGAACTGAGCAGAACCAAAGAGTAAGCCTCTCCTTGGAAGAGCATGAAGGGGACATGAATACTCATTGATTTCACCCAGAGAAAACCTTCTTGGCATTTCAAGATATGGCTTTTGTACGAAAGCATTCTTTCTAATCCCAGAACTGCTTTCCAGAAAATTAAGACAGAAAGTTTATTTCGATAAAACAAAAGTGAAACTAGGCTTTTAACTGAAGAATGTAAGTCTTGCTATTCTGTTAGTCTCAAGAAATATGACCCACCCAAGTTACTGGCACACTCTTGGCAGATGTAGCATAGAGAAAAGCATTTCTGAGGTTCCTTATACCTCAGAAACAAGTATGTCTTTGTTCAATTTGACTCTTGAATTGGCAACTACTATTCAAGAAAGAAATTCCACAGTTAAAATGGAAGCCTTATTAAACAAAGAACATACTTAATATAATGCCAACATAACCCCAAGGGTACAAGCACAAGATAGTCACTCTGCTCACCTTTTCTTTTTTAAAAAATATTTTTATTAGAGATATCATGGGTTTACAGACAAAACATGCATAAAACACAGGATTCGCATACACCAATACCTTGCATTGTGTGAAAATTTGTTATATTTGATATAATTTTTTGTAACTGTACTGATTTTCTTACAGTAGTTACCTTTGCTACAACTGGTGAAAAATTATTAAAATAGTCCTATTTACTGTCACCCATTAGGTATTTTCTCCATATTCCCACTATTATTAACACCATGTATTAGTGCCATACATTTGTTATAATTCGTGAAAGAACATTCTTGTACTCGCACTATAAACTATAGTCCATTATTCACAAAAGGGTTTACTGTGCTATACAGTCCAATGCTTTAGCTTTTAATTTTTATTCTATTTACACATATGACCTAAAGTTTCTCCCTTTTAACCACATTCAGGTATATAATTTAGTGCTGTGTATTATACTCACAATAATGTGCTACCATCACCACCCTCCGTTTCCAAACCTTTACGACCAATCTAAATGTAAATCCTATACAAATTAAGCATCAATTCTCATTCCTTAAACCCAGACTACCCCATTAACCTACATTCTATATTCTAAGTCTGAGTTTGCTTACTATAATTATTTCATATCAGTGAGATCATAAAATATTTGTCCTTTTGTGTCTGGATTATTTCACTCAACATAACATCTGCATGGTTCATTCATGTTGTTTCATGCATCAGAACTTCATTCCTTTATCCAGCTGAAAAATATTCCATTGTATGTATATACTACATTTGTTTGTCCATTCATCAATTGATGGACACTTGAGTTGTTTTCATCTTTCGGCAATTGCAAATAATGCTGTTATGAACATTGGGGTGCAAATATCTGTTTGGGTCCCAACTTTCAATTTTTCTGGGTGTATACCTAGTGGCAAGATTGTTGGGTCATATGGTATTTCTATACCTAACCAAACTGTTTTCCACAATGGCTGAACCATTTTACATTTTCACGAGCAATGAAGGAGTGTTACCATTTCTCCATATCCTCTCCAATATTTGTAATTTTATTTGCTTTAATAGTGGCTATTCCAGTGGGTATGAAATGATATCTAATTATGATTTTGATTAACATTTCCCTAATAGCCAGTGATGGTGAGCATCACTTGTATATCTTCATTGGAGAATTGTCTTTTTAAGTCTTTTACGCATTTTTTTAAACTGGTTGTCTTTCTAATGTTTATTTGTAGACTTTATATACTCTGGATAGTAAACCCTTATTGGATGTGTGGTTTCCAAATATTTTCTCCCCTTGAGTAGGTCATCTTTTCATTTGTAACAATGAAATGTTGTTAATGTACAAAAGTTTCTAATTTTGAGAGGTCCCATTTATCTGTTTTTTCCTTTATTACTTATGCTTTGGATGTAAAGTCTAAGACACATTGCCTAAATAAAGATCCTGAAAACATTTCCCTACATTTTCTTCTAGGAGTTTTATAGACCTCACCTTTATTTTTGGGTCTTTGATACATTTTGTGTGAATTTTTGTATATGGTATGAGATTGGGATCTTCGTTCATTCTTTTGCATATGGATATCCAAATTTCCTAGCACCATTTGTGGAAGAAACTATTCTTTCTCAGTTAAGTGGACTTGGCAAACTTGTCAAAAATCAACTGGTCATAGATGTGAGGGCCTTTCCATGTTGATGACATTTCCTTCTATTCTTATTTTTCTAAATGTTTTTAATCAAGAAAGGATACTGGGTTTTTTCAAATGCCTTTTCTGCATCAGTGGAGATTATCACATTTTATCAATGTAGTATATAATATTAATGGATTTTCCTATGTTGAGCCACCCTTGCATACCTGAGATAAAACCTACTTTATCATGGTGTATATAATTCTTTTAATGTGCTTTTGGATTCAATTTGCAAGTATTCTATTGAGGATTTTTGCATCTATATTCATACAAAAAATTTGTATCCCTTATCTTTGATTTTTTGGAAGAGTTTGAGTATGATTTATATTAATTCTTTCTGGAATGATTAGTAAAATTCATTTGTAAAACCATCTGGTCCAGTGTTTTTCTTTGTTGAGAAGTTTCCAATGACCGATTCATTCTCTTTGCTTGTAATTGGTCTACTGAGGTCTCCTTTTTCTTCTTGGGTCAATGTAGATAGTTTGTGTGTCTAGGAATTTGTGCATTTCATCTAAGCTATTTAATTATTGGCATAAGTTTTTCATATTATCTACTTATAGTCCTTTTTTTTTCATTGTCAGTAGTGGCTGCTTAGAGAGCAGAAGCTATGGTATTACCATGAGAAAATTGGAAAGATCAATAAGCCCCCACACCCAAGGTATAATTCTTTAGGCCTATTGTGCCAAGGTGGCATTAAAGATTTATTTTATTTCTGTAAATTTCCTTTGTTTTAATCTCTAAATTTCCTAGAGACAGTATATGTTGTTCATGTGTTTCTAAGAATTTGTTCAGATTTCATCTAGGTTTTCTAAGTTGTTGGCATAAAATTGCTTATAGTATCCCACAAAGATCTTTTTTTATTTTTGTGGAGTCAGAAGTAATGTCTGCCCTCTCATTTCTGATTTTATTTATTTCTGTCTCCTCTTTTATTTTACTGTGTCAGTCTAAGAACTTTTAAATTTTAGTGATCTTTTAAAAAATCCAAGTTTTGTTTTTGTTAATCCTCTATACTGCTTTTTTAAATTCTCAATTTAATTTATTTCTGTTCTCATTTTTATTATTTCTTCTTTCTGCTTGCTTTGGGATAAGTTTGCCATTTACTATTTACTGATATCCTTTGCAATTTTTTCTTTGTCCTACTGATTGTTTAAAAGTATGTTATTTAACTTCCACATATTTCTGGATTTTCCAGTTCTCTACTTGTTATTCATTTCCAACTTCAGTCTATAATGATCAGAAAAGATGCTTTGTGTAATTTCCAACTTTTTAAAATGTACTGAGACTTGGTTTGTGACCCAGCATGTGGTCGGTCTTGGAGAATGATCCATGAATACTTGAGAATAATGTATATCTTGCTGTTTTGAGGTATAATTTTGTAGGTATGTATGTTAGTACATTTATCTTATTATTTAAGTTCTCTGTTTCTTTATTGATCTTCTGTCTAGATGTTCTGTTTATTGCCAGTGTTTGCCTCATGTATTTTGGGGCACCATGGTTAGGTACATAAATGTTTATGATTGTTATTTCTTCTTGGGGATTGACCCTTATTAAATATATATAATGTCTTTCTTTGTCTTTTATAACAGCTTTTGCCTTTGTCTATTTTGTCTGATATTAGAATATTAACCCTAGCTCTGTTTTAGGTCACTATTTGCCTGAAATATCTATTTCCAACATTTCATTTTCAACCATTTGTGTCTTTGGGTCTAAGCTAAGACTACTAAGAATACTGCATAGTTAGGGCATGTATTTTATCCATTCTGCCACTCTATGTTTTTTGATTGGAGAGTTTAATCCATTAACACTTAGTGTTATTGCTCCAAAGGCAGTACTTATTTCAGCCATTTTGATTTTTGGTTATTATATGACACATTTTTAAAATTCCTCTTTTCCTTTATTGCAATCTCCTTTTCTATATAGTAGTTCTTTTGTGTTGTATCTGACTGACCCCTTATTCATTTCCATTTCTGTATATTTTTAAAATACTTTCTTTGTGGTTATTACTCCAGGCTTTATATTATGCAAACTCCATCTAAAACAGGGGTTCTTAACCTTTTTTGTTTCATAAGCTCCTTAGCCAGTCAGGGGAAAACAATAGACCCCTTACTAAGTCCACACTATACTGTGCATAATTTAATAAATATATCACACCTAAACTAACACATTCCCACAAGAATAATATTTTTTGTTTTGAATCTCAATTCAAGGTCACAGACACTGTGCTAAGAACCCCTGATCTAAAACCTATTAATATGAAAATATACCAACCTAGCTTCAATAGCATATACATTCTCTGCTCCCATATCCCTCTGTTTCCCCTCCTTACACTGTTTATGTCCCACTTTACTACTTTATATTTTGCATGTTCATTATGAGGAAATATTACTTTTTCTTGTTCAATTGTATTCTGTCTCTTATAGGAATGGAAGAGCAGAGTTGTATATTGAGGATACATTACTATTACTATTAGGTTTTGCATTTACCCTTTTTGTTACCCTTACTGACAATCTTCATTCCTTCACACTACTCCAAACCACTCTCCCCTGTCTTTTCCATTCAATCTGCTGAACTTCTTTTAGGAATTATTGTAGGGTAAGTATGTTTGTGACAAACTCTCAGTTTCTGTTTATCTGTGAATACTATAAACTCTTTCTCAATTTTGAAAGGCAGTTTTGCCAGATAAAGATTTTTCAGCCTGCAGGTTGTCTCTTTCAGTACCTTAAATATACCATACCACTGCCTTCTCTCCTCCATGGTTTCTGAAGAGAAATCAGTATTTATTCTTATTGAGGATCCCTTGTACGTGATGTTGTTTTTCTCTTGCTACTTTCATAATTCTCTCTTTACCCTTTGGCATTTGACATTCTGATTAATGTTTATCTCGGGTTGGTCTATTAGGATTTATCCTGTTTGGAGTATGTCACACTTCTTGGACATGTATATTTGAGTCTTTCATAAAAGTCAGGAAATTTTCAGTCATTATTTCCTCAAATATTCTTTCTTCCACTTTTCTCTTATCTTCTCCTTAGGGACATACACAATGCATTTGTTTGTACAATTTTTGCTGTAACTCAAATCCCTGTGACATTTCTCAATTTTTCCTCTTCCTTTCTATCTGTTCTTCTGAATGTATGATTTCAATTGTCCTGTCTTGTAGTTCACTGATTCTTTTCTCTGCCTATTAAAACTTGCTATTGTATCCCTCTAGTGTATGTTTAATCTCTATTATTGTGACTTTCATTCATAAAATTGGTTATGTTTCTTTTAATACTTTTGAATTCTTCTTTATGCTCACACATTGTCTTCTTAATATCATTTCTTTATGTACATTTCCCTTCATCTCCTTGAATTGATTTAGATTTGTTTGAATTTTTTGATTAGTTGTTCCAACTTCTGTGTCTCCTCTGGAGATTTGATTTGTTTCCTTGACTAAGCCATATCTTCCTGTTTCTTAGTATGGCTGACTTATAATTTTTTTTTTTTTTGAGGTACTGGGGCCAGAGACTGAACCTGGATCCTCATATGTGGGAAATCAGTGCTTAATCACTGACCCACATCAGTTTCCCTGAATTGGTTTTTTCATTTGTTTGCTTGTTGTTTGTATTTGTTTTTTTAGGAGGCACCAGGAACCAAACCTGGGACTTCCCATGTGGAAGGCAGGCACTCAACTGTTTAAGCCACATCCACTCCCCTGGATTGATTTTTCACTGTTGACTTTTGAGAATTCTTTATGTATTCTATATACAAGTCCATAGTCAGATATGTGGTTTGCAAATATATTATCATAGTTCATAGCTTGTGTTTTCATCCTCTTAATATCGTCTTTTCCAGAGCAGAATTTTAATTTTTTTAGGAAGTCTAATTTATCATTTATGCTTTCAGTGAATGTGCTTTTCTGCCAAATCTATGAGCCCTTTCCTATTTTCTTCCTAAAATTTTATACTTTTATGATTTATATTAAGCTTGTAATCCACTTTGAATTTGTTTTGTATAAGGTGTGAGAGATTGATCAGAGTTCATTCTCCCCCATGTATATCCAAATTGTTCCAATTGTTGAAAGCTATCTTTCCTCCATTAAATTGCTTTTGCATCTTTGTCAAAAGTCAGTCAGAAAATATCCCTGCCTGAGTGAGCTGTTTTGGGAACTCACAAAGCAGGAAGCTTGGGGCATTGATCTGGAGAAAGCACAACAAAAAGATTGATTGCTCAAGGTAAAACCATGAGTTTCTGGCACTTGAGGCTGGAGCAGTGGAATAGCTAAACCCCACCTTCAGGGCAGGAAGATGCTGCAATCCCTGACCTTTGCCAGTTACCCAGCCAGAGGAGGCATACTCTGAAAGTGGGAGGGTTCTGGTGAGGGGTGGAGAGGGGTCTCCCCTGTGTGGGTTTGATTGCCCAGGCCCCCTTTTTTGAACTTTGAGGAGCATACCACATGCCTCAAGGAGAAACCAGGAAGAGATGAGAGGCATATCTGCTGAGGCAGCTTGATTTACCTAACAGCCCTGGGATAGGGAAAATTGGTCTGGAAAAAGGTCCAATTTTTCCTGTGCAACTTCTTTAAGGGAAGTGGACAGTAGGAAGTGCATTATAAGCTTCCAAAAGCATATTTAGGGTTCCCTGTGAAAAGCAGGTGCTCTCAAAGAGGCTGAGAGTAATTTTTTTTCTGTGGTGAGTTAAGTCACCAGGGTCCCATTTGAATTTCAAAAGGGAACTCTCACACAAGTTATTGCATCCCGTGGCCTTGGGAGAGAGAGCAGTTAGAATAAAAAGGGGGAAGGACAGATGCCTAATCAGCAGTTTATCCAATTACAAAGAGTCTATCTTGTCTGAGGGAAAGAGACTTGATAGCTTTCTGAAGGGCTAATCAACCCAGCAAGAATCCAACAAGAAAGTTTAGCTCAGTGGAGGAGTTTCTGCCTTGAATATACAAGGTCTCTAGTTTGATTCCTGGCTTGTCTTAGAGGAGTGACCCACCGGTATATTAAACAACTAGCTGATACTTTAGGACAAAGAAAAAATAAGCACTATTTTTGATTAGCTTCCCTTAGGTCTCTTATTTTTCTTAAAAAAAATTTACATTTGTTCTATAATTTAACTTCATTTACTTCCTAAAACCCACTTCAAAATCCGCAGCAGTATTTAAGATGGAAGGCCATTTTTTCTTAGTGTTTGGTTGACTCTTTGCTTGTGGGTTTCTCTATTTTTGTTGTTGTTTTCTTGTCTTTCTTTCCACTTTATCTCCTCTTTTTTTTCCCTTTTCTCTTCTTTTTTAATTAGGTACTGCTGGCTTGATTCTTATTTGCATTGTTGCCTCTTCCTCCATTTCCTCTTTTCTGTGTGTACTGATTTTGGCTACCAAGGTTATATTTTCCTTCCTACATCTTTCTATCTTCCATATTCTGTTGTTGTCCTCACATTCTACATCTCTTTGTTTGGCCCCAATTTTTTTCTGGCTTTTTATTTCTAACTCTTCTATCTTTTATTAACTTTTTCTCTTTTTGTCTTTTCTATTCCCTTTCCCTCTGTCCTCATCAGTCTGGCCTTTACTTTGTACTTTATACTTCCCCATATTTGGTTTCCCATTTCATTGTAGGCACTTCACTTTTTTATTCCTATAACTCTACACTGCTTACATGAGTTAAATATTCATTTTCCTAAGTCTTATATGGTTCCTCTGCTAACTTTTATTATTGATATTACTATTATACTTTCTCTTTTCTTACTTCTTTTGCTTTCCCTGGCCCTAATCTTTTTCCTTCAAGGGAACTTAGGCAACAAGAAGTAATTAGAATAAGAAGAACAAAGTGTCAAAAAGAAAACTTAACACACAAACACACACAAAAAAACCCAGCAACTAAATAAAACCCTAGACTAGAGGGAGAAGCTAATCAACTGAACAAACACATCAAGATAAAAAGATAACCGGACAACAACAAAATATTACAAATCATACCAAGAATCAGGAAGACATGGCACAGTCCAATGAACAAATTAAAAACCAGGAAGAGAAGCAGAACATCAAACAACTAATCAAATCTGTCCAAACAAATATCATTGACCAAGTTAATGAAGTGAAGGAAGAGATTAAGGATATTAAGAAAACACTGGGAGAGCATACTGAAGAAATTGTAAACATACATAAAAAGACAATGGGTATGATGGATGATGGTGATGAATGGCACAATCCAAGAATTCAAAAATACACTTTCAGCAAATAACAGCAGATTTGAACAGGCAGAGGAAAGAATTAGTGATGTGGAGGACAGTACATCTGAAATCAAACTGATAGTAGAACTGATAGATAAAAAGATTTTAAAAATCCAACAGGAATTTAGGGATTTGAATGACAACAAAAAACACACAAACATATGCATTATAGGCATCCCAGAAGGAGAAGAAAAGGAAAGGGAACAGAAGAGGTGTTGGATGAAATAATGGCTTTAAACTTCCCAACACTATTGAGGGAGATGGATGTACATGTCAAGAAAGTGCAGTGCACCCCAAACAGTATAAATCTCAACAGGCCTCCTCCAATACATACACTTAAATTATCCAATGCTCAAGACAAAGAGAAAATACTGAAGGCAGCAAGAGAAAAGAGAACCATCACCTACAAGGGAAGCTCAATAACATTAAGTGCTGATTTCTCATCTGAAACCATGAAGGCAAGAAAGCAGTGGTATGACATAGTCAAGATACTAAAAGAAAAAAAAATCCTACAAGAATACTCTGTCCAGCAAAGCTGGTATTCAAAAATGATGGAGTTTAAAATATTCACAGGTAAACAGAAACTAAGGGACTATGCCAATAAGAAACCTGCCCCTCAAGAAATACTAAAGGGAGTCCTGCAAGTTGAGAAGCAAAATAAGAGAGAGAGAGTTGAAGGAGAATGTAAAAACAACTAAAAAGACAAAAAGAGAAATAAAAACAACATATGACATTCATTAACCCAAAGACAATATGGTTAATGTAAGTAATTCCATGAGAGTAATAACACTGAATGTTAATGGACTAAACTCACCATCCGAGAGACACAGATTGACAGAATGGATAAGGAAATATGACCCACCTATATGTTTTCTACAGGAAACCCACTTTAGACCCAGGGATTCAAAGAGGTTGAAAGTGAATGGCTGGAAAGCAATCTTACAAGCAAACAATAACCAAAAAAGGACAGGAGTAGCTATACTAATATCAGACAAAATAGACTTTAAATGCAAAACTATTGTGAGAGACAAAGACAGACACTATAGATAAGTAAAATGAGTTACCTTTCAAGAAGAAAGAACAATCATAAACATTTATGCAGCTAACTAGGGTCTCAAAATACATGAGGCAAACACTGGGGAAATTATGGGGAGAAATAGATGCCATCTACAATTATAGTGGGAAACTTTAATACACCATTATCACCATTAGACAGAAAATCTTGACAGAATCAATAAAGAAACAAAGGCTTTGAATAATATATTAGAGGATCTGGACTAATAGACATATACAGAACACTACACCCAAATACAGCAGGATATACATTGTTCTCATGCACATTGAACATTGATCATTCTTTTTTTTAATTCATTTTTTTTTAATATTACATTCAAAAAACTGAGGTCCCCATTCACCCCCACTGCCCCCACCCCACCACTCCCCCCACAGTAACACTCTCCCCCATCATCATGACACATCCATTGCATTTGGTGAGTACAAAAATATGGAATGCTTCACGAATTTGCGTGTCATCCTTGCGCAGGGGCCATGCTAATCTCTGTATCATTCCAATTTTAGTATATGTGCTGCCAAAGCAAGCACTGATCATTCTTTATGACAAACCATATGCTAGGCCACAGAGAAAGTCTCAATGAATTCAGAAAGATTGAAATTGTAGAAAGCAACTTCTCTGACCACAATGGAACAGAGCTGGAAATCTGAAAGGGCCCAAGGACCTGATTAAGCACAAAGATATGGAAGTTAAACAACACACTTTTAGATAAACAGTGGGTCAAGGAAGAAATCCCAAAAGAAATCAGAAACTACCTGGAAACTAATGGAAATGATAGCACAACATATCAAAATGTATGGGATGCAGCAAAAGCTGTACTGAGAAGGAAATCCATAGCCATAAATTCATAAATCAAAAAAGAAAAAAGAGCTAAAATTGAATACCTAATCACACACTTGGAGGAATTAGTGAAAAAAAAAAAAACAAACTAACCCCAAAGGTAGTAGAAAGTAAAAAATAACAAAGATCAGAACAGAATGAAATGAAATACAAAAGAAAGCACTAGAAAAAATAAACAAAACCAAGAGCTGATTCTTTGAGAAGATCAACAAAATTGATAAACCCTTAACTAGAATAACAAAGAAAAAAGAGGGAAGATGCAAATACACAAAATAAGAATTGAGGCAGGGGATATCACCACTGACACCACAGAAAAAAAGAGTATCATTAGAGGATACTTTGAAAAACTATAAGCCAACAAGAAGAACAATTTATTTGTTTATTTACTTATTTATTTATTTATTTATTTATTTATTTTAGGCAAATTTTGTTTATTCTTTTTTAAAAGATACATAGATGACACAAACCATTACATTAAAAAAACATAAGAGGTTCCCTTTTTTTTATTGATTTTGTAATAATATTACATTAAAAATATATATGTGAGGTCCCATTCAACCCCACCCCCCCACCCCACCTCTCCCCCCCCCCCCCCCAGCAACACTCGTTCCCATCATCATGACACATCCATTGGATTTGGTAAGTACATCTTTGGGCACCTCTGCACCTCATAGTCAATGGTCCACATCATGGCCCATACTCTCCTCCATTCCATCCAGTGGGCCCTGTGAGGATTTACAATGTCCGGTGATTGCCTCTGAAGCACCATCCAGGGCAGCTCCATGTCCCAAAGACGCCTCCACCTCTCATCTCTTCCTGCCTTTCCCCATACCCATCAGCCACCATGTCCACTTTTCCCAATCCAATGCCACCTCTTCTATGTGGACATTGGATTGGTTGTGTCCATTGCACCTCTATGTCAAGAGGAGGCTCAGATTCCACATGGATGTTGGATGCAATCCTCCCACTTTCAGTTGTAATCACTCTAGGCTCCATGGTGTGGTGGTTGTCCTTCTTCAACTCCATCTTAGCTGAGTGTGATAAGTCCAATAAATTATATTGTAGGTGCTGGAGTCTGTTGAGGCTCAGGATCTGGCTATCACATTGTCAGTCCAGAGATTCAAATCCGCTAAATATATCTTAAACCCCAACATTAACTGCACCTCCATCACCTTAGCATGAAAGTCTTATGAAGGAAGATCCCATCTGAGTCCAGATTCATCACACATAAACACCAGTTCCAAAAAGGGGCCATCTGACCTGGTAGTTAACCCCATCGGCCATGACCATAACTCCCATGGGTCTCTTTAGCCCTCGAAGGAACCGATATCTGGGGGTTGTATCTGCTTTATCTGTCTCTCTGACTCTACTCAGTTGTGCATGAGGGCAATCCTTCTGCCAGCCTCCAGACTCTTTTTTAGAAACTCGTAGCCATATAAACTCATTTCTCTTTTCCATTTCCCCCTTACTTTAGGTCAAACAGCATTTTAAAGTCATGTTATTTTATGTAGACAGGGATATTCTGCTGATCCACATTGAACCTTCCGTATAAGGTCATTTTTCAGTTGCATCATCAGTTGGTAGTTGATAGTGGTCCCTTGGTGCCAGGGAGGCTCATCCCCGGGTGTCATGTCCCACGCTGGGGGGAAGGCATTGCATTTACATGCTGAGTTTGGCTTCGAGACTGGCCACATTTGAGTAACATGAAGGCTGACAGGAGGAAATTCCCAGGCACAATGTTGCTCTAGGCCTTGTTCTTATTTTAGGCTTATCAGCTCACAAGCATAGTCATTAGCATCAGTGGCTCACTGTTGAACCCTCACTCCCTCCCGGTCCCCGCCGCTGTACCTGGGAGACTATCGCTGCTCCCCTAGGGACCACGACAGAACACCATTGGCCAGGAACCCAGTACCCCCCCTGCTGTGGTTTTTAATTGTTGCCACTATGAGTATATCCAAACATTACCATGCACCCTGGACATATGTTCTGTACAGCTCTCTGTCAGCCATATATTACCTGTCATTGGTATCCCATACCAGTATCCCTCCATTGCCATTGTTGAAACACTCTGTGATCCAGAACTCCCCGAAATTTGAAGCCCAATATAATGTCATGGTCCCTTACTAGGGAATGGCATATAGCGATGGATTTAAAGGTTAGATAAAGGACTTGGATAAAGTTAGATAAAGAACTTAGATAAAGAATGTTGACTTGAAAAAATTCTACATCCTATCTTTTTTCCCCCCCCCCCCCCCCAATTATTCAGCTTCTCTTCACAGGAGTCCTAGACCACAGCAATGCATATATATAATATACAGCACTCCCATACATCCACCACAAAACCTTTTTCCTTCCACAGCGATACTCTTACACCCTATTCATATCATATTTACTTAACGTGATGTACAGAGTCTGAGACATTAGCTTTCTAACAAGGTGACATCTGTGCTTACATTATGGTGCATACTTTAGGATATACAGTTCTTTACTTTCTTAGTTATCCTATGTTTTACATTATGGTTTACATTATCAGTCTGTCATCTCCTATATGTTATGGTGTAATATTACATGTTTTATATCCATCCTTGTGTACTCTCAAGAAACTCCTCTCTTATCCCCCATTTACCTTGGTTCCACACATTTAACGTCCATTTTCCCTTCCACCTTGGTGCCCACAGTGACAGCCAACCTCCGTTTCCTGAGGAGCCACTTCCAGAGATAGATGGAATAGTGTTCCATCTATCTTGCTCAACTTGCTCAACTGCCCCAATGCCCTGGGAGCCACCCTTTCTCTCGAGGGATACAGTTCCCTCTATTTGGTGGCATTAGTCCTCCCCAGGATGTGGGTCCACCCCCACTCTCACTACTTGGGTTTCTACCCCATGGTGACACCCACTCTGGCAGAATGAGCATTTAGACATTCCCCAGGACCCCGTCCTGCATCAGACCTCCCCTCCGAGCATTCTAAACAGGTAACCCTCTTTATTATATTTTGATATGATTTTCTCGGCATTTTACTCTCCACCAACACCTGACCCTCTCCTGTGTTCGTATGCTACCCCTCCCTCCCCCCACTTTTGGGCAATGTTACCCATCCATCCCTCCCCAGCCACCCTCAAACCCCCAAAGCCCCAACCAAAGGCAACCCCTTGCCCCCCTTTTATCTCTTCTTTGTGTTCATACTTACCACCATCTCGTCTTAAATTCCACCCCTGCAGACATCAGCTCATATCCTTCCTCCACCCTCCGATTTCCTGTAAGCCTATCGTTCAGTCTCTTGCTATCTAAGGCAGCTTGTTTATTTCATATCATTGAGGTCATGTAGTATTTGTCCTTCAATGTCTGGGTTGCTTCACTCAACATAAGGTTCTCAAGATTCATCCATGTTATCACATGTGTTTGTAGTGTGTTTGTTCTTACAGCCGAGTAGTATTCCATTGTGTGTATATACCACATTTTATTGATCCACTCATCTGTTGATGGGCATTTGGGTTGATTCCAACTTTTGGCAATAGTGAACAATGCTGCTATGAACATTGGTGTGCATATATCGGTTTGTGTCCTTGTTTTCAGTTCTGCTGGGTATATACCCAGCAGTGGTATTGCTGGGTCATATGGCAAATCTATGGCTAGTTTTTTGAGAAACCGCCATACTGTCCTCCAGAACGGTTGGATCCTTCTGCATTCCCACCAGCAGTGGATGAGTGTTCCCCTTCCTTCACATCCTCTGTTTTTTTCATAGCTGCCAATCTTATGGGTGTAAGATGGTATCTCATTGTAGTTTTGATTTGCATTTCCCTGATAGCTAGAGATTTGGAACATTTTTTCATGTGCTTTTTTGCCATTTGTATTTCTTCTTCGGAGAAGTGTCTGTTTAAGTCTTTTTCCCATTTTTTAAATGGGTTGTTTATCTTTTTATTTTCAAGATATAGAAGTTCTTTATATATGCACGTTATAAGTTTCTTATCAGATATATGATTGCCAAATATTTTCTCCCACTGTGTGGGCTCCCTTTTTACTTTCTTGACAAACTCCTTTGAGGTGCAGAAGGCTTTAATTTTGAGGTAGTCCCATTTATCTATTAGTTCTTTTGCTGCTCGTGCTTTTGGTGAGATATTCATAAATCCATTTCCTATTACAAGGTCCTGTAGATGTTTCCCTACACTGCTTTCTAAGGTTTTTATGGTCTTGGCTCTTATATTTAGGTCTTTGATCCATCTTGAGTTGATCTTTGTATAAGGTGTGAGATGGTAATCCTCTTTCATTCTTCTACATATGGCTATCCAGTTCTCCAGACACCATTTGTTGAATAGGCCACTCTCTCCCAGTTGAGAGGGTTTGGTGGCTTTATCGAATATTATGTGGCTGTATATGTGAGGTTCTATATCAGAGCTTTCAATTCGATTCCATTGGTCTATGTGTCTCTCCTTATGCCAATACCATGCTGTTTTCACCACCATAGCTTTGTAGTATGTTTTGAAGTCAGGTAGTGTGATTCCTCCAATTTCATTTTTCTTTTTCAGTATGTCTTTGGCTATTCGGGGTCTCTTTCCTTTCCAAATAAATTTCATAGTTAGTTTTTCTAGTTCCTTAAAGAAGGCTGCATTGATTTTTATTGGGATTGCATTGAATGTGTAGATCAGTTTTGGTAGGATAGACATCTTAATAATATTCAGTCTTCCTATCCATGAACAAGGAATAGTCTTCCATTTATTTAGGTCTTCTTTGATTTCCTTGAACAATCTTGTATAGTTCTCGGTGTATAAGTTCTTTACCTCTTTAGTTAAATTTATTCCTAAGTATTTGATTTTTTTATTTACTATTGTGAATGGTATTTGTTTCTTGATTTCCTCCTGGTCTTGCTCATTATTAGTGTACAGAAATGCTACTGATTTTTGCGCATTGATCTTATAACCTGCGACTTTACTAAACTCATTTATGAGTTCTAGAATCTTCGTTGTAGATCTCTCAGGGTTTTCTATGTATAGGATCATGTCATCTGCAAATAATGAAATTTTGACTTCTTCCTTTCCAATTTGAATGCCTTTTATTTCTGGTTCTTGCCTCCATGCTCGAGCAAGTACTTCTAAGACAATGTTAAATAGGAGCGGAGACAGTGGGCATCCTTGTCTTGTTCCTGAGTTTAGAGGGAAGGAGTCTAGGATTTCTCCATTGTAAACAATATTGGCTTTAGGTATTTCATATATACTCTTTATCATGTTCAAAAAATTTCCTTGTATTCCAATCTTTTGGAGTGTTTTTATCAAGAAAGGGTGCTGTATTTTGTCAAATGCTTTTTCTGCACCAATAGATATAATCATGTGATTTTTTTCCTTCAATCTGTTTATATGGTGTATTACGTTGATTGATTTTCTTATGTTAAACCATCCTTGCATACCTGGGATGAATCCCACTTGGTCATGGTGTATAATACGTTTAATGTGTTGTTGAATACGATTAGCAAGTATTTTGTTAAGTATTTTTGCGTCTAGATTCATTAGAGAAATTGGTCTGTAATTTTCCTTTCTTGTGATGTCTTTGTTTGGCTTTGGTACTAGGGTAATGTTGGCATCATAGAAGGAGTTGGGTAATGTTCTTTCTGTTTCGATGTTTTGGAATAGTTTCAGCAGGATTGGTGTCAGTTCTTTCCGGAATGTTTTGTAGAATTCACCTGTGAAGCCATCTGGCCCTGGGCTCTTCTTAGTTGGGAGATTTTTAATAACTGATTCTATCTCTCTGCTTGTGATTGGTTTGTTAAGATCATCAATTTCTTCTTTTGTCAATATGGGCTGCTTATGTGTTTCTAGGAATTTGTCCATTTCCTCTAGATTGTCATTTTTGTTGGAATATAGTTTTTCAAAATATCCTCTTATGATAGTCTTTATTTCTGTGGGGTCAGTGGTGATATCGCCTTTCTCATTTCTTATTTTGTGTATTTGCATGTTCTCTCTTTTTTTCTTTGTTAGTGTTGCTAAAGGTTTGTCAATTTTGTTAATCTTCTCAAAAAACCAGCTCTTGGTCTTGTTTATCTGTTCAAGTGCTTTCTTATTTTCTATTTCATTTAGTTCTTCTCTTATCTTTGTTATTTCCTTCCTTCTTCTTCCTGTTGGGTTACTTTGTTGTTGTTTTTCTAATTCCTTCAAATGTGCAGTTAGTTCTTCAATTTTTGCTCTTTCTTCTTTTTTGATATATGAATTTATGGCTATAAACTTCCCTCTCAGTACTGCTTTTGCTGCATCCCATAAATTTTGGTATGTTGTGTTATCATTATCATTTGTTTCAAGGTAGTCATTGATTTCTTTTGAGATTTCCTCTTTGACCCACTGTTTTTCTAAGAGTGTGCTGTTTAATTTCCAAATCGTGGTGTGAAATCTGGGCTTCTGTCCCTTGCAAATCTCCAGCTTGACTCCACTGTGGTCAGAGATAATGTTTTGTATGATTTCAATCTTTCTGAATTCGTTCAGCCTTTCTTTGTGGCGTAGCATATGATCTATCTTGGAGAATGATCCATGTGCACTTGAGAAAAATGTATATCCTGCTGTGTTTGGGTGTAGCGATCTATATATATCTATTAGATCCAGCTCCTCTAATATACTATTCAGATGTTTTGTTTCTTTGGTGATTCTCTTTTGAGATGTTCTGTCCAGAGTTGATAGTGGTGTATTAAAATCTCCCACTATAATTGTAGATGTATCTATTCTTTCACTTAGTTTTTCCAGCGTTTGCCTGACGTATTTAGAGGCACCCTTGTTAGGGGCATAGATATTTATGATTGTTCGATCTTCTTGACAGATTTTTCCTTTCACTAAAATGTAGTATCCTTCTTTGTCTCTCACAATTGTTTCACATTTAAAGTCTATTTTGTCTGATATTAATATAGCTACTCCTGCCTTTTTTTGGTTATTGTTAGCTTGTATGATTGTTTTCCAGCCATTCACTTTCAATCTCCATGCGTCTCTGGGTCTAAGATGTGTCTCTTGTAGACAGCATATGGATGGGTCATATTTCCTTATCCAATGTCCCAGTCTGAATCTTTTGATAGGTGAGTTTAATCCATTGACATTCAGTGTTATTACTGTCAAGGAATTATTTGTGCTAGCCATATTTTGATTGGATTTGTGTTTGTCATATTTTGTTTGTATATTTTTTTTGTCTTTTTTGTTGTTGTTGTTGGTCTTATACTCTCCTCCAACTCTGCCTTTCCTGTTTTTTCCTTTCTTCCTGCAGAACTCCCTTTAGAATTTCTTGAAGGGGAGGTTTCTTGTTGGTATACTCTTTCAGTTTCTGTTTGTCTGTGAATATTTTGAACTCTCCATCATGTTTGAATGCTAATTTAGCTGGATAGAGTATTCTTGGTTGGAAATTTCTTTCCTTTAGTACCTTGACTATATCATACCACTGCCTTCTTGCCTCCATGGTTTCAGAAGGGAAATCAGCCCTTAATCTAATTGAGCTTCCCTTGTATGTGATGGTTTTCTTTTCTCTTGCTGCTTTTAGGATTTTCTCTTTGTCTTGAGCATTGGATAATTTGACAAGTATATGTCTTGGGGTGGGCCTGTTGGGGTTTATGACTTGTGGAGTGCGCTGTGCTTCTTGTATATGTACATCTGTCTCTTTCAGTAGATTTGGGAAGTTTTCAGCCATTATTTCCTGCAGCATTCCTTCTGACCCCTTTCCCTTCTCTTCACCTTCTGGAATGCCTATAATACGTATGTTTGAGCGTTTTGCATTGTCATTCAGGTCCCTAAATCCTAATTGGATTTTTTCTATCTTCTTATTGACCCCTTCTACTATCTGTTTGATTTCTGAAGTACTGTCTTCCACATCACTAATTCTCTGCTCTGTCTCTTCTAGTCTGCTGATATTTGCTGCAAGTGTATTTTTGATTTCTTGAACTGTGGTGTTCATTCCCATCATATCTGTTATGTTTTTTCATATGTCTGCAATTTCCCCTCCAAGTGATGTCTTCATGTTGTTAACCTCTTTCATTACTTCGTCAAATTTGTCGGTGATAAATGTTCTGAGATCTTTCATTGCTTGTGCCAAGTTTTGCTCCCCTTCGTGATTATTGGTTTGTTGATTGGATTCAGCCATGTTTTCCTGATTACTGGTTTGGTTTGTAGATTTTTGTTGCTTTCTGGTCATCTCTTTATCTTGACGGATTTAATCAGTTCCTTAGCTTCTTTGTCTGCTCTTGGAGGTTAATTAGCTGTTATTTTTGCATAGGTGTTATATCTTCTCTTTGTCACTTTTTTCTTCTTATTCTAGTTTCTTGTTTTTGGTTAAGTTCACTTTAAAGGAAAGTATTAGTGTTGGGGGAAGGCAATTGTGTAAGCAAGGGAAAAGTGTAAAGTAATATTGGTGATATATGTTAGCAAAGCAAGAATATGAGATCTGGGAGGATGGAGGTTAGATTTATGTAAATTGTGTAGAGTTATAGCGGTAGGTAGAGTACCTATTATGAGGTAGGTGATTGAATATGGGAGGATTATGGTATGAGCTAAAAAGCTATTGATTTCGTGAGAGAGGGAAAGAGAAAAAAAATGGTAATATTTTCAAGAGTGGATAACAGACAGAAAACAAAACATAGGTATTAGAAGTTAAGACTTAGACCCTTCGTGGATCGAAGAAAGGGAGGTGGGAGGTGGAATATGGGAGAGCCAGTAGATGGTGGCGGGTATCAAGATGTAGGGGGAAGAGGATAGTGCAGGTAGGCTAAATCAGTTCACACAGAAATGAGGCAGTGGAGGATGAGAAAACCCCAGCGAATGTGAGGTGTTTCCTGCCGCACCTATTTTATAATTGAGTTAAAATAAACTAAGTAGAATATGAGGGACAAGAGGGAGAGAGACAACAGAAAAAAAGAAAGAAAGAAAAAAAAAGAAATTGGGGGGGAAGGGACGAGAGGAAGAAAGTAGAAGGGGATGGGCAAGGGGTGGGGAACAGATAGGGGAAAGAAAAAAAAACAGATATGCACGACCCAGAATTAAAACACCCACTTCACAGCACCTACCACGAAAAAAAGCCTTAAATAACTGAGTAAAAGAAAGACTTTGGGGGATACGCTGTGAGAGAAGACTAGGGGATAATGCGGTTTTAGCAATCAGGAAATTGAAAAAAGTAAAGAATAAGTCAAAATGAAAATAAAAACAAAACAAAATGAAACGATAAGGAAAGAACGCCAACGTTGAAGGCTAGGGCATTTAAGGACCTCAGATGGACCTCAGTGCGTGATGGATTCAGGGATGGAAAGTCTGAGATATTGAGGTCTCAAGAGATGTGAGTCTCTGTGGTGTGGGCCACCAGATTTTAGGGAATTCAGACTTGGCACCCTCCAATCTGGTCTACAGGAAGCCTGGGAGCCCCGTTGTGTAATACAGCCCTCAGGGATCCCCTCAGCTGGGTACCAGCCTTAAGGGGGAAGTCAGATCTGCAAACTTTATATTATGACTGAACCCTGCAATTCATTTACTTAGCTGGGCTCATTAGTATATTTCACTTCAGCTTTTAGACAGCTCCCGTCCTGTGATTCCAAACCTCTGCCACTAGAGGGCGTCTCTACACCGCAGCCACTTTGCTAGTACAGATCTGAAGCCCGGCCTGTTACGCTGAAAACAGATTCGAAAATCGGATTTCCCAAGCTTCGCAATATATTCCCTAATCTGCTTCCAGACGTATCCCCCTCCCTTGCCGCAGCCTAATACAACTTTCCGATTACGTCTCTTTATTGCCTACAGCCTATTTGGGTCGGAGACCGGCTGCCGGGCTTTTGGGGGCGGGGCTTCAGGCGGAAGCACTATTGTTTATTTTCGCAATCACAAGTTTCTCCCGCTTCACAACAAAGCACCGTCTATCTTCCCAAATCCCACTGCAAAGGCGACCCGTCGCATCAACCCGTGCACAGCTCGCCCAGAGCTCGTGAACTCCTCGACAGCTCAAAGCGGTGTAAAAGCGGTGCTGCTGGGCTGAACCGCGACTCCCCCCACCCCCAGCAGGGAGGAGCCCACGCGGGTCTCACCCACAGGCAATAGAACCCAAACTATATCTACTAGACCAATCCTCTCCGTTACCTTTCCACCCAATCGATGTCCAGGCACTTCTGCCCTGCAAAAATCCCGAAAAAGCCCGACCTTGGAGAGCCTGCAGCCGCGCCCAACCGTCTCCTCCTGGGACCTACCGCAAAGGCAAGTTCACTCAGCGACCATCTTGCCTCCCCTCTCTCCAAGAGGTTCCCTTATACACACTCCCCACCCCACCCCCACTTCTCCCACATCAACATCCCCTTTCATCAGTAAGACACATTAATTGCATTTGGTGAATACACCCTAGAGCACTGCCAGACTTCATGGACCATAGTTTACATTGTAGTTCACACTCTTTCCCAGTCCATCCAGTAGTTTATGGCATGATATACAATGTCCTGCATCTGTCCCTGCATTATCATTCAGGAGAACTCCAAGTCCTGAAAATGTCCCCATATCACACATCTTCTTCCCTCTCTCTGCCCTCAGCAATTCCTGTGGCCACCATCTCCACATCAATGATACAGTTTCTTCCATTGCTAGAGTCACAATAATTCCATAGTAGAATACCAGTAAGTCCACTCTTATCCGTATTTTAGTCCTTCATCCTGAGGACCCTGGGATGGTGAAGTTCATTCCACCTCTAAATCAAGAGGGGGCTTAGATCCCACATGGCTGATGGATGCAATTCTCCTGCTCACAGGTGTAGACACTCTCTGTTCCCTGGTGTGGAGGTTGACCACTCTCACCTCCCCATCAGCTGACCTGGGCAAGTCCAATAAACTGGAGAATAGGTGTTGCAAGTCTCCTGAGGCTCAGGGCCCAGCTGGCCCATGGGCAGTCCAGAGATTCAAGTCTCCTGAGCATACACAAACCCCAGTGCCAGTCAGAGGTTCAGTAAAAGTGACAGAAGAGACATGTGTAGAGAAGTCACATGAATCCAACTTCATCACAATCAGGAGCACAAATTCCAAAGTAGTAGTGCCCACTGGCAAGGCAATGAACTCCAGAGACATCTGCCATGACCATAGAACCTGCTGTCTCCATAGCTCTCAGGAGCACCACTAACAGGAGTGGTATCTACTTTGTCTGTCTCTGAGATCCTGCTGAGGTGTGCATAAGTGGAACCCCTCTGATGACCTCCTGACTCATTTTGAAGTATCTTAGCCACATAAACTCATTTGTCTTTACCATTTCCCCCTTTTATTCAAGGTCTTTTTCTAGCTGCATCACCAACTGGTGTTGTAGCATTCCCTCCACACCAGGGAGGCTCATCCCCATGAGTCTTGCCCCATGCTGGGGGAGAGGGGGAAGGTAATGCATTTACATGCTGAGTTTGGCTTAGAGAGGGGCCACATTTGAGCAAAATGGAGGCTCTCAGGAGGTAACTCTTAGGAACCCTGCAGTTCTAGGCCTAGTTCTTATTTCAGGTGCACAGGCTCATAAGCATAGTCATCAGTATCAAGGGCCCATCATTGGATCATCCTTTTTCACTGGTCTTTGCCCTTGCACTTGGGGGATTATTGCTTTTCCATTGGGTAATGTGACAGAGCTCCCCTGGATGGGAACTCAGGACTCCCTCATTTTTCATGTGTAACTCTATCCATTAGGAAAATACCCAACGATCATCCAAACATATCTATATACCCTACGTGGATGCCCTGGAGAACTCCCTCCAACCCATGCATCCCCCATCAATGACAACCTACACCAGTGCTCCTCCCCTGCCATAGTTGAACATCTCTGTGATCCAAAACTTCTTAAAAAATGAAGCCTAATATATTGTCAAATACAATTAGTAGGAAAATAAAATAGTATTGACAGGTTTAAAGATTAGAAGTAGAATACATAATAATACGGAAAAACTAAAATAAACTGAAAAATAAATTGAGGCATTAAAAAATGAAAAATATCATAAAACTTTGTTTTTGACATTTTGCCTTTCATCACTGTAATAGGTGTTGCCCTGCATGTACAGTGGCAGCGCGATCTCTTTGATTCCTTCCTCAGTGTCCACATCTTTTTTTTTTACTTTTTAATTTTGTCTTCTAAAAGGTTTCATTTTTTTAAGATTTATTTATTTTTAAATTTTGTTTCTCTCCCCTTCCCCTTCTCCCTGCATTGTCTGCTCTCTGTGTTCATTCACTGTGTTCTTCTGTGTCTGCTTGCATTCTTGTCAGTGGCACCAGGAATCTGTGTCTCTTTTTTGTGTGTGTGTCATCTTTCTGCATCAGCTCTCCCTGTATGTGGTGTCACTCCTGGGCAGGCTGTATATTTTTTTCATGCAGGGTGGCTCTCCTTGCAGGACGCACTCCTTGTGCATGGGGATCCCCTAAGCAGGGGACACCCCTGCATGGCATGACACTCTTTGCATGTATCAACACTGTGCATGGGCCAGGTCAGGAGGTCCTGGGTTTGAACCCTGGACTTCCCATATGGACCTCCCATACAGGCAGATGCTCTATCATTTGAGCCAAATCCACTTCCCCTAAAAGGTTTTAGATCACAGTAAAGTCACCTATATAATATAGGGGATTCCCATATTATACATATTAGTATCCCATACTAAACATCAAACCCTTTCCCCCTTACCCAGCAATGTTCTTTTTACAAGTGGATGTTATATTTGCTACAGCTGTTGTACAGATATTGAAACATAGCTACTAACCATGGTTCCATTATGACTTTTATTACAGTTTATATTTTAGACTGTACACTTTTCTAAAATTTTGGTTACATTATGGTTTGCATTTTAGACTATATACTTTTATAAATTTTTGGTGAAATTTAACATGGCTTATATCCATTGTTGCATGATCTTGTGGAACACTTCCATTGCAACCCAGTTATTCCATCTTCCATCTATTCTATTCCTCTCTCCCCTTACCCTCAGGGCTCACAGTGACAACCAAGTTTCACTGCTTAAAGAACAAGATTCATAGACCCTTACAACAATGCTTAGGGCTTGACATTCTAGTCTGTCCTCCTCCATTGGGAGTCACCCATGCTCTTGAGAGACACCCTTGCCTCTGTTTGAGAACATCAGCCTTCCCCAGGATGGGGGTACAACACTTTCCCACTCATTGTATGTGTCTTCACCCACTAATATAACACACTATCACAAATGAACACTCACACACTCCCTAGAAGCCTGCACCAGGTGCACCCTGTGCCAGATGCCCCCCATAAAACACCTTAAACAAGTAACCCTTCCTTATTATATTTTCTAAAGAGTTTTCTCAACATTATAGTTTCAGCCACATACCTGAAATCTCCCATGTTCACCCACTCCCTCCAAACCCTCCTCCCCAATTCCATGAACCATCTAACACATCCTCCCAACCCTAGCTCCCCTCAAGCCTGCAAAGCCCACTCAATAGTATCCCTATACCCCTGTCCTATCCCAAGAAGGACAATTTAGAGGAAATGGACAAATTCCTGGAAACATATAAGCAGCCTACATTGAAGAAAGAAGAAACTGATGATCTCAACAGTTAATCACAAATAAAGAGATAGAATCAATCATTAAAAACCTTCTAACTAAGAAGAGCCCCAAGCCAGGCAGCTTCACAGGTGAATTCTACCAAACAGTCTGTAAAGAACTAACATCAGTCTTGCTTAAACTCTTCCAAAAAGTTGAATTAGAAGGAACATTGCCTAATTCATTCTATGATACCAATATTATCCTTAATACCAAAGTCAAACAAAGACACCACAAGAAAAGAAAATTACAGACCAATCTCTCTAATGAAGCTAAATGCTAAAATCCCCAAAAAAATACTTGCTAAATGTTTTCAACAACACATCAAATGAATTTTATACCATGACCAAGTGGGTTTCATCCCTGATATGCAAGGATCGTTCAACATAAGAAATTCAATCAATGTAATACACCACATAAGCATATCGAAAGAAAAAAATCACATGATCATATCAATAGATGCAGAAAAAGCATTTGACAAAATACAGCACCCTTTCCTGATAAAAACACTGGAAAAGATAGGAATAGGAGGAAACTTTCTGAACAGAATAATGGGTATATATTTTTTTTTAAAAACCCACAGTTAACATCATATACATTGGTGAAATCCTAAAATCTTTCCCTCTAAGATCAGGAATAAGATAAGGATGACCACTATCACCCCTCCTATTTAACATTGTGTTAGAAGTACTTGCTTGAGCACTGAGGCAAGAAAAAGAAATAAAAGGCATCCAAATTGGAAAGGAAGAAGTCAAATTTCACTATTTGCTGATGACATGATCCTATCAATAGAAAGTCCTAAGAAATCTGCAACAAAACTTCTAGAACTTATAAATGGGTTCAGTAAAGTCACAGGATATAAGATCAATGTACAAAAATCAGTAGCATTTCTGTACACCCATAATGAGCAATCTGAGGAGGAAATCAAGGAAAAATACCATTTACAATAGTAAATAAAAAATAAAAAGCCTAGGAATAAATTTAACTAAAGATGCAAATGACTTATAAACAGAAAACTACACAGCACTATTAAAGGAAATCAAAGAACACTTAAATGAAAGAATATTCCCTGTTCATGGATAGGATGAATAAATATCATTAAGATGTCTATCCTGCCCAATCTAATCTTCAGATTTAATGTAATACTAATAAAAATCAGCACAGCATATTTTACTGAACTGGAAAAACTAGCTATGAAATTCATTTTGAAGGGAAAGAAACCCTGAATAGCCAAAGACATATTGAAAAACAGAAATGAAATCAGGATTCACACTACCTGACTTTAAAACATATTACAAAGCTATAGTGGTCAAAACTGTATGATAGGGAAGTGGACTTGGCCCAGTGGTTAGGGCGTCTGTCTACCTTATGGGAGGTCTGTGATTCAAACCCTGGGCCTCCTTGACCCATGTGGAGCTGGCCTGTGTGCAGTGCTGATGCACGTAAGGAATGCAGTACCACGCAGGAGGGTCCCCGCATGGGGGAGCCCCACGCTGAAGGAGAGCGCCTGGTAAGGATAGCCGCCCAGTGTGAAAGAGAGTGCAGCCTGCCCAGGGATGGCCTGCACACACAGAGGGCTGACACAATAAGATGATGCAACAAAGGGAAACACAGATTCCTGTGCCGCAGACAAAGAGGATACAGCAAATGGACACAGAGAACAGACAACCGGGGTGGGGGGGAGGGGAGAGAAATAAATAACTAAATTAATTAATTAATTAAAAAAAAACAAGACTGTATGATACTGGCACAAGGATAAATATACTGAACAATGGAACCAAAATGAGAATTCTGATATAGATCCTTGCTTATACAGTCATCTGATATTTGACAAGACCACCAACACACTCACTGGGAGAGAAAGTCCTCTTCAACAAATGGTGCTTGGAGAACTGGATATCCATACACAAAAGAATGAGAGAGGAACACCATCTCACACATTATACAAAAATCAACTCCAGATTGATCTAAGATCTAAGATCTAAATACAAGAGCCAAGACCACAAAGACCTAGGAAGACAATGTAGGGAAGAATATACAGGACCATGTAATAGGAAATGGCTTCATGAACTTCACACACAAATTATGAGCAGTGAAAGAAAAAATAGATAAATGGGACCTCCTCCAAATTAAAACCTTTTGCACCTCAAATGAATTTGTCAAGAAAGTGGAAAGACAGCCTACATAATGGAAGAAAATATTTGGTAACCATATCCGATAGGAGCCTAATATACAGCATATATAAAGAAATCCTATGTCCCAAAAATAAAAATTAAAAAAATGGACAAGAGATTTGAACAGACACTTCACCAAAGAAGAAATACAAATGGCTAAAAAGCACATGAAATGATGTTCAACCTCAATAGCTATTAGGGAAATGCAAATCAAAACTACTATCAGATACCATCTTATACCCATTAGACTGGTGGCTATTATAAAAACAGAGTACTACAAGTGTTGCAGCAGCTGTGGAGGAATGGGAACCCTCATCCACTGCTGGTGGGGATGTAGAATGATCCAGTTATTGTGTAGGACAGTTCGGCAGCTTTTCAAAAAAACAAGCTATAGATTTACCATATAACCCAGCAATTACACTGCTGGGTATATATCCAGAAGAACTGAAAACAAGAACATGAACCAATATATGCAAAACAATATTCATAGTGGCTTTATTCACCATTGCCAAAAGTTGGAGTCAACCCAAATGCCCATCAACAGATGAATGGATAAACAAACTGTGGTACATAAAATGGACTACTACTCAGCTGTAAGCAAGGATGCAGTACTAACACACAGGATAACATGGATGAATCTTAAGGACCTTATGTTGAGTGAAGCAAGCCAGGAATTGAAGGACAAATACTACATGACCTCTCTGATATGAATTAAGCAGATCAAGCCATCTCATAGAGCTAGAGTCTGGAAGATAGGCTTGCAGGAAATGGAGGGTGGTGGGAGGGGGAGAAGAAGGTTGTAACCCAATGCCCACGTGGGCAAAATCTATGATAAAGTGGAGGCAAGTAGTTGTGCAGTGAAGGGATGTGACAGTGGTATAGGGATGCTGTTGGGTTGGGCTGTGCAGGCTTGATGGGTGTTAGGGTTGGGAGGGTGGATCAGATTGTCCATGGAATTTGGGAGACGGTTGAGGGGAGCAGGTGAACACAGTTGATTGGTCAGTATGTGGTTGAAACTATAATGTTGAGGAAACTCTTTAGACAATATAATAAAGAAGGGTTACTGGTTTAGGGTGTTGGATGGGGGGGGCATTTGGCAGAAGGTGCACCTGGGGCAGGCTTCTAGGGACTGCATGAGTGCTCATCTTGTCATAGTCTGTTATATCAGTGGGTGGAGACCCGAACAATGAGTGGGAAGGTGTTGTACCCCCAACCTGGGGAGGCCTAGCATTCTCAAACAGAGGGGAGGGTATCTCTCAAGAGCATGGGTGGCTCCTAATGGGGGAGGACAGACTAGTTTGTCAAGCCTTCAGCATTGTTGCAGTATCTAAGAATCTTGTCCTTCATTCAGTGATGCTTGTTTGTCACTGTGAGCCCCAAGGGTAGGGGGAGAGAGGAATAGAATAGATGGAAATAGGGGTAATTAGGGGGCAATGGAAGTGTCCTGCATGATTGTGAAATGATGGATACAGGCATGTTATATTTCACCAAAAATTTATACAAGTTTACCATCTAAAATGCAAACCATAATGTAAACTACTGACTATGGTTAGGAGCTATGTTTCAATAATTGTATATTGGTTGTAGCAAATGTAACATCCACATGTAAACAAATCATTGGTGGGGAAGAGGGGAAAAGAGAAGAATGTTGGATATATGGGACTCCCCTATATTCTGTATGGGGCCTTACTGTGACCTAAAACATCTTTGCAGACATAATGAAAAGTAAAAAAGGGGTAAGGTTCTGAGGAAGAAATGGAAGAGATTGCCTTACCATAGTACATATAGGACAACACCTATTACAGTGATGAATGGCAAAACATCAAAAAGAAATTTTTATAAAATTTTTCTTTTTTTAATACCCCAATTTTTTTCTTTATTTTACTTTTTCTAAATTATTATATATTTTATTTTTAATATTTAAACCTATCATTACTATTTTATTTTCCTATTAATTGAATTTGGCAATATATTAGACTTCGTTTTTGAAGAAGTTTTGAAGCACAGACGGGTTCAACTATGGCAGGGGAGGAATATTGTTGTGGGGTGTCATCAATGGGGGATACATGGTAGGGAGTTTGCCTGGGCATGCATATAGATTATGTAAATATGTTCAGAAGTTCATTGAGTATTGGCACAATGGGTAGAGGTTCACATGACAACTGAGGGAGTTCCCATCATAGAAAGCTCTGCAGCATGCCCCAAGGGAATAGCAATAATCCCCCAAGGGCAAGGTCAATGAGCAGTGAAGAAGGATGGTTCAATGATGGGGCCTTGATACCGATGACTATGCTTATGAGCCTGTTGCACTAGAAACTTCAACTTGGCCTAGTGTTGCAGGGTGCCTAAGAGTTACCTCCTGAGAGCCTCCATGTCACTCAAATGTGCCAGTTTCTGAGACAAACTCAGCAAGTAAATGCATTACCTTCCCCCAAGAGTGGGACAAGACTCCTGGGGATGAGCCTCCCTGGCATGGAAGGATTACTACCATCACCAGTTTGTGATGCAACTAGAAAAAGACCTTGAATAAAAGGGAGAAATGGTAAAGACAAATGAGTTTATATGGCTAAGAGGCTTCAAAATGAGTAAGGAGGTCTTCAGAGGGGTAGCACTTATGCACATCTCGGCAGGTTCCCAGAGACAGCCAAAGTAGATACAACCTCATTTAATGGTGCTCCTGAGGGCCACAGAGACACCCAGGTCCTGCAGTCATGGCAGATGGCTCCAGAGTTTTGTGCCTTGTAGTGGGCTCTACTTTGGAAAGTGTGCTCCTGAGTGTGATGGATTTGGACTCAGATGTGACTTCTCTACACATGCCTCTTCTATCCCTGTATTGAACCTGTGTTTGGCACTTTGGTTGGTGTATGCCCAGGAGACCTGAATCTCTGGGCTGTCCATGTGCGAGCTGGACCCTGAGCCTCAATGGAGTTGCAGCACCTTCTCTCCAGTTCGTTGGAATTACCCAGGTCAGCTGACAGGGAGGCAAGGATGGACAACCACCACACCAAGGAACCAAGAGTGTCTATAGCTGTGGTCACAAGAGTCCCATCCACCAGCCATGTGGGATCAGAGTGCCTTCTCAATTGTGTGGTAGAGTGGAAATCACCATCCTAGGGTTCTCAGGATGGAGGAATGAAAGATATATTAATGTGGACTTATGGTATTCTACTATAGAATGGAAGACCCTAGCAATGGAAGAAATTATATCATTGATGTAGAGACAATGGCCATGGGAGTTGCTGAAGGCAGGGAGAGGGGAAGGAAATATGATATGAGGGCATTTTAGGGACTTGGAGTATTGTTGAATGATATTGCAGAGACAGGTACAAGACATTATATTTCCTGCCATAACCGACTGAATGGACAGGGAAAGAGTGTATGCTACAATGTAAACCATAATCCATGCTGTATATGAGTGCTCCAAAATGTATTCGTCAAATGCAATGAATGTACCAAATTAATGAAAGAAGTTTTTGATGTGGAAAAAGTGGGGAGTGTGGGAAGTGGGGCATATGGGAACCTCCTTTGTTTTTAATGTAACATTTTGTGTACTCTAAGTATCTTTTAAAAGTAAAAAATACATATATTAAAAAATTAAAAATTAAAAACACTTTTTAAAAAATCAGTCAGGCATATTTATGTGGTTTTGTTTCTTGATTCTCTTTTCTTTTCCTTTGATCTATGTATCTATTCCTCTACAAATATCATATGCTCTTGGTTACTATAAAATAAACCTTGGCATCTTGTAGATTGACTTATTTCATTGTTTTTCAAATGTATTTTAACTATTCTACCTTTTTTCTCTTTCCATATAAATTTTAGCATAACCTTGTCTATATCTGTAAAACTCTTGCTGAGATTAAAAAGAAGTTGAATTAAACCTGCACGTCAGTTTGGGAAGACTTGACATCTTTACTATGTTGAGTCTTCTGATCCATGAACATAGAGTGACTGTCCGTTTACTTAAGTCTTTGATTTTTTTTCTGACTGGATTGTTATCTCAGGACAGTACATTGGGGCAATTGTAGAGCTCATATCATTTGTTTCCTGACTGTTTTAGTTTTCGGGCTGCCAAATAAAATACCATGTAATGTTTGGATTAAACAATGGGAATTTATTAACTGATGATTTTGAGGCAAGGAGGGGTCCAAATCAAGGCATCATCAAGGCAATTCTTTCCAAAATTGGTATTCTGGGGCTGTCTGCCAGTGATCCTTGGTCCTTGGATCCTCTAACATAAGGCAATGCATGTGGTGATCACTCCTGGCTTCTATTTACTCTTCTGATTTTCAATCTGTTAATAAAGGACTATAGTAATCCAAAGGAAAGCCCAGCCTAATTAATTTGGACAATACCTTAACTTAAGTAACAACTGGTAGGGATCTTCTTTACAATGGTCTCATACCCACAAGAATATAGTAAGTTTAAGAACATCTTTTTCTCAAGTACATAGCTCCAAACCACCACACTGGCTCTCAAGGACTGTCATTTTTCTAGAGGGTAAATCCTATATCTGCAACGTCATCATGGATAGAAAAGAAATTTCTCCAAATAATTTCAATTGTCTCTATCACTCATTTTCAAATTGTGGACGAATGCAAAACCAAAAACCAACCAGCCAACTAACCAACAAAACATTTTCTGATCTAGGCAGAGATGATGATAAATTCCAGATAGTCATAATTTCAAACATTCTCTATTAGATTAGATGTCAATTTAGTAAAATATATGTCCTCCAGTTTTCATTACTTTGATCTGCAATGGTTCTTGTTCTCAGGAAGGACACAGCTATCATGCCTTTCGTTCTTTTTATTCCTTTCAAACTAGGTGACTCAATGTTTAATTCATATAATAGACACTGTAATTGTTGTTGTTATGGTATAATGTAAAATTTATTGAGCTCTTAAGTATGTCCTGGCAATATATACATAGTAAATTGCATGGATTATCTCACTGAATCCTCATAATAACTCTTTCATGTTTACAAATTAAAATGCACATTACATAAAAGGAAGTGAGAACATAAAGGTGAAGTCTTTCACATTGGAATAGAAGCTCAGAGAGCTTGACTCTAGGATGGATGTGTTAGTTGCCATAAAAACAACTGTATGTGGAGAGATTTTGACCATCCTATATGGCATTATGCCCATACCTGTTGTTAGTTGTTACTGTCTGAAATATTATTCAGACCTATCACCCTATTTGCCAGAAAAAGACTTGCACTATTTTCTCTTCAATAGCCACATTAGGCCATCACCCCCAGAAAGAAGCAACTGACTACCCTTTTAAAGCGATGTCTTTTACCAAATATTACCCACATGCCTCACTTGGACTTCCCTCAATTAAATGAACACTAGATCCTAAATATTTCCACCAAACTTTAACTAAATGCTTGTGAAGGACTCTCTGTGCTGGGGGATTGTGTGCTGTGTCCTCATTTTACACTCATTGCTTTTCCTAATAGAGAAGCCCAGGTAACATCAGACCATAACTTGGGCTCTTAGTCATTTCCAAATCAATTGTTATGTTGAAAAATCCATTAAAGTTTCCAAAACAAACTAAACATGTCAAGTGTCAGGTTGCATATGATTATATAACTAGGACAAAAATAGAGCAGCAAATAAGTTCTAATAGTTCTGTTTTTTCCAGAATTATTAGAGCATGAATATGTATATATCTTTTGAAAGAGGTCCCCATCAAGAACTATAAATACATGATATTTACTAAGATAATTCCCCTATACTTGGGAGCCATGGTAGCCATTACTCCAAGCAGAATCAATAGACTCAACATTTTTTAGAGGGGAAGTGGTTTTTCCATTGTTAGAAGGTGTGAGATATTTTTGTCTGCATATGGTTCTGGCCTGCTTTTCTTAATAGAGTTCTGATACATGGCTAGTATTTGAGAGCCACCATTGCCGTTGCTTTATGTTTCCTCTGACAGGATTCCCTCTTAAAATTCCAACAGCGTATTATTGAAAAAAAACATTTATGTTCTACATAAAACAGAAGATTGAGGACATTTAAGAGGTAGCAGATAAGAAAACAACCCACCCATAGCTTCACCAGAAACCCCAAATACATATAATATGCAATAACAAGGAAAGAAGAAACAATTGAAGGAAACTAAAGAATCACTTCTTTACCAAGGCTAGTGACCTTCTCAACATACTTGAATCATGATTATTCTTACTGTTTTAGCAAATCAAATGTATAAACATTCTTTTTAATTAAGGCTTGCTTTAGATTATGTCAGTTGAATGATTATTGCTTATTTGGAAAATATGTATATGAGCATTACCAAGTCACCCTTTTTTCCCCTCATTTCCTTATTTAGATTATAAATACAATTGGCTCAACATCTTTAGAAAACAAATATACTTACAAGAGCTTTAAAACTGTGGTTTATTAATATATAACACTTCTTGGACATAGAGGGTAAATTTAAAATATTGTTATTGTTCAATGATTTCTCTATTGACAGATAACCAGCTTTTCTGATGAAGTGTTTCATGACATTTTTTAAATGTATAATTCTACAGTTACTAGATACAAAGAAGATCATTTATTTCTTTATGAAAAGGCAATTGTTTTTCAAAGCAAAATCAAGTAATTGGACTTTCTATATATAATGCATTGCATTTAGTGTTAGGTGATGCCAAACTGATAAAGACACAATCTGTATTTTCAGGATGCTTATATGAGCAAACAGTTTAAAGACTACACTGAGCATTTCTCTTTTCTCCTCAGACAGATGATCTAAGCATAACTTAGTTTTCTGGGTGCATAATGATGTGAGGAGGCATTGGAATAAATGTCCTGCCTTCATTGGAAATACTAAAAAATATTACATAATAAAGAGATTCTAAAATTAACATGTGACTATGTCTAGGCAATTTATAACAAGTACAGCAGGGAACAAATTGATATTTTTATTTAACAGATGATATTTCAACCACTCTAGATTGCATATTATTTGTTAGAAAGAAAAATGGAAAATACTGTAAATTGACTTATTTTACAGATTCTTCTTGTCTATATTTGCCACTTATACTGCATGATTTAAATTGACATATGTCTTCTTTCATCTGTGAAAGGATTTATTACTTTGTCTTTTCCAGGCTTACTCTTTGAATTTTATTTCTATATAGTGAGAAGATTAGAATTTATAGGAGATGCTTGTGAATACAATAAGCAATTATTTTTGAGATTTGTGTGCTACTTAGTGGGTGGTGGCGATGGTACTAGTAAAGTTCCTGATTCTTTACAATGTCTTTGAAATAAAAATCGAGATGTGTCAAATTCATCCCCACAATGTCATTTACCCAGTAAGTTAGTACTTAAAATGTGCCCACAGGATGTATATTATGTATGGGAATAATATGCTAGTTTAATTTAAAATGGGGAAGACCTGGTATGGAAAGTGTTTTTAAAGCTCTCACAATGAATCAAACTAATCATGACTTTTGAGTGATTGGGAACTAGAAATGAAGGAATGATTTCACTAACGTATCCCCAAATCTCCATGGGTATATTTTTTTAAATATAGGCAATAATATCACTTTAGGTTTTGTTTTTAGTTTGTTTGATTTTTTGTTGTTACCTTCCTTAGTGCTTTAATTTGCTAAAAGCTGTCAAAAGCAATAAATTAGAAATGGGTTGGCTTTTACAACGGAGATTTATTAACTTATAAGCTTACAGTTCTGAGGCTGAGAAAAATGTCCAAATAAGACATCAGGTGATGCTCTCTCTCATGAAACTGGCTATGGGCAGTCCCAGATTTCTCTATCACATGGGAAGGCACATGGCCGTATTTGCCAGTCTCTGCCTTTATCACCTTCTGGATGAGCCATCTGTGGCTTTCTCTCTCAGCTTCTGTGGATTCATCTCTGAGTTTCTGTATCTTTTTTTTTCTCTGTGTGTATCTCCGTATTCATCCCATGTATAAAGGACTCTTATAAGAGGATTAAGACCCACCTGGGCCATTCCTTACCAAAGTAAGTAATCTAGTCAAAATGTCCCACCTACAGTAGGTTCACACCCACAAGAATGGATTAGGTCTAAGGACATGATTTTCTAGCATCCACAAACTTCAGACCGTCATTCTTAGTAAAGATTTCTGGGACCTATCTGTGTTTGAAATGATGTTAGGAAATCCTAAAATGTGGACAACTTTGCAATTTGCAGAACTTTCTTGATGATATTTTATGCAGCTTGTAGGTATGTAAGTAGAGAAGGAAAAAAGAATATGAGGTTCCTAAGACCCATTTTTTGTGTTAAAACTCCTAGGTGGGCCCAATTTGAAATGCGACATTTTTCTAAGAACCTAATTTTAAAAAAGAAATTCAATAATATTTATTTCAACCATTTTTTAAAACATTCTGCCACTTCTGAAATTTGTTTCATCTAAATGTTTTCATTTAAAGGAGATGTGACTAATAGGGAGGACAGGCCATATGTCAAGCCCTCAGTGTTGTTGCATGTACCCATGAATGTTGTTCTTCAAGGGGTGAAGCTTGGTGGTCGCTGTGGGTCCTGAGGGGAGAGAGAAGGAGGACTAGAATAGATGGAACATGGGGCATATTTGGGAAGTTGGAACTGTTCCACATGTCTTGCAATAATAGATATATGCTATGCTAAATTTCATCAAAATTTATAGAGGTATGCATTCCAAAATGTAAAGCATTATGTAAATCATTGACCATGGTTAGTAGCAATGCCTCAATATTTGTACATCATTTGTAACAAGTGTACCATCAACATGTAAAATGTTATTTATAGGGGAAAGGGGAAAAGGAGGAAAATGTTGGGTTTATGAGAATCCCCTCTATTCTGTACATGACTTTTCTGTAACCTAAAGCCTCTTTGAAGACAAAATGAAAAAAATAAGACAGGAGAATAAATGAAAGAAAATGTCACTGTACATATTAGACAACAGATCTTACAGTGATGAAAGACATAATGCAAATTTTTAAATTACAGTTTTTATTATTTCAAATTCTTTTTAATTTTGATATTTTATTTGTCATTTTTAAAACTATCATTGTTTCATTTTCTTATTAATTTTATTTAGTTATTTTGTTACACAGGTTACAACTGTGGCAGGGGAGGATCATTGGTGTGGGGTGTCAATGATGGGGAATGTATGGGAGGAGGTTCACCTGGGGTATACTCTGAGTTCAAGTGTTCATGGGGCATTGTCCTGGTGGGTGGAGATCCACACAATAACTGAAAGAATACGAAATCCCCATCCTGGGGAGTTCTACCACATTCTCTAATGGGAAAGAAAGAATCCCCTGAGTACAGGTCAGTGACTAGTGAAGGAGGATGAACCACTGATGGTCCCTTAATATTGTTGACTGCACTTATGAACCTTTTCTTTTGAAATTGAAATTTAGTTTATTATTATAGGTTGCCTAAGAATTACCTCTTTCTTTTGTAAAGATTTATATATTTATTTATTTTCCCCCCATCCCCTCTTCCTGTCCTGCTGTTTTTGCTGTCTGTGTTGTCTTCTCTTCCCATCTTCTCTCCTCTAGGATTCACCAGGATTTGATCCTGAAAACCTCTGATGGAGAGAGGGGTTCCCTGTCAATTGTGCCACCTCAGTTCCTGGTTTCTGTTGTGCTTCACCTTGACTTTCCCCTTGTCTATCTTTTGCTGCAACATCATCTTGCTGCATGACACACTTGTGTGGGGCACTGGCTCACCATGCAGGCACTGGCTCACCATATGGGCACTCGTGCAGGCACTGACTTGACACATGGGCATTCTTCTTTTTTTTCACCATGAGTCCCAGGGATCAAACCCAGGTCCTCCCATATGGTAGGTGGAAGCTCTATCACTTAAGCCACATCTGTTTCCCAAGAGTTACCTCTTGAAAGCCTCCTTGTTGCTCAAATGTAGCCTCTCTCTAAGCCAAACTCAGCATATAAGTACATTAACTTCCCCCAGCATGGGACATGACTCCCAAGGATGAGCCTTCCTTGCACAGAGGTATTACAACCAAGCAACAACTAGCAATGCAACTGGAAACAAGATCTTGACCAAAAGGGGAAAAGGGTAAAGACATACGAGTTTATATGGCCAAGAGACTTCAAAGTGATTTGGAGGTCATTCCAGAGGTTACATTTATGCACATCTCAGCAGGATCTCATTGACTGTCACAGTAAATATTGCCTCAAATAGCAGGACTCTTAGGGCTCAGAAGACACCCAGACACTATAGGCAGGGCTGACAGCTCAGGAGTTTGGTGCACTGTCAGAAGGTTCTACTTTGGAATTTATGCTCCCCAGTGTGACAGAGTTGGATGCATTTGTGGTTTCCTTGCCTATGGTTCTTTTGCCCCTTTTATTTGAACCTAGAGTTAGTACTAGATTTGATAGGTTTATGTCCAAGAGATTTAAGTGTTTGAGCTCTCCATGTGCCAGTCGAGCCTTGAATCTCAACAGAGTTGCACCACCTACTCTCCAGTTCATTGGATTCACCCAGGAAAACTAACAAGGAAATGATGATGGACAATGACCATCCTAAGGAACAGAGAGGGTCTATAACTGCAAGCAAGATAGTCACATCCCTCTTCCCCATGGGCTCTAAGCCCCCTCTCAATTAGAGGTGGAGTGGGCATCATCATCACAGAATCCTCAGGATTTGGGAATGAATGACGGACTAGAGTAGCCTTACTGTTATTCTGCTATACACTTATTGTGATTCTAGAAATGGAAAAAGTTTTTTCATTGATGGGGAGGCAGTGGCTAGTGGAGGTTCTAAGGGGAGGGAGAGTTAAAAATAGGTGTAATATGGGGGCATTTTGGGGACATGTGAATTGACCTGAATGATGTTGCAATGACAGGTGTAGGCCATTATATATCTTGTCATAACTTACAAAATTGTGTGTGAAAGAGTTTAAACTATAATCCACACTCAGTGGCAATTCTCCAATACATGTCCACCATTTGTAACAAATGTACCACACTAGTGAAGGATGTTGCTAATGTGGGAAAGTGTGGAGGAGTAGGGACTAGGACATATGGGAATCTCCTACCTTTTTTATGTAACATTTATATAATCTAAGTATCTTTAAAAAATGAAAATAAAGTAAATAAACAAATCAATTTTTTAAAATGATACACTTAAAGGAAAAAAAGGAGATTGGAAAGACTGGATAAGAAGACTTTGCCCCTATATTGTATGAGACCAATGCAGAAAATAATATTCTTATATTCTACATGGTATCTTCTCAAGATTTCAACAATCCAATTCAGTTCTGTCAGTTTAACAGCAAAGTGTGCCATTTTTTACCTTGTTTTAGAGGTTGAGATATAATATAGATAACTACTTTCTCTTTGCTGAGCTGAGTTCAGCAAAATGATTATGAAAGAATCTGATCATATATTTTTTTCTATAAGGAATTATAAAAAAGCATTAAAGAGATTTTAAAAGTTTATATATCACTATCTTCATGGACCTGTGTAAAAAAAGAGAGACCCTAACTGACATAAATTTTAGAAGGAGAATGCAGAAAAATGTGTTACCATGACATAAATGCAAATACATTATCAATTAGTTCAAATATAGTCTTGATATTTAAAGGTGATTTGGTGATTTATCCTAATTCAGTCACATAATATTCAGTTATCTTTTTTAAAAGTTAGAGCAAATGAAGAAACTAATATACATTCTGTTATAGAGAATGGCTGCATTTTAGAATAAAGGATATTTTTTAAGTCCTATAGAAATCTAAAATAAAAGATTAGTAGTGTTAAGCTACAGGGAAGGGTCCCAGTGTCAGGAAAAACTGAAGGAAAGAGTTGGAAGACCAGAAAAAAATTCCATTTAAATTTCACATCCCTTGTAATGTGTGAATATAGTAAATATATACATGCTTTACATTTATAATTTCTTAAGAATATATGTTCATGCTAGAATTATTTTTATATATTTGGAATTTTTATAAGTATGGATGAAATGTTTTAAATATATGAAAATACGTTTTCCAACAAAACATTAAAATTGAACAAGTTTGTATACATAATTATATACTATCAATCAAATATAGAGGTTGAGTAGTGACAATATTTCGCTGTATGTCAGTATCTTTTTCCAAGAAATAGTTTTACCCAATCAGTCTTTCCGTAATCTACCTAATCTTCAAGCCCTATTTGAATTTCTTTCAGGAAAGTTTTTCTTTTCATTTCCACTCACCATAATATCTTACACTCTAAGGTCTCAAATCTTGCCTGAAGACTAAGTACTTGTGGGAGAAAAAAGGTTTCTCATTCTCAAAATGATTTGTTGAACATTGCCAAATGGTATTCCGTTTTTGTATGCAAATATTACTTCAAAAGTAGGAAAAATGGCCTGATCTCCTTTTCATCTCACACAAAAGTGGACATATTCTTCATGTTTTTTGAATAAATCCATATTTAATGATTGTGGTGTCAACTCTTTTTTTTTCACTCAGCTATATCCATTTTTATAGACTATCTTTTGAATTGAATGGATTTCTTGTCATGCAGAATGATCTGTTCAGGTTTTTATATACTTTAAAGAGCCATTAGATCTTTTATTGGATATATATTTTTTTTATTTTTAAAAGATACATCAATCACACAATTACATTAAAAATATAAGAGGTTCCCATATGCCCCACTCCCTACACACCCCACTTTTCCCGTATCAACAACTTTCATTAGTGTGGTACATTCATTTCATTTGAGGAATATATTTTGGAGCACTGCTACAGAGCATGGATTATAGCTTACATTGTAGTTTACACTTTCCCAGTCTAATCAGTGGGTTATGGCAGGGAATTTAATGTCCTGCATCTGTCCCTGCAATATCATTCAACACAACTCCAAGTCCCATAAATGCCACCATATCACACCCCCTTTTTCCTCTCCCTGCCTTCAGCAACTCCCATGGCCACTGTCTCTACATCAATGATATAATTTCTTCCATTGCTAGAATCACAATAATTTTATAGTAGAATACCAGTAAGTCCACTCTAGTTCATATTTTATTCCCCCATCCTAAGGACCCTGGGAGGGCAATGCTCACCCACCTTTCAATTTAAAGGAGGCTTTGATCCCACAAGGCTGGTGGATGGGACTCTTGTGCCCACAGCTGTAGACTCTCTTGGTTCCCTGGTGTGGTTTTTGTCCATCCTCACCTTCCTGTCAGCTGGCCTGGATAAGACCAATGAACTGGAGAGTAGGTGCTGCAACTCTGCTGGGGCTCAGGACCTAGCTGGCACATGGACAACCCAGAGATTCAAGTCTCCTGGACATACACTTACCTCAACACCAACCACTGGTACAATAAAAGGGATAGAAGAGCCATGTGTAGAGAAGTCATATCTCAGTCCAACTCCATCAACTCAGGAGCACAAATTCCAAAGTAGCACCCACTGGCAAGGCACTAAACTCTGGAGCCGTCTGCTGTGACCGTAGGACCTGGGTAGCTCCACAGCCCTCAGGAGGACCACCACCTGGGTTTGCATCTACTTTGGCTGTCTATTAGATTCTGCTAAGATGTGCATAAGTGTGACCATTCCAATGACCTTCTGACTCATTTTGAAGTCTTTTAGCCATATAAACTCATTTGTCTTCACCATTTCCCCCTTTTATTCAAGGTCTTTTTCCAATTTCATTACCAGCTGATGCTTTGTAGTAATCCCTCAGCACCAGGGAGGCTCATCCCTGGGAGTCATGTCCCATGACATTACATGTTCCAGATAATGCATTTATATGCTGAGTTTGGCTTAGAGCGTGATCACATTCAATCAACATGGAGGGTCTCAGGAGGTAACTCTTAGGCACCCTGCAACACTAGGCCAAGTTGAAATTTCAAGTGCAACAGGCTCATAAGCATAGTCATCAGTATCAAGGGCCCATCATTGGACCATCGTCCTTCACTGGTCATTGCCCTTACACTTTGGGGATTGTTGCTATTCCATTGGGGAATGTGGTAGGCCCTTCCATATGGGAACACAGCACTCCCTCAGTTGTCATATGAATCTCTATCCATTGGGTCAATACCCAATGAACATCTGAACATATCTCTATACCCTATATGCATTCCCAGGCAAACTTCCTTCTATGCATCCCCAATCAATGACACCCCACACCAATGCTCCTCCCCTGCCATAGTTGAACCTCTTTAGACACCAAGAAGTTAGTTTTCCTCTCTGAAGATTGAAATTGAAGTAAATGCAAGGAACCACAGGGAAACCAGCCTTTCTGGCTTCAGTGTAAGGTAAATATGTGCAGTGCAAAGTTGCAGAAATCAAATGTTTTTTTCCTTATGTTATATGTCTTTAACTTTGTACTAATCCTCTTTACTTTCCTAAACTCAGTTTCCACATCTGTAAAACAGCAATTTTTTGACAGCTTTTTAAAGTAAGCTTATTTTGGGGACAATTTTAGATTTACAGAAAACTTACAAAGGTATCATAGAGTTCCAACATATCCTGCACATATATCCCCTATTATTGACATCTTACAATAGTATCATATATTTATTACAATTAATTCATAAAAATTGATACATAATTATTAACTAAAGTCCATACTTTGTTCAGATTTCCTTAATTCTTACCTAAGATTCTTATTCTTTTTCAGGGTCCTAGGTTAAAACTGAAATTAAAATAAACCTGGGTACATATCTGTACAAAACATAAATACAGAAAGAATACAAAGTGACAGCAAAAACAAATTAAATACACCTTTTCATCATTCCAGTTTGCTTTATTTCCTCATAGCACTTCTAATGTTAATTGAATGGGTTACTATTTCCACATGGCCAAATTCAAGGGATCTTTCTCTTTATTCTCTGTTTTCAGCCTCTTGTGAGCACATAACATAGTTCACCCTTCCTTCCAACAAGAATCTTTCCTCTCCTTCCATGGCAACTCCATCTTTTTTTCTTTTTTTGGAGATTTATTTTTTATTTCTCTTCCCTTCCCCCCCACCCCACCCCCGCCAGTTGTCTGCTCTCTCTATCCATTCGCTGTGTGTTCCTCTGTGTCCACTTGTGTCAGCGGCACCTGGAATCCATGTCTCATTTTGTTGCATCATCTTGCTGTGTCAGCTCTCTGTGTGTGCAGTGCCATTCCTGGGTAGGTTGCACTTTTTTCATGCTGGGCGGCTCTCCTTACTGGGTGCACTCCTTATGTGTGGGGCTCCCCTACGTCGGGGATACCCTGCGTGGCACTGCACTCCTTGTGTGTATCAGCACTGTGGGTAAGCCAGCTCATCACACGGGTCCAGAGGCCCTGGGTTTGAACCTTGGACCTCCCATGTGGTAGGCAGATGCTCTATCTGTTGGGCCAAATCCACTTCCCTTAAGTCTCTTGTTATACCCACTTCTCTCGATCTTTAAATATTCCAGTGCCAAAGGAGTTGTACTACCTACACTTTTGCCTTAGCTAATGATCCCCCAGCTTTAAATGTTATTTACAAACTGTATCAACCAAATTTATATCTCTGGTTCAGACTTTTCCAGAAGGTCCAGACTCATATATTCAATTATCTTCCTAAAAATACACTTGAAAATGGTTAAAATGGAAAATTGTAAGTGTTATATATGTTGCTACAAAAAAATCTTGGGGAAAAATCCTTCTCTCTTCTTAAATGCAATGATATGACATTGAGATATTTGTATCAAAATGCTTGGAAAGCTATGGAAACACTCTTCAATGATTCCTTTAAAAGTCCCTATGTGTACGAAATATGATATTTTGCTATTTTAATATAAATATCTGATCACTAATGAGATTTAGTGCCTTTCCACATTACTATAGCAGCTGACACTTTTTTTGTGAAATGCCTTTGTGTATTTTGGGTATTTTTTTTGTGTTGGGTTTTCTGTTTCTTACAGATGAGAAGTTTTCTATATGTTGTTATCATTCCTTTGTTTCTTACATAATTTGCATATATTTCTTTTCATTTTATTGTTGCCTGTTAACATCATTTACAGTAAGTTCAGTAATGAAAATTGGCTTATTTGGTTTGTTTTTTAATTTTAGTCAAATGTCCTTGATAGCCTCTGAGTATTACATCTTAAAAAGATGAGACATTCTCTATTTCTTTCATATGCATTTTTCTCTAGCTTTTCATTTTCTCAACATATACATTTTGGTGCTTACATCATCTGAAATTTTATTCATAGTGGGAGACAAGATTAGTATTAAATATATTTATTATTTGAAAATATATGTATAAAATACCCATATTTTATCACAGGTTTAAAATGTCATGGTTATTATTTAGAAATTTTCACTTATATAGGACAGTTGTTAGATTCTCTATTCTGTTGTCAATTTCCTGTGTCCTTAATTCTTGCTTTCTTCTTTACGAGTGATTTATTGCAATGCTAGTACTTACTGTAAAATATTGCATTATGGAAGTGATAGTGATTGCTTTTGTCTCGTTAATTTCAGTGAGAATATTGCTCATTTTTTCATTCAATGGCTAACAAAGAATAGAAAACTCTTCAAATTGACAGAAGTTTCTCAGAATCAATGTTTGCTTTTAAAACAATTAATGTGCTAAAACTAATCGAATGAATTGGCCATATGTATACAGGGCAGCTTCTTAGGCAGTTTCACAGGGCCCCTGCTAAGAAGAGTACCTTACTTGGTTAAAACTCTGCTCTTGTTGTCTTTAATTTTTTTTTTTAACAAAAAATCCCACATTTTCATTTTGTACTGACACAACATATTATATGGTTGGCCTTGTATGTATATGTGTATGTATATACTTTATAGTACCTTTATAGAGTACTTTAACTTCATGGATGTTGAAATATCCCTGTATAGGGAAAACTTCTTAGCATATGATATACGAATCCTTTAACACTCAAGTAGAATACAATGTTCTATTATTTCAAGAGGAATTTGGATTTGTATATTTATAAATCAGCTTGGCCCATAGACTGCTTTCTAGTGTTATCCACATCTTATTTTGGCATCAGAGCAATGTTAAACCCATACATGTCTCAAGAAGAAGAGCAGTTAAGAGTGTTTTTTTCAGTTTTCCATCTTTAAAATTCTAAAAGTTAAGACCTTAGTTACACTTGGGAATGTCCCAGATCTTCTACTAATATTTTATTTATTCATTCTGTTTGCAATTTTTATACAACTCTCTTTGTACCTTGTATTTTCTATTCTTGACAATCCAATGGGATCACTTTCTGTCTTCCAAGAATCCTTCACATTTTCTGTTTTGGTATTTCTACAGTTTCTCTCTCTCTCTCTCTCTCTTTCTCTCTCTCTCTCTCTCTCTCTCTCTCTCTCTCTCTCTCTCTCTCTCTCTCTCTCTCTCTCTCTCTCTCTCTCTCTCTCTCTCTCTCTCTTTCTCTCTCTCTCTCTCTCTCTCTCTCTCTCTCTCTCTCTCTCTCTCTCTCTCATTCTACCTACCTATTCATCTACATTTTAATATCTCTACTCATCTATCTACAATTCCATTCACACTTCCTTTTTTTTTAAAAAAAGAATTTCTTTCAAGAGAAAAGAGAGACACATACGCTTAATATAATGCCTGGATCTAAACCAAGCAAACATTTATTTTTTGTGAAATAAATGCTATACTTCTTGTATTTAACCTTGCCTTGATTTATTTGTCTTGTTATTGCAATTTGATTTTATTATATGTATAAATGGCTTTCTAGATAATTCATGATATCTACTAGTACATTTTCTTTATTTTACATATAAATCAGTAAGAAATTTGGATAGCTTTAAAGAAATGAGGTAGAGATGTTCAACGTCAAACACTGAATGTGAGCATGTGTTCCCAAACAATTTGAACTGCCACCTTTAATACCTACTAGAAACTGTATATATTTGGGTCTATTTCTTTACTATACTGTTATACTTATAACAGTATAGTATTTTCCCCAATGCCAAAAATATTTTATTTGCCATAATTTTCAAATTAATTCATCATATTTGGTAGATAAATTTCTTTCTTATACTCATCATTTTCAGAATCTTTCTAGTGAAAAAAATTACTATTATTTTCTGAATAATATATTTTTTAATGATTTTTAAGCTTATCCAAAAATAATGTTTCCAGAAAAAAGCATTTTGATTCAGATAGCATTTAATTCATGGAATAACATAAGGGAAAGAAAAGATATATTTACTATATTTGTGGCTTTCAATTAAAAAAATAGTTATTCAAGCTTGCTTTTTCACCTTCAGTTTGGATACAAAAGTAATGGTTATGGGGATAATTCTCTTATTTATAACTCTAATAGAAGTGTTTTTTATACTTAAGCACAATACTATATTTTGATTCACATTATTCATATTTATATGAATATACAAAGATGTGTGTGGGCATGACTGTATGGATTGAAAGTATATTTATGTTTATCAGAATAAGATAATATTTCATCTAGCCCCTCATCAATATTTTTATTTTAAAACTGGCATTGGACAAGGACATTTCTAACTTGTATGTTAATATATTTAAATGACTAGATTTTATGTTTTAACTAAAAGCAGTAAGAATAATAATTTTATAATATTCAACCATCCTTTCATTCCTGAGATGCAGTCCAGCTGCTCTTGATATATACTTGTAAAATTCTATTCATTAATATTTTATTTAGTACTAAAGTGGTTGAGGGGGGGAACTATAGCCTATCTTTACTTCAAACATTTAAATTATGCATAAATACAAGTCAAATAATTTTCATTAAATGTAAGTATGTGTAATAAACATTACTGAAGATCTTTAATTAATTCCAAAAGTACTGTGTGTTTTTTCTTGTAACTTTCCTTGGGACACTAAAAATCAATAATATTATAATTAGAAGTGACTATGTATGAAGCTGAGACATTTAAAAATGACCCTTTCTGGCTAGAAGAAATATTTTAAAAAATTGAATTGACAATGGTGCTTACCAGAGTCACTCAAAATACATGGTCCTTTAGCAGTTTCTCATACTTAGAAACAGTTTTAACGAAATATCAGGATTTATTTGGAAATACTCTAAATAAGTACTGTTGTTCCTGGAAATATTTCCATTTACAACATCTAAAGCAAATGGTGGATTTGGTTGGCAGATTTCAAGAAAAGGAGCATTTGAGTTGAGTATTGAAGGGAAAATAGGCAAAACTTAGCCAAAAGATAAGAAAGTTATCCCAAACAAATAAACAAATACAAAAGAACCAGCATAGGCAAAGACACAGAGGCATGTCAAATTTCAATGAAAACATCATCTTATCTCCAAAAAATATTTCCTTCTGCAATTTACAGTCCTTGTTGTCTCAAAAACAAATTTGTAGAAGAGTTCATTTCTAGAATGGCAGCATAATGAGCTCTACAGACCCTTTCCCAAGTAAAACAATCGTAACAGATAAAAATTATTTAAAAACAACCACTTAAAATCTCTGGAAATTGTCCTAATGGCATTCAACATAGGGTGAAGCATGTTTCCAAAAAATTCTAAGTTTAGGCAAGAATAGTGAGAACCTGTGGCACTTAATCCATAATACATTCCTTCCTCCACCCTCACCTCAGCATTGTGGGGACTTTACTCCTAAAGGGTACAACCAAAAATACAGGGCTCCCTCTCCCACTAGTTCACAGTCTGGAGCTGTGACTTCTCCATGGGAGGGCCAGGCCACCAGCATTTCTCAGCCCTCACAGATCCATGTTGCCAAAGCTCTATTCAAGTCAAGAGTTGTTGATAGGTCTGGGGTTTCTTTTCTCCACCCAACTCTCACTCCAAAGGTTAGAGCTCTACCCTAGGTGTGGTAGAACAAATATTGAGTGGCAGTCATCCTTTGCCCAGATGTTTTCAGAATGGCATTTTCATCCTAAAAGATACAAGCTGGGAAGACCAAAGACTTACCCCAACCAGTGTATCCCATATACTTGGGGTGTCATTCTGAGAGAAGCTGTTCACTCCTGGGGCCACCAACTCATAAGCAGTGACACAAAGTTTTAACCTAGGAGGAGACATAGGCGTTAAAAACAGAGAACTCTGTAGCTTTCCTCAAGGGAACTGAATTTATTTGGAAAAATACTTGAGGAAGTTCAAACCTAAGGGCACTGTCACAAACATTGGTGGCAAGATTTTGGTGGCAAGCAATTAAGAAAACACTGATAGGTTCATGAATGCTACAAGTTAAAACATAAAATAGCTAGTGGTTTAACAGCCAGAACCAGGAAAAGTGACAGCTAAGAAAAGTCTTCCTGGATTTGAAACAAACCTCAAAGATCGACCCCAAAGACTTTCCCACAGAAGACTACAGAGAGGTCTAAATTTAATTGGTTCAGACAGTGGAATAAATTATGCCCCAGAACATTGTTGAAAACAATAGGGCAAACAGTCAGCATTATTGGAGGTATCAGCTGGTATGACACAAAGCCAGACTGCTTAAAAGGGAGAGCAGGGAATGGAAAAAAAAAATTAAAGTCTCATTAAAATCACTGCCATCTCAGGGTCACTTTTTGCATGTCCAAAGTTGTGCCCTCTAAGGAGTGACAATAGAGGTTGGACAGTATGGGGGAAATAGAATTCAATGAAATAGTCCAGTCAAGTCACTAAGCAGATAAACAACCAAAAACAACAGCAAGCCCCAGAGAGGCAATGGAGGAATCAGTGTCCAGAGAAACTAGAGTATATTCTCTAAAATGTCCAGTTTTTCACAAAATGTTATGAAACATACAAAGAAATAAGAAGATGTGACCCTTGAGTAAGAATAAAGCACAAAGTTTGTCTGTGAGAGAGTCAAGATTTTGAACTTAGCAGACAGACTTCAAAGCAGCTCTTATAAATATTATCAAAGGACTCAAGAAAGCTGTATTTAATGAAGTAAAGGAAAGTATGGACAGCAATGTCTTGTTAAATAAAGTATATCAATAAAGGCAGAGAAATTATAAATATGAACCAAATGAGAATTCTGAAGTTGAAAAATCAAGTAACAGAAATGAAGGTTCACTAGAGGGGTTCAAGAGTAGAACTGAAATGGCAGAAGAAAGAATCGGCAGTTTTAAAGATAGATTGATAGAGAATATGCAATCTGAAAAACTGAGAGAAAAAAGAATGAAGAAAAATGAGCAGAGCCTCAGAAAAATGTGGACTAATTTACACAGGCAGAATGTCAGTACCAGAAAGAGAGGAGAGGGAAAAAGGAACAGTAAAATTGCTCAAAAAAGTGGCTGAAAACTTGACAAATGTAATGAAAAATATTAATCTATATTTCCAAGAATCTCACTGAACTCCTAGTAGGATAATGCAAAGAGATTTACACCCAAAAACATCAGAGTAAAAATGTCAAAAAGCAAAAAAAGAATCTTGAATATACCCAAAGGAAAACAACTCATCACATCCAAGTGGCATCAGATAAGGTTAACAGTTGATTTCTTATAAAAAACAATGGAAACCAGGAGAGAGTAGAATGACATATTTGAAATCTGGCAACTAAGAATTTGACAAAGTATCCTTAAAAAATGAAAACAAAATGAAGATATTCACTGATGAGTAAACTTCAAGAATTCATTGCTAGAAGAACTTCATTACAAGAAATACTAAAGGAGTTCTTAAGTCAGAAAGCAGAGACCCCAGATATTTATTTGAATTCACATGAAATAACAAACATTGATGATAAAAGTAATTAGGTAAATAATTTTTAAAATAGTATAATTGTATATTCCTTCTTTCTTCCTTTAACTGATTAAAAATTGTATAAAACAATGTGTATATAATTGTACTATTGGACCTATAATATATAGAACTGTAATATATTTGATAATAAATAATTATACAATAGAAGGGGTTAGGGCAAACATATATTGGGGCAGAAAATAATATCAGATGATAACTTTCTTTCACAGGAGTAAAAGAAGAGAATCAGAAATGGTAATTAAGAAGGATAATATTACAAATTCTATAAATATATACTTGCTTTCTTTTTTTTCACCCAGTTTCTTTAAAAGCTATAAAGCATCTATATAAAGTGATGATTACAACAATGTAATTTTGCATTTACAACATATGTATATGTAATATGTGACAATAATAGCAGAAGAAAAGAGGGAAAAGAGCTACATGTGACTATTTATATATATCACTGGAATTCAGTTAGCATGAACCTGAAATACATTCTAATAAGTTAAGATACATATTGTAAGCCCTAGTGTTAGCATCTAAAAATTAACTTCAAATTATGATGAAAAATAATTAAAAGAATGCAAGTATTTTCTAGAAATATTTACTTAATACAAAAAAATCAGTTAATGAGGAAGAGGATTTAACTACATATTTAAAGACAAAGTAGGCAGTGGACTTGGCCCAGTGGTTAGGGCATCCGTCTACCACATGGGAGGTCTGTGGTTCAAACCCCGGGCCTCCTTGACCTGTGTGCAGCTGGCCCATGCACAGTGCTGATGCACGCAAGGAGTGCCATGCCACGAAGGGGTGTCCCCCACGTAGGGGAGCCCCACGTGCAAGGAAGGCGCCCCGTAGGGAGAGCTGCACAGCAGGACGGAAAGTGCAGCCTGCCCAGGAATGGTGCCAGCACACACGGAGAACTGACACAATAAGATGATGCAACAAAAGAAACACAGATTCCCGTGCCGCTGACAACAGAAGCAGACAAAGAAGATGCAGCAAATAGACACAGAGAACAGACAACCAGGGCGGGGGGCGGGGGAGGGGAGAGAAATTTAAATAAATAAATAAATCTTAAAAAAAAAATTAAAAAAATTTAAAAAGTGTTTTTTTTAAATAATAAAGACAAAGTAATATCAAATTTTCACAAATTCTTTCAAAAAATTGAAGAGTAAAGAACACTTTAAAACTTCTTTGAGCCTGGGATCACCCTGATACCAAAACCAGACAAAACACCCCAAGAAAAGAATGCTACACATCAAAATCTCATATAGATATTGGTGAAAAATTATTAATCTAGCAAATCTAATCCTGCAAGTTACAAAAAGGAATACACACCATGATGCAGAATTGCAAGATTGATTTAATATCTGAAACTCATGTGATACACAGTATAAATTTAATTAAAAAAACAAAAACGAAAAACATGATCATTTCAGTAGATACAGAAATAGTATTTGACAAAAGCCAACACATTTCCATCATAAACACACTCTTATAACCTAGGAATAGAAGTGTTTATCCTCACCTGACAATACACATACATGAAAAACCCACATCTAATATATACTGAACTGTGAAAGACTGAATGACAACGAATAAGTCAAGGATGTTGGCTCTTGCCATTTCTATGCCATATACCGGAGGATCTAGCCAGGCCAATGAGACAATAAAAGGGAATACAAACTACCTAGAATGGAAAGGAAGAAGTAAATCTATTTCTATTTTAGGTGCCATGATCTTGCACATAGAAAATTCTGAGTAATTCACAAAAAACTATAGAACCAATAAACAAGTTCAGCAAAGCTATAGGATACAAGGTAAATATAGAAAACCTATTTTACCTTTATATAATAGCAATGAACATTCCTAAAATAAAATTAAGAAAACAATTCCATTTATAACAACATTAAAATAAAATACTTAGAATAAATTTGATGAAAAGTACAAATTTGTGCTCTGTGAATTACAAAACATTGTTGAAATAAATTAAAGTCCTAAATAAATGGAAAGAAACCCCATATTCATGGATTTGAAGATATGATATTGTTAATACTCCCCCATAAAGACTTACAGATTCAATGTAATTCCTATCTAAATCCCAGCTGACTTTTTGTAGAAATTTCCAAGGTGATACTAAAATTCACATAGAAAGTGCAAGGAATCCAGCATGGTCAAAATATCTTGAGAAGTAAAAACAAATCTGAGGACTCACGCTTCCCAATTTCAAAACTTATTACAAAGTTACAGTAATAAGACCATATTGTATTGGCATAAGAATAGACATATATGGAACACCTTTGAGAGTGAAGAAATTAACCCTTACACTTAAAGTCAATTGATTTCTGACAAAGATGTTAAGTAATTTCAGTAGAAATAAAAGTAATATTTTCAACAAATGGTTCTGGGACAACTGCAAAAAAGGAAATTGGACCCCTATCTCATAACATATATAAAAATTAACTAAAAATGGACCACATACCTAAATGTAAGAGCTAAAAACTATGCAACTTTTAGAAGAAAACAAAGGCATGTATTTTCATGAACTAGGATTAGGAAATGGTTTCTTAGATATGATACCAAAAGCACAAGCAACAAAAGGAAAAATAGATAAAATGGACTTCTTCAATATTAAAATCTTTGTGCATCAAAGGATACTATGAAGAAACTGAAAAGACAAATTGCAGAATGGAAGAAAATATCTGCAAATCATATAGTTGATGATACTGACATCCAGACTATGTAAAGAAATATTACAACCAAAGAATTTAAAAAGGCAACCCTTTTAAAATTGGCAAAGAATCTGAATAGATATTTCTCCAAAAAGAAATATATTATTGGTCATTAAGTACATGAAAAGATGCTCAAAGCATTATTAGTCTTTAGGGAAATGCAAATCAATATAATAGTGAGATACTACTTCACAACTTTGAAGATAGCTGTAATTCAAAAGACAGACAATAACAAGTGCTAGTGATGATGTGGTGAAATTAGAACCCTCATACATTGCTGGTGGGAAGGAAAAATGCTCAAGATATTGTTCCCCACATGACCCCACAATTCTACTCCTAGGTATGTAGCTAAGAGAATGAAAACATATGCCATGCAAAAATTTGTACATGAATGTTCATAGCAGCATTTTTCATAATAGCTGTAAAATGCAAGCAACATAAATATCCACCAAATGATGAATGGGTAAGCAAAATGAGGTATATACATACATGAAATATTATTCTGACATAAAAAAGGAATGAAGTGATATTGCATTTCACATTATGGATAGATCTTGAAGACATTATGCTAAGTAAAATAATCCAGTAAAAAGTTATTTTCATATTATATGGTTCCAAGTATATGATATGTCCAGAATAGGAAACTAGAGACAAAAATTTATATGAGCATTTGTCTAGGACTGGGTGGGTTGAGGGAAATGAGAATGACCTGCTAAAGTGTACTTAAAATTATGTGTGAGATTATAAAACTCTAGAAGACAACCTAACCTTGTGTTAAGTAATTTACTTTTTAAGTATGATACTATCTTAGATATGGCATCTTACATATAACAGAGTTTCTTTTTGGAGGCAATTAAATGCTCTAAAGTTGATTATGATGATGGTTGTGCAATGTGAATGAATATACCGAAAAGGACTAAATTGTATGATTTACATTGGTGATATGTATGGTATGTGAATTATATTTTACTAATTCTTAATAAAACTGTTAAAATACATTTAAAAGAGTGATATAATAAACTTTATTTTTAAATACATTTTAAGTCACAGAAAAGTTACATCAAAACTATAAGGGATTCCCATATACTGCACCCCTTACCCTCCCACATCTTTTCCTATTAATAACATCTTACAATATTATTGTACATTTGTTACAACTGATGAAGAAATACTGAAGCACTGATATTAACAAAGGTCTATAATTTACATTATGGTTTACAGTTAATTTCAAAGCCTTAAAAAGGTCCTATATTCTACCTATTATTCCCTCTCCCCTCCTCAGAAGCTCTGGTAACCACTATGAGTTATTTTGTATTAAATAGCCAGATTTTTAAAAATCTATCCAGCAAATACAGAAATGTGGAAAAAATATGGGGCCAGCAGCAAAAATTCTGGCTCAATGCAAAATAAATGCCTGAGTGTGCCAAGGAAACAATGCATATTATGTAAAAAATATCCCCAAAAAAGTCGGTTGAATTTTCAGTGGTTATCTTTCCTGTTTGAAATCCTGCTTTTTATGGCTTAGTTAGATATATAGTTTATTCTCTCCAAATTGAGTCATTCTCTCATTGTAAAATATATTGGCCTTTATTTATTTATGGAAATAAATACAGAGCTTCAGAAACTTTGCCTAAATAAGTAAATTTGATCTCATCTTGCTAGTGCAAACAGTTCCTTTTTATTTGAAAGTTAATCTGAACCACTCCTATAAGAATAACCCTTGTTATTATGTATGTCTGCTGGGCTGGTTCTGCTAGCAAAACTTACTTACTCACAGAAAATGAAGAAGAATGAATTAGAAGGGACAGAAGATATCAATTTATCAACCATGCCACATTGCATGCCTTCAAATCTCTTTAAAAGTTAAAGGTTTATATATATATATATATTTCTTTAATAGTTCAAAGAGGTTTCAATGGTATATGGTCATAATTTCATAGTAGTAATGTTTGGTACTTTTGCAAATGTAATTAAACTATTTTTAATATATTCTCTGCTTTGATTATGAGTCCACACATGCTTCTGAAGTTATACATGTTAACCTCACACCCTAGTCAGAATCTCTTTTCATTATTTTAAACTGCTATTTTCCACATTCATTTCATATAGAATGCAGTTTTCTTCCATTCTATATATATTGTAAATAACTACTGAAATTCATGTTCTGAAAGCTTCTAAATTTATTAATAGCAGTAGGCATTGCTGTGCCAAGTAAAAAATATTTTATAGGGTTAGAGGGAGCGGCAAGATGACAGCAGAATCAGGAGTTACAAAAGGCAGCTTATCTCCAGTGCAGTTAGTAATCACCCAGAGCTATATAAAGCACCTGTTTGGGGGTGGGGGGCAGAAAAGCATCCCCATAACATCCTTGGAAGAACAGAAGGAGGAGACTGCCCATTGTAGTGATGATTCATGAGTAGAGCACTCCACACCTTGGAAGCCAGTGCCCATCCCCCATGGGTGACACAAGCCATGTTGGGAGCTATTCCCTGGGTGGAGTTGGAAGCTACATTTTCCAAAAATAGGAGAGGAAGAGATGGCTGGGGACCAACTTCAGCTATTGATCAGTAATTCAGCTAACTAAAATCTAACACTAAGAACAGTGGAGATTTGAACCTAAGTCAGAAAGAGACAGGTGGCCTCCATTTTAACTCTGCCCCTGCATGAGGAGAATTGGAGAAGATTGAAAATCACAGTGAATTTAGGGGCTGATTTCTTTCTACCAAGATCAGATTGCAATCATACCCTAGGCTCCAACCCAACCTCTGGCAGGGAAGAGCCTGGGAGAACCTGAATCAGCCTCTTTGGGCAACTGTAGTTACTTTCAGCCTTCACAGACTAGACTGTTGGACACATGTGTCTCCATCCCTGGTCCCACCAATAGGATAGGAGAGTAATAGTGTCTCCCCAACCTCTCTGGGCAACTGCAGGTGATTTGGGGTCACACAGAATGGATTGTTGGGCAACTGTGTTTCCATCCCCAACTCCAATAGGATGGGGGTTGGGAGCAGTGTTTCCATAACCTCTCCAGGAAACTGCAGGTACTTTTGGCCTACATGAACTAGATTGTTGGGTGCACCTGTGGTTCCATCCCCACCCCTGAAAGGGCAGAAGGGACCGTGCTTCCTCAGCCTCTCAGTGTAATTGCAGCTGTTTTTGGTCTGCACAGACTAGACTATTAGACATATCTCTGACAGGGCAGGAAGAGGGATAGTGCATGCCAAACCTCTCCAGGCAATTGCAGTCACTTTTGGCCCACATGGACTGGATTTCTGGACACCTGTGGTTCCATCATTACCCCCACTAGGGCAGGAGAGGGTGGTGTTTCCTCAACCTCTCTGGGCAACTACAGCAACTTTCAGCCCACATGGATTAGACTGTTGGACACATCTCTGGCAGGGCAGGAAGGACAGTACTCCCTCAGCCTCTCCTGGCAACTGCAATCACTTCTGGCCTACACAAACTGAGCTGTTGGGCACTCCTGAGGCTCCATCCATACCCCTGGCAGGGGAGGAAGATGGGGTGGTACTTCATCAGCTATCTGGGCAATTGAAGTCGGGTTTGGCCCATATAGCTTAGTTTGCTCCCCACATCTGCAGCTCCATCACCACCCAGGCAGGGGAGTATGGGGCATGGAGCTTCATCAGCCTCTCTGATGAACTACAGACAGTCTTGGCCTGCATAGCTGGGATTATTGCAGATTGCTGCAACTCTGTCCCTACCCTTGGCAGTAGAGAAAGGTGGGAAAAGCTCTATTGACTCCTGGGGGAATACAGGCAGCTTCAGCTTCCATAGCTTATGGTTCCAACAGCATCTTTGGCTCCTACTATGCAGCAAGCAAGGGGGAAAGGGCAAGAAACAAATAAGAAAGAGCTGAAAAATTTGATTGGCTAAAAATGAGCCACTATTAAGTTCCAAATTAAGTTGAACTAAGTATTAAATAAGGGCTATCACACAACTCAGTCAAATACAAAGCCCTAGACTAAAAAGAGAAAGTGCATCCAGAAAAATACATCTAATAGGTTAGAGGCCAAGATGCCAACAAAAAATGGGAATCCATACTAAGAAACAGGAAGATATGCTCAAAGGAACAAGTTAAACCTCCAGATGACATAAAGGAGTTGAGACAACTAATCATAGATGTTCAAACAAATCTCCTTAATGAATTTGATGAAATGGCTAAAGAGTATAAGGACATCAAGAAGACACTGTTGAGCACAAAGAAGAATATGAAAGCATACTTTAAAAAATAGCAGATCTAATTGGAATGAAAGTCACAATAAATGAAATCTAAAATACACTGGAAGCATATAATAGCAGATTTGAAGAGGCAAGGAAATGATCAGTGAGCTTGAAAACATGGCCTCCAAAAGCAAACATAAAAGAACTCAACAATAAAATATGAAAAGAATGGAAAAAAAATTGAACAAAGTGTTAGGGATATAAATAATGACAAGGTATGTGCAGACATACATATCATGGGTGTCCCAGAATAAGGCAAGAGGTCAAAAGGAATATCTGAGGAAATAATGGTAGAAAATTTCCCAACCTTACTGAAGGACATAGATATCCATGTCCAAGAAGCACAACATAATCCCATCAGAATAAATATAATAGATCTACTCCAAGACACATATTAAACAGAATGATAAATGTCAAAGATAGAGAGTGAATCCTGAGAGCAGCAAGATAAAAGAAAAGCATCATACACAAGAGATGTCTAATAAGATTAAGTGATGATTTCTCATCAGAAACCATGGGGGAAAGAAGGCAGTTGTATGATATATTTAAGACACAATAAGAGAAAAATGGCTAGGCAAGAATCTTACATCTGGCAAGTTTGATTTTCAAAATTGAGGTTGAGTTTAGAATTTTCATAGACAATGAGAAACGGAGGGTTTGTAACAAAGAGATCACCTTTTCAGGAAATACAAAAAGGAGTGCTATAGCCTCCTAGAAAAGACAGGAGAGAGAGGCATGCAAGAGAGTCTGGAAATGAAGATTGTATCAGTAAAAGTAACTAAAAGTATAAAAAGAGTTTTGAAAATAAGATATAACAGATAGAATCCAGAAGTCAAAGTGGGTGAAGTAAGAACTGCTTTTAGAGTAATGAGATTGAATTTTAGATTAAACTCCCCAATCAAAGACAGACAGGCAGAATGGATAAGAAAATATGAGCCAGCTATATGCTGTCTACAAGAGATTAACATTAGACCCAAGGGTATCAATAGTTTGAAAGTAAAAGGCTAGAAAAAGATATTCCACGTATACAGTAACAAACAACAACAAAACAAAAACTGGAATAGGTATATTTACATCAGATAAAATAGACTTTAAAAGTAAAGCTGTTATTAGAGACAATGAGGGAATTATATTTTTAAAAGGAGCAATTCAACAGGAAGAAATAACAATCATAAATGGATATGTACCTAACCATGATGCGCCAAATTACATGAAGTAAACACTGGCAAAACTGAAGGGAGAAATAGATGTCTTTACAATAATAATTGGAGACTTCAGTATACCACTCTCATCATTGGCTAGAACATCAGGGTAAAGACTCAGTAAAGAAAAAGAGAGCTTGAATGATATAAAAAATGAACTAAACCTAATAGACATATAGAGAACACTGTACCCCCACACAGAAAGATATAAATTTTTCTCAAGTGGTCATTTATCTTTCTCCAGAATACACCATATGTTGGGTCACAAATCAGATTTCAGTAAATTTAACAACATCAAAATTGTAGCAGTTTGATATGGTTATGAATTACAAAAATAGATATTGGATTATGTTTGTAATCTGGTCTTTACCTGGGCATAATTAATTTATGATTAGAGCTTTGACTGGGCCACGTCATTTGGGGTGTTTTGTTTTTTTTTTTTAAAGATTTATTTTTATTTATTTAATTCCCCTCCCCTCCCCCGGTTGTCTGTTTTCTGTGTCTTTTTGCTGCGTCTTGTTTCTCTGTCAGCTTCTGTTGTCATCAGCGGCACAGGAAGTGTGGGCGGCGCCATTCCTCCGCAGGCTGCTCCCTCCTTCATGCTGGGCGGCTCTCCATATGGGTGCACTCCTTGCGCGTGGGGCTCCCCTACGCGGGGGACACCCCTGTGTGGCACAGCACTTCTTGCGCGCATCAGCACTGCGCATGGGCCAGCTCCACACGGGTCAAGGAGGCCCGGGGCTTGAACGGCGGACCTCCCATGTGGTAGACGGACGCCCTAACCACTGGGCCAAAGTCCGTTTCCCCATTTGGGGTGTTGATAAAAGGCATGGCAAAGGACAGAGTTGAGGGTTTTCTCATGTTGGAATTTGATGCTGAAGTCTTAAGTTGGAGCCCCAGGAAGTCAGCACACAGAGGAAAGAGAAGCAAACCCTGGGAAGTGAGGACCTAAGCCAGGAGAAAAACACAGAGGAATAGAGATGGCTCCTTAGACATGGCAGAAACTCCAGGCAGACAGACAGAGCCATTCACCTGATAGTCTATAGCTGACTTTGTGCAGAGAGGCAAAGTCTAGAGAGCCTCATAGTCTACAGCTGACCTTGTGGAGAAAACAAGGAGCTGAGCCCAGAGGAACCCAGGAAGCATGAACCCTCACATCTGTTGGCAGCCATCTTGCTCCAACATGTGGAAATACACTTTGGTGAGGGAAATAACTTATACTCTACAGCCCGGTATCTGTAAGCTCCTACAACAAATAAATATCTTTTATAAAAACCAATGAATTTCTGGGTTTTGTATCAGCACCCCTTTGGCTGACTAATACAGAAATCATACAAATCACTGTCTCTGATCATAATGGAATACATCTGGAAATCAACAACAGGAAGAAAAAGGGAAAATTCACAAATACATGGAGATTCAACAACACACTCTTACATAATCAGTGGGACAAAGAAGAAATTATAAGAGAAATCAATAAATATCTTGAGATGAAGGAAAGTGAGAACTCAACATATCAGGACCTATGAGATGCAGAGAAGGCAGTGCTGAGATGGAAATTTATAGCTCTCAATTCTTACATTAAAAAAGAAGAAAGATCTAAAATCAATTACCTAACTGCACAGCTGGAAGAACTAGGGAAAAAAACAAAACAAAACAGAAAACTAATCCCAAAGAAAGTAGCAGGAATGAAATAACAAATATCAGAGCAGAAATAAATGAAATTGAAAACAAAAAAAACAACAGAGAGAATTAACAAAATCTAAAGCTGGTTCCTCAAGAACATTAATAAAATTGACAAACCCTTAACAAGACTGACAAATAAAATGAGAGAAGATACAAATAAATAAAATCAGAAATAAAAATAGGGACATTACTACTGACCCGACCACAATAAAAGAGATCATTAGAGAATACTATTAACAATTGTATGCCAACAAACTAGACAATGTAGATGAAATGGAAAAATTCCTAGGAAGATATGAGCAACCTACACTGACCCTAGAAGACATAGAAGAATTCAGCAAACCAATCATATGTAAAGAGATCAAGAGATATCAAAACACCTCCCCAAAATAAAAAACTCAAGACCAAATTTCTTCACAGGTGAATTCTACCAAGGATTGAAAGAATAATTTAATATCAGTCTTAATCAAACTCTCCAAAAAAATTTAACAAGAAGTAATGCTATCAAACTCATTCTATGAAATGGGAATTACCCTAACACCAAAAACCAGATACAGATATTTTGAAAAAAGGAAATTGCAATTCCATTTCTCTAATGAATATGGATGCAAAAATCCTCGATAAAATACTTGCTAATCAAATCCAACAGCACATTAAAAGAATTTTTCAACATGATTGTAGCAGTTTGATATTATTTATGAATTCCAAAAAGAAATATAGATTATGTATGTAAACTGGTCAGTTCCTCTGGTGTGATAACCCTTTGATTGTATTAGAGTCTGCTGGTATGTCTGATTAAATTATGTTAAATTAGGGCTCTGATCCAACCATTGTATTACAGTATGACTCAGTGTTAAGTCCCAGCCCCCTTGGGGATAAAACAGACACTCTGTAAATGCACAGAGAAGAAGAACACAGAGAAAGTGAGACAGTTCATTAGACAAAGCCATGGCCCTGTGAAGAATGATGAGCCTGATTGTCTACAAAATCTTAAACCAGCCTACAGCTGAAACTGGAAGAAGCTGAAACCACAGAGCCTTAAGAGGAAGAAGACTGAACCTTTGCAGATATCACCTGCTATCTTGCTCCAACATGTGGCCAATGACTTTGAGTGAGAAAGTACCTGTTATGGTACCTTGAGTGGGACTCTTTAGGGCCTTGTGACTGTAAGTTTCTACCCCAAATAAATACTCTTATTAAAGCCAACTAAGTTCTGGTACTTTGCATCAGTACCCTTTTTGATTAAGTGGGTTTTCTACCAGGCATCCTAAGGTGGTTCAACATAGGAAAACCAATCAGCATAATATACCACATTAATAAATCAAAGGAGAAAAATCACACAAACATATAAATTGTTATAGAAAAGGCATTTGACGAAATACAGAGTCTTCTCTTGTTGAAAATACTCTGAAAGAGAGGAATTGATGGAAACTTTCTTACCATGATAAAGGGTATCTATGAAAAACCCACAGCTAACATTGTACACAATGGTGAAAGACTGAAAGCTTTCCTATTGAGATCAAAGATAAGACAAGGATGCCAATTGTCATTACTATTGTTCAGTATAGTGCTACTGTTTCTAGCTATAGCAGTCAGGCAAGAAAAATAAATAGAAGGCATCCAAATTGGAAAGTGTAAGTGAAACTTTCATTATTTGCCAATGACATGATCCTATACCTAAAAAGTCCTGAAAAATCTACAACAAAGTTACTAAAACTAATAAATGAGTTAAGCAGATTGCAGGACACAAAATTATTATGATAAATCAGTAGTTTCTATACACTGGTAAAGAGCAATCAGAAGAAGAAGCCAGGAAAAAAATAATCCATTTACAATAAGAATGTAAACAATCAAATATTCAGAAATAACCTTAACCAAGGATGCAAAGTATTTCTATTCAGAAAACTATAGTGCATTCTAAAAGAAATCCAAGAAGATGTAAAGAAATGAAAGAACATTCTGTGTTCATGGATGGGAAGACAAAATATCATTAAGATGTCAATTTTATCCAAATTGATATGCAGATTCAATGTAATCCTAATAAAAATTCCAATGACCTTTTGTAAAGAAATGGAAAACCCAATTGTCCAATTTATTTGGAAGGGTAAGGGGCCCTGAATAGCCAGAAACATCTTTAAAAAGGAGAACAAAGTTGGAGGTTTCTCACTTCCAGACTTTAAATCGTATTACCTAACTACACTGTTAAAAAACAACAGGGTACTGGCATAAGACAGACATATAGACCAAAGGGAGCAAATTGATGGTTCAGAAACAGACCCTCACATCTATGGCCAATGGATTTTTCACAAGACCCACCCAATAGGGGCAGAATAGTCTATTAAACAAATGGTGCTGGGAGAACTGGATATGTCCAAAAGAAAGAAAGAGGACCCCTATCTCACACCTTATATGAAAATTAACTCAAAATAGATCAATGACTTAAATATAAAAGCAAGAACCAAAAAGTTCCTATTAATAAATTGTAGGGAAATATCTTCAAGACCTGGTTATAGGTGGTTCTAAAACCTTACATTGTAAGTACAAGCAATAAAAGAAAACAATGGACAAATGGAACCTCCTCAAACATTTTTGTGATTCAGAGACTTTTGTCAAGAAGGTGTAAATGCAGCTACTCAATGGGAGAAAATATTTGGAAACCACATATCTGATAAGAGTTTGCTTTCCATGCTATATAAAAAGATCATACAACTGAATAATAAATCCAATTTTAAAATGGGCAAAAGACTTAAATAGGCATTTCTCCAAAGAGGAAATACAAATGGTGAATAAACACATGAAAAAAATGTTCAATATCACTAGCTATTAGGAAAATGCAAATCGAAACTACAATGAGATATCATGTCACACATCATAGAATGGCCATTATTAAAAAAGAAACAAAAAAGTTTGGAGAGTATATGGACAAATAGTGTTCAGTCTTCTGCTATCTGGGTGACATAAGTAAAAAACACCCAAGCCATACATATAATACAATTGCCTTATATCAAACTTTTAATTTTTGTTGGAGATGATATAAAATAATAAGGGAATACTACCATACCTCAAGTGCAATAGACCCTCAGAAAACATTTATTTTCTTTTTCTCCTGTTCTCTCCTGAATTTATAATATAGTTATTGGTGTTTGTATACAGAAACCCAGCTTCCATAGGTGCATGACTTAATCGAGGTGGGGGAACAGGTTAGAGAAGGACAGAAATATATACATACAACCAACCAAACACATAAAAAAGCACAAGGAGTGCTGTGCCATGCAGGGGTGTCCCCCTCGTAGGGGAGCCCCATGCACAAGGAGTGTGCCCCGTAAGGAGAGACGCCCAGTGCAAAAAGTGCAGCCTGCCCAGGAGTGGCGCTGCCCACACGGAGATCTGACGCAGCAATATGATGCAACAGAATGAGACACAGATTCCAGGTGCCACTGGTAAGAATATAAGCAGACAAAGAAGAACATGCAGCAAATGGACACAGAGAGCAGACAACTGGGGGGGAAGGGCGGGGAAGGGGACAGAAATAAATCTTTAGAAAAACCTGAAGAGTTTGAGAGTGATTTGAAAGAGATGATGAGGTTGAGATAGTAACAGGTAGTATTAAGTGCTCAAGTGTTACTAACAAGAGGAAGAAGGATTATATTTTAAGGAGAAAGATAAAAACAGAATCCAGGCTATGTATGTATGTTTACATACATAGTAAACTCAAGGAAAAATGGTATAATAATTAGATGTGTGGTTAGAAAAGAGGGTTCATATAAATGACTGGAAATAATTTGCCATTCTTAGAAACCTTAAGTTTCACCCAGCCTATTGGTTTAGAACTCCATAATCTTCCCTTTAGCAAGAAAGTACTATTACAAAACAGAAAACCAAGATTCAAATTCAAGCTGAACTATTTTCAGTTAATGCTCTTAACCATCAGGCAACACTGTCTCTACTCTGCTAAACTAACACAGATCCAGGAGCGAGATGATGAGGGAATGGACTACTTGGGTTAGAGAAAGTTGCAAAATAAGGAATGCATGCCAGAGACCATGGAGATGTAGAATTAGTGCTTATGTTGAGATAGAGCAGAAGATAGAGTGAACTTGAACATAGACATGATTAGGAGGCATTATCAGAAGAAGGCAATGATGATTCAAAAAGCTTTGTGTTTGATTGAGAAGGAAATGATGGCACAATTGAAAAGAAATGTGAAGAAAAGAGGGTTATTCTGAAGATAATTAAATTACCTTTCTTAGAAGGTGTAGTGGAAAGGGCATCAGATCAAGATCACAAAGATCAAATTTGGTATTTAGGTTTGGTCCTATCATCAGCTGAGTGCATTTGAGTAAGTTCTTTAATATCTATGAAGTTGTTCTTTTCTTTTTATAGAAGAAGATAATAGAAGTTAATGAAATAATTATGAGGATGTCAATTAATGAATATACAACATTTAGCACAGTTTTTGACTCATGGTGGATTCTTACTAATGGCAGAAATATTATGAGTCTTTCAAAAATACACAATATTCTTTTCCTCTTCTAGAAAAATCTCGAAAGTATAGGATTTGAAAGTACTAATAGGCTTTAAATTTTGTCAAATAGGTTGCTACTATTTTTAATGTTTTTTTACAGTGGAATAATTTTCAGCTATACTCTTATGCAAAACCCATACATAGTTATATACACTGGGAGGGGCAATCAACCATCTAAACAGTTGCAGGTATCTTTTCATCTAAAAAAAGTGCATGGTACAGTTTCAGTTATCCAGAAGATACACAATCTGTGTACCCCAACCAAACTATCACACCCTCTAGCTAAACCATCCCTTCTAGTTTGGCAGTTTCTCATGAGTTTAAAAAAAAAAAAGCCCCTCAAATTGTTAAACAAGACAATTAGAACCAGCTAGAACAGGGCTGAGAATAGGCATTGGAATTTTTCAAAGGCATCCATGTCAAAAACTTTATTTAATACAGGTCCAGATTTTCTGAAAAACTATATAAAGGGAAATAAAGCCACTTTGGATCCCTGAGGAGTTCAGTTATTTGCTGACATGAATGAACTGTATTGTGCACAATTCATTGCTCCATTTCTAAGCAAAACATTGAAGTGGTTAGTGTCAGTCTGTTTGTTATATCTTCACAGTTAGCAACTTAAAAAGATAAAGAAAAAAATAAATGAATTGTAAGCCTTTTAATGTTACACATTCAAAACTCCAGGATGGGAGTTTTCTACCTACAAGAAAGAAAAGTATGATAGTTAAAGTATTATGTAAATCAGCACATCTCAAGGAGAACAAGGAAACATTCTACAAGCGCAGCATGTCGTTTCAGAATGATTTTTTTTTTTTGGTTATTTTTAATAGATAATTTTCTCTTACTATCAAGTAGTACCTTTCAAAATATTAAATCTATGATGAAATAAAATGTCCTTAAGTCACCTCTTGCTTTCATCAGGGCACCCACTGATAATACAGCCTTAAAAATCTTCTGGATATGTGTGAGAGTGGGTACATTTAACAACAAAAATGTAATCAACATAACAAAATGTCCCTTAGGAACAGCAGCAGAAAGTCTAGAAAAAATTCAGAAGTTTTTCTCTTTCTTCTTTGATGATCGTATAATTAAATATAATATATCCTTTAAACCATTTCAGAGAGAAGATGCCATATAAGAAATGAGATTTATTTAAATTAATTACTATGATGACACTGGTATTCTTCAGTGACTTCACTCCTGCTCTTTCCTGTTACTCTCCAGCCCTCAGTCCAGTGAAAGGCAAAGGAAACTTGCCTAGAAGATTAAGGTTCTGAAAGTGATTTTGAAGCTCTGAGGCTTTCGTCTCAGAACTGCTTTTCTTTCATATCCTGTGAACCTTGACAAATAATTTAGCAATACAGAAGTTTCATTTTATCAGGTCTAAAGATTCTTTGTATTTTCAAGATATACAAATACTCAAAATGTGTTGTCACTGTTACTTATAAGAAAGTCCATGTTGATCAAATGATCTTCTCCTTCAATAAACAAACAACAACTTCATAAAGGAGGGCTATTCCTTTAGGCATGCTGCATAGTTTCAAACAAAATTTAATGATAAGCAAATATAATTAATGTGGATTTCTAATTCTGACAGTTTGTATAATCTACATACTTCCAACCATAAACAACTATGTTGATGGATAAAATTTTTGATGCAACTAATTTCAGGCATTGGGCAACAGAGATAATGGAAATATATGATGTGACTTCCACATTTACCTTGAGTTCTGTCTGGAAGCATTTTCCAAATAGAGGAATAGTAGCCAAAAAGGGAGAGATAATCTCACGGACAGACAAAACAGAGATAAGAGTTTAGAGATGCTGAACTGAATGAAATTTACAGGACAAAGAAGGAGCCATAGCTATCTACATAGTGATTCTTGAGTTTTTGGCTAAATATTAATCTCATATACACACAACAAGACTCTGTTAGGAATGGCAGAAATTGGAATTTTTTAATGAATGTCAGACTGGAAAAGAATCAACTTTTAACATACCATGTGAAGAAATTTTGCTATTGTTGTACACAAGCCATTTGACTAAAATACCAGAAAACTCTCCCGTTAGAAGCGGAGTTGATATAGCTTAAGAAAAAGTTACCACACCATTCCTAACTGAAAAGTGAAAATTACCTTCACTGTTGTTGCTGCCTCCCTTCACCCCTCCTCCTAGCCTTTGTTATCTCCCTTTTCCAGCCGTTGCTATCCTTCACCGCCTACCTCATAGCTGCCTGCACAGCTCCACCTATCCACTACCGCCCCGTAGTTAATCCGCCCCCGTTCCTACCCCTCCCTTGACCCGACCTTATATAATCAAGTGTATTTCCGCAATAAAGTGGACTAGCTCACTCTCACAGGCTGTCTCCATGGTTTTTACCGCGCGTCCCCCACACCTGGAGAACCTAGGCCTACGCGCTGGCCTAGGGGCTCACCGCCGAGCCGTGGAAGCCCGCCCGGTCCTCGTGGGTTGCTAACTTAAAATAGCAAGCCCACAGCAGGGGGCTCGTCCGGGATCCTTTCCTTCCACCGCCCTCCAGCCCCTCTCTGCTGCTGCTGCTGCTGTCTACAGGCGATCATTTCAGCTCTCCAGGTAGGGACCCCATCGCCGTCTTTTCTTCTCCCACTATGGGCGCCTCTCTCTCCTCACACCATACCCCTCAGGTTCGGCTTTTAGCCGCCCTGCTTGATACCAATGGAGTCCACCTTTCCCTGAAACAGCTCCAAAAATACTGGGACCTGCTACTCCCTTCTAATCCGTGGCTCGCCACCTGCCAGCTCTGGAGCCCAGACACATACTCTCGACTCATAGATCGAGTCACCTCCGCCATAGAGCATGAAAAGCGGTCTTTTCCGCCCGGCCTGCTGCCTGCTCTAGTAGCCATACGCGCCTGTCTCCTTGGTGCGCTGTCAGAAGCCATCCAAGACAAATCGGTTAAGCAACCCAATGACTATGAGCCCGATGATCCTGGCAACACAAATTCTCTGTCTGACCAGCTCGCCGCCGCTCTCGAGCGTGAACCTCCCCACCCGCGCTCCCCACGACCCGCAGAAGCCGCTTCAGTAGCTCCTCAAAATAGCGGACTTTCTCCCTCTTCTTCCACCTCTGCCCAAAATGGCGCACTTCCGGCTTCTTCTTCACCTATATCCGAGCCCGCCGGCGGGAACAAAGGCGCTTCCTCTCACCTTTACCCGCCCCTCCCTGTCCCGTCATCTTCCGGCCCTGCCCCAGAAATAATGCAGCCGCCATCTTGGCCGGCGCCCGGAAATGACGCGACTTCGCCGCCATCTTGGCCGGCGCCCGGAAATGACGTGATTTCGCCGCCATCTTGGCCAGCGCCCGGAAATGACGTAACTACACCGCCATCTTGGCAGGCGCCCGGAAGTGATGTAGCCGCTCCGCCATCTTGTCCAGCGCCCAAAAATATCCCGCCGCCAGTTTGTTGCCGCCTTGACGCTGCTAAGCCATCATTCTCTCATCTGTTTCCCGCTACCATTCATCCCTCGCCACCACCGTATGGCAGCAGCCCCCCACCTGCTTCTAGCGAAGCACATTCTCCCGCCCCCCAGCTATACCCGCTCAACCCACTGCCCACGCAACAACGCCCTCAAACTTGGCTTCCCTTCACAGCAGAAGAAGTTAAAACTCTTCGTAAAGCCGTTAAAGAAGACGGCATTGATAGCCCATATGTTCAACAACTAATAGAAGAGTTGGGGGTTCAGCTTGTTCTTCCCTATGATTGGATTTCTCTAGCTCGTTCCATCCTTCAGCCAGGCCAGTTCCTTGAATGGCGCGCTCACTATCAAGTAGCTGTTGATCAACAAGTAGTGGAAAATGTTCGAGCGGGTGTCCAAGATCCAGCTGATGCCTACACAGGGGTTAACAACTATGCTGACCCTCGTTCCTATGTGAACATAGACCCAGGGTTTTGGCTCCGAGTGAAAGTTCTCGTTCAGCAGTCATTCTCTTTCATTTCCACCAAACAATCCACCAAGTTCGCGCAAATGCTTCAAGACTCGCAAGAAACCTTTCCGGCATTTGTCGCCCGTGTTATCGAAGCATGCCAACGTAAACTTACTAACGAAGATGCTCAGTTTGCATTAACAAAAGAACTCATTCTCGATGGGTGCCTCGCACCCTTCCGAACTGTCATCCTTCCTATCCGCGACAAGCCGATGCACGAATGGGTCCTAGCTTGTCGAGACATTGACCCACAGACTAAAGCACTTACTGCTGCCTTCGCTTCCGCCATGGCTGTCTCATCTGCCTCCACTTCTGCCTGCTTTCGATGCGGTCAGCCCAGTCATTTTGTTCGCGAGTGCCCTCAACCGGCAGCTCCCCGCCCTGCCGTAGCACTGCACAGACCAAGAGGCCCCCCCACGCCATGCCCGCGCTGTGGTAAAGGGTATCACTGGGCCCGCGACTGCCGCTCAGCGCAACGTTTTTCTCAGCCTTTAAACTTCCAGCGGGGCAGGCCTCAGCCCCTCCCCCAAGAGGCCCTCCACAAAGCTCCAAAACCCTAATGTGGACCATGCCTATCAAACGTCACCAAAAACCTTCATTAGAACTTAAAATAGAGGGACAATGGCTTGACGGAAGACTCGGGTGCCGAAATCTCTTGTATTCCCTTCGAAATCGCCGCTTTTAATCACTGGCCCCTCGAAACTGGCCCTCAAGTCATCGGCGCCACAGGAGCTGCTACTTCTTGGAAAACATCTCAGCCTCTGCATTGGAGCGACCGAGAGGGTAACGAAGGTCAAATTCGTCCACTCGTCCTCTCTTCAGTCCAAACCATCCTGTGGGGAAGAGATGTACTCAGCCAGCTAAAAGCTCGAATCACCACAGAAGCCTTCTTAGCTGCACTGCCCCCCCCCCTTATAGGGGCCACTGCTCCTGTTTCAAAACCTGACCCTATCCCTCTGGAATGGGACACAGAGGAGCCCATCTGGGTCGAGCAGTGGCCCTTGCCAACTCACAAACTACAAGCTCTCTCTGCCCTCGTTGAAGAGCAACTACAGGCAGGGCATATTGAGCCGTCTACCAGTCCCTATAACTCGCCAGTTTTTGTCATCAACAAAAAGAACACAAGTAAGTTTCACCTCCTCCACGACCTTCGAGAAATTAACAAGCATATTAAGCCAATGGGGTCACCTCAGCCTGGTTGCCCGCATCCCACTGCAGTCCCCCAGCATTTTTATGCAGCCACTATTGACATCAAAGATTGCTTTTTCTCCATTCCTTTTCACCCGCGAGACTGTCCACAGTTTGCGTTTACAGTCCCGCGTACCAACAATCAAGGAGCAGCACTCCGATTCCAATGGCGAGTACTACCACAAGGCATGCGGAACAGTCCAACTATATGTCAGCTCTATGTCAATCATGCCATTGAGCCGCTACGCTCTAAGTTCCATCCAGAGCACACATACATCATCCACTATATGGATGACCTTCTTTTAGCAGCAAGTTCTAACACACTTCTCAATGATTTACTTTCTGCAGTTATGACGAACCTCTCAAGTCTTGGATTAATAGTGCAACCCGACAAGGTCAACCCCCAGCCACCTTTCCAGTTCTTAGGCTTTCATTTTCATCAATATATTCGGCCCACCAGCCCGCAAATCCATGTTTCTGATCACATGACCCTGACTGAGCTCCAACGGCTTTGCGGACAAATCAATTGGCTTCGATCAGCACTCCCCATCACAACAGCGCAAATGCAACCCCTTTTCGAGCTCCTGCAGACTAAGTGCAGTCCATCCGCTGCAGTCGTTCGCCCCATCACCATCACCCCAGCTGCCAAAGAAGCCATCCAACAAGTAAATGCTGCACTCCAGCAATGCCGCTTAGAGCGATTCTCTCCCGATCTCCCAATCCTTGCCTTAGTTTTGCCAACACCAGTCACCCCAACGGGTCTCCTATGGCAAGATGGTCCTCTTCTCTTTCTACACATGTCAAAAAGTAAACTCCCAAAAATCTGCCCATTTACAAGGGCTTGGATCACATTAGCCACTGACTTAGTACATCTCTCCATACAAACGTACGGCGTCCCGCCACACACCATTGTTTGGCCCTTTGATGCAAAAGAAGTTACTTCCCTTATCATGAATAATGCTCAAATGCAGAGCCTGATAGAGTTCTTTCGTGGCTCCTTCGACAACCACTATCCTCATCATCCACTGCTGCAAGGTGTATCTCAATTAGCATTTTTCAACCCGTTCCGTCCGCTGCCCGCAAGAAAGCCAATCCCCTTTGCCATCACTGCTTTCACTGATGCCTCAAAAAGGGGCTTCGCTGCTGTCATATATGTGCCAGGAAAGCTTGAGCCACGACAGTTGATGTTTGCCAATCACCTTTCTGTTCAAGTGGGTGAACTCTTAGCTGTCGCTGCAGTCCTCAATCTTTACCCAGACCAGCCTCTCAACATCTTTACAGACAGCTTGTACACCTTACAGGTATGTTGCAGCCTCCCACTTGCTACCTTTCTACCCAGCGACTCATCTATAGACCAAGCACTTGCCTTTGTACAGCGACTGCTTGAAGAAAGGCAACAACCCTGGTTCATCGCTCATATCAGAAGTCACTCTGGCCTGCCAGGACCACTGACTCAAGGAAATGCCCTTGCTGACGCCCTAGCGTCCGGCCGCCATGTATACCCAGCTGCCATTCGAGAAGATTCCATTGACAAAACAAGACTAGGAGACTTCGTCAACCAAGCCAAACTTTTACACTCTCAATTCCACTTCTCTGTGCGATCTATCCAGAGGCTCTTTCCAGACCTCCCCATTGAAACATGCAAACATCTTGTGCGTTCCTGCCGAACATGCGCACCTTTGCTACCCCTTGGACCCTTGCAGCCCCGCGGAGCTAATCCCCGCGGCCTGCGGCCTAACTCCCGCTGGCAGCTAGACGTCACCCATGTTAGTGCTTTTGGGCGCCTTAAATATCTTCATGTTGCAGTTGATACCTTCTCGCACCTATGCTATGCTGTGCCCCTCACAGGAGAGAGTGCCAAACATTGCATCAAAGCGCTTCGGCAAGCCATTCTATTCATGGGAATTCCCTGGGATCTCAAAACCGGCAATGGACCAGCCTATCGCAGTGCCACCTTTGCCAGCTTTGTGGAGATGTACCACATCACACATCATTTCGGCATCCCCTACAACCCTCAAGGGCAAGGAATTATTGAGCGTACTCACCAGCAGCTCAAGCTACTCATTCAAAAGGAAAAAGCTTCCTCTCCCCACAAGGCCCCTGCCGACGTCATTACTGCCTGCCTTATCCATCACAATCTCCTGACCTTCGATGACAAAGGACTCTCCCCAACCCATAAACATTGGGGACCCATGTGGCAACCTTTGCAAGTTCCCCTTGTTCATTGGAAAGACCCCGCCACAAACCTTTGGCAAGATCCAGCTCCCTTGCTAGCACAGGGGAGAGGTTTTGCTTGTGTCTTCCCAGACTCCGAGCCACAACCGCTCTGGGTTCCTGGGCGCTACATCCGGCCTGCCACCGACCCCAAAGTTCCACCGAATGATGAACACACTATGCCCTCCGTAAGAGACAACATTGACTGCGGAGGCCCAGATGTCGCCCCATTCGCTCAAATCCAGCACCAACCAGCCCCTCCCTGAAATGTTTATATTAGATAAGTGCTCTCTCCGAGTTTCCTTCTGCTGATTGTCCCTCCCCTATGAGGGCTCTCTTCTCCTTTCTTTGTCTTTACAGATTCCCCAAAAGGACTCACCTCTGCACAGTCTACAAGAAGAGCCTTATTGCCGCCTCTACAACCTGCTGCTGACAAGTGCCTAACCTCCACCGAAACATGCCTTACAACTTATCAGAGAAGAACTCTCAGTGCAGATGCTCTTCCCACTCCCCTCGCACCCTCACCCACTTTTATACTTCTTTTTTATAGTCTTCATTTTTTTAACAATCTTTTCAGCTGTCTGTCTCGCGGCTACAGCCCCAGCAGATTGGAACCTCCGCCAACGCTTTCTCCTTGCTGTCGCCTTTCTACTTCTAATTGGCGTTTTCACCTCCCTCGTCGCCCTCCTCCCATGACCACCATGCGCCCCCAAGTAAATTCACTCGAGCCTACCTCTCCAACACCACCGTCCGTGAGAACCACACCAGCTCCTTCTCGCCGCGAACGACGTCGACAACGCTTCCTTGCCCGCCGCTTAAGCCGTCTTTCCCTTGAAGATGATGACCCCATCGAGTGCCAAGTTCTCCAGCTCTTCCGACAGGCCCGCTCTGTTCACACCCCCGCCTCCTGTTCCCCTACCCTTCCCTACCTCATCCATCTCCTCATTCTCATGTTGTCTCTAGCCTCCTCTGCCCAAAGCTCCTCATCCCATCAGCCATTCAACTGGACCTTGCAGACATTCCCGGAAAAACGCATTCTCGCTTATAATGTTACTAGTGTCGCTCCATCCTTTCTCACACACGTCTGCCCTCTTGCTGGAATTTCCTTCCGTCCCGAATGCCAAGTAAGCAACATCAGAAAAGTGAAAGTAGGCCACCACTCCTCCTCATCCTGTCGAGGCGGGAATACAGCATGCCTGCTTTCTCGAAACAACCGTCTCCTTGGCCCTCAATTCAACCCTGTGTCTGGTTTTTACATCTGTCCTGCTAGTGCTCGAGGTTGTCATGACCCATCACACTTCTACTGCCCCTCTTGGGGATGTGTGACCATGGCCCATGGATGGTCCGGTGCCCCCAACAGAGACCCGTATCTCTCTCTCCAAGTAGCCAACAATTCCCGTTGGGACTTCATTTGGCTGACAGTAAAAAACCCAAACGACGATACATGGCTGGCCGCTCGCCCCTATGGACTCCGGTTGTATATGAGCAACTATGTTCGTGGCGCTTTGTTTGAAATCCAAAAGCGTGTTGTCTCCGCCCCACCCTCTGCTATTGGTCCCAACCACATCCTTAACCATCCTCCCTCACTCACTGTTCACCTTCTTCCGTCCTCATCTACCCCCCTCAAAATCTCTTCCACCTCGGCCGCCGTCGTCCCTTCTACAAGCCCCACTTCCCCCCCCCCCCGCTTCAAGTATACAACCACATCCTCTCATCCCCTCTAGTCCCTACTTCAAACTCCTAAATGCCTCCTATTCCTCTCTCAACGCCTCCCACCCCAACCTCACTCGCTCTTGCTGGTTGTGTCTTTCCCCCAGCCTCCCCCTCTATGATCCACTTGCTATCCCTTCACCACTCTTTACTTCCTCCACCGACGATTCCCCCTCTTCCTGCAATTGGAATCAATCTACTCATGTCCCACTCACTTTTACGCACATCTCTTCCAAAGGTTTATGCATTCACCCCCGTTCTTCCCACACTCCTAGCCTTACTGCCTGTACCAACTATACCTCCCCAAACATCTCTGCCAAATACTTAGTTCCCCTAAACACCACCCAATGGCTCTGCTCTTCCACCGGACTTACCCCATGCTTATCTGTTGCCACACTTAACAAGACCAAAGAAACGTGTGTTCTCATCCTCCTCACGCCTCGAGTCATCTATCACACTCCTCTACATTTCTTTGAAGCCTTTGACCACACTCAAGAAGCTATTTACCTCCACAAATGCGAACCTATTACTGCTGTACTCACTGTCACTTCCCTCCTAGCTACAGCTGGAGCTGCCACTGGTGTTGCAGCCCTAGCCACACAAGCCTCCGCCCTCCAAAACCTCAGACAAGCAGTAGACTCTGATATCATCTACCTCCGAGATGCAGTCAAATATCTTAAAGACTCCCTCAATTCCCTTTCAGAAGTTGTCCTGCAAAACCGCCGAGGCCTTGACCTCCTCCTCCTCAAAGAAGGTGGCCTATGTGCAGCTCTGGGAGAAGAATGCTGTGTCTATGCCAACTATACCGGTTTAGTAGACTCCAGCTTAAAAGAACTTGAAAAAGGTCTCAACCAACGCCGACTTGAACGAGCCCAAACTGCTGGTTCCTGGGGCTTCCTGCAGCCCCTCCTCCCCTATCTCCTCCCGCTAATAACCCCAGTTCTGCTCATCATCCTAGGTCTCACCGTTGGTCCTTGGGCCATTCGACGAATCATCTGCCTTGCCAAAGATCACGCTGACAGTGTATTTTCCTCGTTTGTTCAAATCCATTACCACCGTCTTGCTACCTCTGATCTCGCTCCTCAATCTTGCCCTTGTCCACGCCCCCCTTCCCACCGTACTTCCCGCCTGTGAAGCTGCTTGCTGTGAAACTCCCTGACCTTAGCCGCCGGCACGGGTTTGTTTCCCTTGGCGTAAAGGGCTTGGGTGCACCCTCCGCCCCCCTTTATTGCTATACGTCTGAGAGTCCTTCGCGGTTAAGCCAGCCACAGCACTATCCACCCCAAAAAAGCATGCGCAACATCATGTTAGATATTTCGTCTAGCACCGGCACGCACCGACCCTAAGGGCTATGCATACATTCTGGCCAAATGATATGTCATTTGCCCATCGCCAGTCAATTCTACCCCCTTTTACTCTCACCCTCCACAGCCCATCCCCCTACTCTCTCACGCCCTTTTTTTTTATAAAACAAAAGGAGCAATTGTTGCTGCCTCCCTTCACCCCTCCTCCTAGCCTTTGTTATCTCCCTTTTCCAGCCGTTGCTATCCTTCACCGCCTACCTCATAGCTGCCTGCACAGCTCCGCCTATCCACTACCGCCCCGTAGTTAATCCGCCCCCGTTCCTACCCCTCCCTTGACCCGACCTTATATAATCACAGTGTATTTCTGCAATAAAGTGGACTAGCTCACTCTCACAGGCTGTCTCCGTGGTTTTTACCACGCGTCCCCCACACCTGGAGAACCTAGGCCTATGCGCTGGCCTAGGGGCTCACCGCCGAGCCGTGGAAGCCCGCCCAGTCCTCGTGGGTTGCTAACTTAAAATAGCAAGCCCACAGCACACTGTAATCAAACTGAGAAAACACTAAAGTAAGTGCTTGACAGAACAAACTGAATTCTCTTTTAAAAAAATCCAGATTCTCAAGAACATAACACATTGTACAAATTAAAATAAATGTAACACACAACCAGGAAGAAAAAAATAAATAGACTAAGAAATGACTCATTCATTGAAATTAGTAGAGAATTGAGTCAAAGCAGCTCTTAGAAGTATATTCAAGGATTAACAGAATAAATGTACATAATATATGAAAAGATATGAATAATCAAAATTCCGAATGGAAAGTTGGAAAGAAAAATTTCTCTACATTTGGTAAAAATATTAACCCACATATTTTAGAAGCTAAATGAACTCCAAGCAGTTTAAACAAAAAAATGAACATTTTTCATGTACATCATTACTTAATTTGCTGAGAATGAAAGAGACACAAAAAATCTGAAGAACTGTCAGAAGGACAGAAAAAAAACATAGACAGGAGCCGTGATGAGAGTGATTTATGTTTCATTAGAACAATGAAAACTGGAAGCCAATGGAATATCTTTAAAATTCTATAAAATAAAAAGTCCACTTTGAATTCTATGTCCAAAGAAAATAGCATTAAAAATGTAGGCAAAAGAAAGATATTTTAATATTAGCAAGAGACAAGAGAGTTTGACATCAGCAGACACACATCAAAAGAAATATTATGGCAAGATTTTTGGGTTAAGGAACATGATATCTGACACCAATTCTGATTCATATAAAGGAATGGAGAATAACAATATTGGTAAGTATGTTAGTAAATATGGAAGGTTGTCTATTCTTATTTTTAAAAATAAATTCTTTAGAGGATAATTGTTTTCATAAGGCAAAACAATAACAATCTATTTGGGATTTATACCAAAATAAGAGTAAAATATAAAATTACAGAAGAAAAAAGGAAGGTGGTTGGAAATCCACGTGTATCATTGTAAAGGTCTTAACTTATCAGTGAAGTCATGGATTCACATCATGGTAGACTATAATAAGTTAAGGATAGAAGGATAATTATCATAGGGAATTGGATGTGGCTCAACCAACTGGGCTCCCATCTCCCATATAGGATGCTCAGGGTTTGATGCCCAGGACCTCCTGGTGAGGACAAGCTGGCCCATGCAGAGTGCCGGCCGATACTGGAGCGTCACTCCACACAGGAGTGCCACACTGCGTGGGAATGCTGCCCAGCATGGGAAAGCCACCCTGCACAGGAGTGCCAACTGATACTGAGAGCTGGTACAGCAAGATGACACAACAAGAGACGCAGAGGAGAGAAAAATAAGAAGACAAAGCTGAACAGGGAGTTGAGATGGTGCAAGAGAGTAATCACCTCTATCCCACTCAGGAAGGGTCCAGGATCGGTTCCTGGAGCCACCTAATGAGAATATAAGCAGACACAGAAGAACACACAGTGAATGGACACAGAAAGCAGACAGTGGGGGAATGGGGTGAGGGGGGAGAAATAAATAAAATAAATCTTTAAAAAAATAAAAATTTAAAAAATGATAAATATCATAATTTCTGGAATCATAGCTAAAAGGAAAACATAAAACTAGAGAAGCAAATAGAGAATAATAGAATAATAAAAAGTTATTGATGAAGCCAAAGTCAAAAAAGAATGGAATAAGAACAGATAGGGAGAGGGCGGGGCAAGATGGTGGCTGTGTGACCGCACCTGATAATCTCTCCTGCAAAGAAGCAGCTGGGCAGCATTGGAGGTTCTTCGGGACCAGGCTGTTTCAGGATTTTTGCAGGGCAGGAGGTGTCTGGACATTGATTTGGTGGGAAGGTAACAGAGAAAATTCATGTATAAGATATAATTGAGACTCTATTACACGGAGGTGGGAGCTGCACGCAGGACACTCCTTCCTGGGGTGGGTGGAGCCGCGGCACTGGCGCTGCGACGGCGATTTCTGGAGGTTCTGCGGTACTGGGGAATTCATAAGCCCTGAGCAGGCTATTAGGGGGCTAACAGGACAGGAGGCCTGTGCAGACCGATTTGAGGAGACAAATGGGAGTTTTATTGCGAAGTGGGGAATTTTTGATTGCAGACATAAATAATAGCAATTCTGCCTAGAGCCCCACCCCCCCAAGGCCAGCTGCCGATCTGCAGCAGCCTTAAATTGCTAGCAATGAAGAGACATCACCAGGAGGGTCTGGCAGGGTGGGAGACGTCTGGAAGCCGATTAGGGGAATATTTTGTGAAGCGTGGGAATTTCGGTTTTGGATGCTGTTATCGGCGTTTCCCGCTGGAGCCCCACCCCCAGGCCTGGCTACTGATCTGCATCATTAAATTGGCTGCAGTGTAGAGGTGCCCCCAGGTGGCCGTTCCGGGGGCTTACAGGGTGGGAGGTGTCCTGAAGTCAAATTGGTGATACATCCACAGAATAGACCCCAGTGAGTGAGTGAATTGCGGGGTTCAGACACATAGGATAGAGTTTGCGGATGTGACCTCTCCCATAGGGCTGGCACCCAGCTACGGGGATCCCTGAAGGCTGTGTTGCACTGCGGTGCTCCCAGACTCCCTGTTAACCAGATTTAAGGTTGCCAGGTATGAGTCCCCTAAACCCTGGTGGCCCACACCCCAGAGACCCACACCTCTTGAGTCTTCAATATCTCAGAATTTCCATCCCTGAATCCATCACGCCCTGAGGTCCATCTGAGGTCCTTGAATGTCCTAGCCCTCAACGTTTGCATTTTTTCTTTTTTGTTTTGTTCTGTTTTGTTTTTGTTTTTATTTTATTTTATTTTATTTTTTTAATGTCCTGATTGCTAACATTGCATTATCTCCTAGTCTTTTCTCCCAGCGTATCCCCCAAAGTCTTTTTTTTTTTTCCCAGTCATTTGGGGGGGGGGTTTTGTTGTTGCTGTTGGGTTGTTCTATAACTTTTTTTTCTTTTCCCTACTTGTTCCCCTCCCTTTAACCACCCCCTTTTTCTTTCTTCTTTTCTTCTCTTTTTTTTCTCTCTCTTGTCCTCATTTTCTTCTTATTTTATTTTATCTTAATTATACAATAGGTGCTGCATCTCACATTTTCTGGGTTTCCTCATCCTCCACTGCCTCATTTCTGTGTGAATTGATTTTGGCTACCTACACTATCCCCTCTCCCCTACATCTTGATATCCCCCATCATCTACTGCCTCTCCTATATTCCACCTCCCTTTCTTTGATCCCCAAAGTGCCTAACTCTTAATTTCTAATACCTTTGTTTTGTTTGCTGTCTTTTATCCACTCTTGAAACTATTGCCTTTCTTTTCTCTTTCCCTCTCTCACGAAAACACTAGCTTTTTAATCCATACCATATTCCTCCCACATTCAGTAGACTACCTCATTACAGGTACTCTACCTACTGCTATAACTCTACACAACTTACGTGAATCTAATATCCATCCTCCCATATCTCATATTCTTGCTCTGTTAACATTTATCACCAATACTACTTTACACTTTTTTCTTGCTTACACAATTGCCTTTCCCTGACCCTAATACTTTCCTTTAAAGTGAACTCAACCAGCAATAAGAAATTAGAATAAGAACAAAGTGACAAAGAGAAGATATAACACTTACGCAAAAACAACAAGCTAATTAATCCCCAAGACTAGACAAAGAAGCTAAGGAACTGATTAAACCCGTCAAGATAAAATGATGACCAGACAGCAACAAAAATCTACAAACCAAACCAGTAATCAGGAAAACATGGCTGAATCCAATGAACAAACTAAAAACCAGGAAGGGGAACAGAACTTCACACAAGAAATGAAAGATCTCAGAACATTTATAATCGACAAATTTAATGAAGTAAAGGAAGGCGTTAACAACATGAAGACAACACTTGAAGGGGAAATTGCAGACATTTACAAAAAGATAACAGATATGATGGGAATGAACACCACAGTTCAAGAAATCAAAAATACACTTGCAGCAAATAGCAGCAGACTAGAAGAGGCAGAGCAGAGAATTAGTGATGTGGAAGACAGTACATTGGAAATCAAACAGATAGTAGAATTGATTGATAAAAAGATAGAAAAAATCCAGCTAGGACTTAGGGACCTGAATGATAATGCAAAATGCTCAAACATACATATTATAGACATTCCAGAAGGACAAGAGAAGGGAAAGAGGTCAGAAGGAGTGTTGCAGGAAATAATGGCTGGAAACATCCCAAATCTACTAAAAGAGACAGATGTACATATCCAAGAAGCACAGTGCACTCCAATTGTCATAAACCCCAACAGGCCCACCCCAAGACATATACTTGTCAAATTATCCAACGTTCAAGACAAAGAGTGCGGTCACCCCTCGGGCTGAAGTGTGGCTTGCTGGCCTGGCGAGGGGAGCGGCCGCAGTAGGCCTAATTCCGCTGCCCCCATAATAGGGTGGTTGGTCGGACTCACCGCCACCCCTGAAGGAAGCTCGGCATGGGCGCAGAGTGCCCTCGGGTCTCCCCTTCTTGGCAGCCATGCTTCCGCGGCCGCCCCTCCTCCCGGATGGCACCACACGATGCCTTGTAGGGCGGCACCCTTCTTCTTCCTTCTCCCTGCGCAGGCGCAGGGCAGAAAATTCCAGTCTGCCCTTTTCCCCTCCCCCGACAGCAGCAACAGCCAGGCATGGGTGGAGAAATCCATCCTACCCTTTTCCCTTCCCCCGACAGCAGCAACAGCCAGGCGTGGGCGGGAAAATCCAGTCTGCCCTCCACCCCAGCAACAGCAGCCACCAATCCCTAAACCCTGCCCCTTCCCCCAGCAACAGAGACAGCCAATCCCTAACCACCACCCCTCCCCCATCCAGTACCACCCACTGACCTTTCACCGGCAACCAATCAGAACAGGGCGTGGCTTCGACCAATCAGCCTTCCCCAGCCCCTATAAAACTGTTGCCTCTCCCTCAGTAAAGTGGACTTGCGTGTTTACCTTGTCTCCATGGTAGTTCTTCTGCCGTGCGCCCTCCAGTCCTGAGAGCCCCCGACAAGGGCCTGGCCTCCCTTGTCCCCAGTTCGTCGCCTGCTTCTCCGGGCGACCCCTTCATCGCCGGCTTCGCCGGGCGACCCCGTCAGCCAAACCGCGCAACCCCTTGTGAGACCAATCCCTCGTCTGCTGCCGGACCGACCCCTCATTCCAAGTGGGACCGACCCCTCGTCCCAAGTGGGACCGACCCCTCGTCCAGAGCTGGACCGACCCCTCGTCCGCAGCCAGACCCCACCTCTACCAACCGAGCAAGCCGCCGCAAAAGAGAAAATTCTAAAAGCAGCAAGAGAAAAGAAAACCATCACATACAAGGGAAGCTCCGTAAGTTTAAGTGCTGATTTCTCATCTGAAACCATGGAGGCAAGAAGGCAGTGGTATGATATAGTCAAGGTACTAAAGGGAAAAAATGTCCAACCAAGAATACTGTATCCAGCTAAACTAGCATTCAAAGATAATGGAAAGTTCAAAATATTCACAGAAACTGAAACTGAAAGAGTAAGCCAACAAGAAACCTCCCCTTCAAGAAATTCTAAAGGGAGTTCTGCAGCAAGAAAGGAAAAAACAGGACAGGCGGAGTTGAAGGAGAGTGTAAGAGCAACAAAAAAGACAAAAAGAGAAGGGGAAAAAAAAGCAAACAAAATATGACAAACACAACTCCAATCAAAATATGTCTAACACAAATAATTCCTTGAAAGTAATAACACTGAATGTCAATGGATTAAACTCACCTATCAAAAGATTCAGACTGGGACACTGGATAAGGAAATATGACCCATCTATATGCTGTCTACAAGAGACACATCTTAGACCCAGAGACTCACGGAGGCTGAAAGTGAATGGTTGGAAAACAATCATACAAGCAAACAATAACCAAAAAAAGGCAGGAGTAGCTATATTAATATCAGACAAAATAGACTTTAAATGTAAAACAATTTTGAGAGACAAAGGATACTACATATTAGTGAAAGGGACAATCTTGTCAAGAGGATCGAACAATCATAAATATTTATGCTCCTAACAAGGGTGCCTCTAAATACGTGAGGCAAATGCTGGAAAAACTAAGTGAAAGAATAGATGCATCTACAATTATAGTGGGAGATTTTAATACACCACTATCAACTCTGGAAAGAATATCTCAAAAGAGAATCACTAAAGAAACAAAATATTTGAACAGTATATTAGAGGAGCTGGCACTAATAGACATATATAGATCATTACACCCAAACACAGCAGGATATACATTTTTCTCAAGCGCACACGGATCATTCTCCAAGATAGACCATATGCTAGGCCACAAAGAAAGGCTTAATGAATTCAGAAAGATCGAAATCATACAAAATAATATCTCTGACCACAGTGGAGTGAAGCTGGAAATTTGCAGAGGCCAGAGGCCCAGATTTCACACCATGTTTTGGAAATGAAACAGCACACTCTTAGAAAAACAGTGGGTCAAAGAGGAAATCTCAAAAGAAATCAGTGACTACCTTGAAACAAATGATAATGATAACAAAACATACCAAAATTTATAGGATGCAGCAAAAGCAGTACTGAGAGGGAAATTTATAGCCATAAATTCATATATCAAAAAAGAAGAAAGAGCAAAAATTGAAGAACTAACTGCACATTTGGAGGAATTAGGAAAAAAAAAAACAAAGTAATACAACAGGGAGAAGAAGGAAGGAAATAACAAAGATAAGAGCAGAACTAAATGAAATAGAAAAGAAGAAAGCACTTGAACAGATAAACAAGACCAAGAGCTGGTTTTTTGAGAAGATCAAGAAAATTGACAAACCTTTAATGAGACTAACAAAGAAAAAAAGAGAGAAGATGCAAATACACAAAATAAGAAATGAGAAAGGAGATATCACCACTGACCCCACAGAAATAAGGACTATCATAAGAGGATACTTTGAAAAACTATATTCCAACAAAAATGACAATTCAGAGGAAATGGACAAATTCCTAGAAACACATAAGCAGCCTATATTGATGAAAGAAGAAATTGATGATCAACAAACCAATCACAAGTAAAGAGATAGAATCAGTCATTAAAAACCTCCCAACTAAGAAGAGCCCAGGGCCAGACAGCTTCACACGTGAATTGTACAAAACATTCAGGAAAGAACTAACACCAATCCTGCTGAAACTATTCCAAAAAATTGAAACAGAAGGAACATTGCCTAACTCCTTCTATGATGCCAACATTACCCTAGTACCAAAGCCAAACAAAGACACCACAAGAAATGAAAATTGCAGACCAATTTTTCTAATGAGCCTAGACGCAAATATACTTAACAAAATACTTGCTAATTGTATTCAACAACACATTAAACGAATTATACACCACGACCAAGTGGGATTCATTCCAGGTATGCAAGGATGGTTCAACATAAGAAAATCAATCAATGTAATACACCTTATAAACAGATTGAAGGAAAAAAATCACATGATTATATCTATAGATGCAGAAAAAGCATTTGACAAAGCATTTAATGAAAACACTCCAAAAGATCAGAATACCAGGACATTTTTTGAACATGATAAAGAGTACATATGAAAAACCTACAGACAACATCATTTACAATGGAGAAATCCTAAAATCCTTCCTTCTAAAGCCAGGAAAAAGACAAGGATGCCCACTGTCTCCCCTTCTATTTAACATTGTCTTAGAAGTACTTGCTCGAGCACTGAGGCAAGAACCAGAGATAAAAGGCATTCAAATTGGAAAGGAAGAAGTCAAAATTTCGTGATTTGCAGATGACATGATCCTATACATAGAAAACCCTGAGAGGTCTACAACAAAGCTTGTAGAACTCATAAATGAGTTTAGTAAAGTCACAGGGTATAAGATCAATGCGCAAAAATCAGTAGCATTTCTGTACACCAGTAATGAGCAAGATCAGGAGGAAATCAAGAAACAAATACCATTCACAACAGTAAATAAAAAATCAAGTATTTAGGAATAAATTTAACTAAAGATGTAAAAAACTTATACAGTGAGAACTATACAAGACTGTTCAAGGAAATCAAAGAAGACCTAAATAAATGGAAGTATATGCCCTGTTCATGGATAGGAAGACTAAATATTATTAAGATGTCTATCCTACCAAAACTGATCTACACATTCAATGCAATCCCAATAAAAATCAACACAGCCTTCTTTAAGGAACTAGAAAAACTGACTATGAAATTTATTTGGAAAGGAAAGAGGCCCTGAATAGCCAAAGACATATTGAAAAAGAAAAACGAAATTGGAGGGATCACACTAACTGACATCAAAACATACTACAAAGCTACAGTAGTGAAAACAGCATGGTATTGGCATGAGGAGAGACACACAGACCAATGGAATCAAATTGAAAGTTCTGATATAGAACCTCATATATAAAACCATATAATATTTGATAAAGCCACCAAACCCTCTCAACTGGGAGAGAATGGCCTATTCAACAAATGGTGCCTGGAGAACTGGATATCCATATGTAGAAGAATGAAAGAGGATTACCATTTCACACCTTATACAAAGATCAACTCAAGATGGATCAAATACCTAAATATAAGAGCCAAGACCATAAAGACCTTGGAAAGCAGTGTAGGGAAACATCTACAAGACCTTGTAATAGGAAATGGCTTCATGAACATCACACCAAAAGCACGAGCAGCAAAAGAACAAATAGATAATTGGGACTTCCTCAAAATTAAAGCCTTTTGCACCTCAAAGGAGTTTGTCAAGAAAGTAGAAAGGGAAACCACACAATGGGAGAAAATATTTGGCAACCATATATCTGATAAGAGACTTATAACTTGCATAAATAAAGAACTCCTATAACTTGAAAATAAAAAGATAAACAACCCATTTAAAAATTGGGAAAAAGATTTAGACAGACACTTCTCCAAAGAAGAAATACAAATGGATAAAAAGCACATGAAAAAACGCTCCAAATTTCTAGCTATCAGGGAAATGCAAATCAAAACTACAATGAGATACCATCTTACTCCCATAAGATTGGCAGCTATGAAAAAAACAGAAGAACACAAATGCTGGAGAGGATGTGAAGAAATGGGAATACTCATCCACTGCTGGTGGGAATGCAGAAGGATCCAACCATTCTGGAGGACAGTTTGGCAGTTTCTCAAAAAACTAACCATGGATTTGCCATATGACTGAGAAATACCACTGCTGGGTATATACCCAGCAGAACTGAAAACAAGGACACAAACCAATATATGCACACCAATGTTCATAGCAGCATTGTTCACTATTGCCAAAAGTTGGAATCAACCCAAATGCCCATCAACAGATGAGTGGATCAATAAAATGTGGTATATACATACAATGGAATACTACTTGGCTGTAAGAACAAATACACTACAAACACACATGATAACATGGATGAATCTTGAGAACCTTATGTTGAGTGAAGCAACCAAGGCATTGAAGGACAAATACTACATGACTTCAATGATATGAAATAAGCAAGCTGCCTCAGAGAGCTAGAAACTGGAAGATAGGCTTACAGGAAATCAGGGGGTGGAGGAAGAATGTGAGCTGACGTTTGCACGGGTGGAATCTATGATGAGCTTGCGGTAAGTATGAGCAATAAAGAAGAGATAAAATGGGGGCAAGGGGTTGCCTTTGGGTGGGACTTTGCAGGTTTGAGGAGGGCTGGGGATGGGCGGATGGGTAATAGTGCCCAAAAAATTGGGGGGAGGGAGGGGCAACATACGAACATAGAAGATTGTCAGGTGTTGGTTGAGAGTAAAATGCTGAGAAAACCGTATCAAAATATAATTAGGAGGGTTACCTGTTTAGGATGCTCGGAAGGGATGGTCTGACGCAGGACGGACTCCTGGGGAATGCCTGAATGCTCATTTTGCCAGGGTGGGTTGTACCATTGGGTAGAGTCCCAAGTAGTGAGAGTGGGGGTGGACCCACATCCTGGGGAGGATAATGCCATCAAATAGAGGGAACTGTATCTCTCGAGAGAAAGGGTAGCCCCCAGGGCATTAGGGCAGTTGAGCAAGTCAGGCCCTTAACACTGTTGCAAGTATATCTGGATGTAGCTCCTTGGGAAATGGAGATTGGCTGTCGCTGTGGGCCCCAAGGGGAGGGGGAAATGGATGTTGAATGGATGGAACCAAGGTAAATGTGGGGGCAAGAGAGGAGTTTCACGAGAGTACACAAGGATGGATGTAAAACATGTAATATTACACCAAAAACATATAGGGGACGACAGACTAATAATGTAAACCATAATGTGAAACATAGGATAACTAAAAAATTTAGAAAACTGTATATCCTAAAGTATGGACCACAATGTGAGCACAGATGTCACCTTGTTTGAAAGCTATTGTCTTGGAGTCTGTACATCAGTTTCAGTAAATATGACATGAATAAGTTAAAAGATTATCGCTGTGGAAGGGAAAATGTTTTATGGTGGATGTGTGGGAGTACTGTATATTGTATATATGAATTACCGTGATCTAAGGCTCTTGTGAAGAGAAGCTCAATAATTAGGAAAAAAGAAAAGAAAAAGATAGGATGCAGAATTTTTCCAAATCTATATGTATTCTATATCTAACCTTTAAACTCATTGTTATATTACATTTTACTAGTAAGGGAACCTGACATTATATTGGGCTTCACTTTTCAGGAAGTGTTGGATCACAGAGTGGTTCAACAATGGCAGCGGAGGAACACTGGTATGGGATGTTATTGACAGGCAATATATGGTTGACAGGGAGTTATACAGGGCATGTGTCCAGGGTGCATGGAAATGTTTGGATATACTCATAGTGGAAACAATTAACAACAACAGCTGGGGGGGATACTGGGTTCCTGGCCAGGGGGGCTCTGTCATGGTCCCTAGGGGAGCAGAGACAGTCCCCCAGGTGCAAGGGTAAGGACCAGGAAGGAATGAGGGTCCAACAGTGAGCCCCTGATACTAATGACTATGCTTATGTGCCTATACAGCTGAAATAAGAACAAGGCCTAGAGCAGCACTGTGCCTAGGAGTTCCCTCCTGACAGCCTCCATGTTACTCAAATGTGGCCAGTCTTGAAGCCAAACTCAGCATGTAAATGCAATGCCTTCTCCCCAGCGTGGGACATGACACCCAGGGATGAGCCTCCCTGGCACCGAGGGATCACTACCAAGTACCAGCTGATGACATAACTAGAAAATGACCTTAAATTAAAGGTTCAACGTGGACCAGCAGAATATCCCTGTCTACATATAATAAGAGGAGTTAAAAATGCTGTTTGACCTAAAGTAAGGGGGAAATGGAAAAGACAAATGAATTCATATGGCTATAAGTTTCTAAAAAAGAGTCTGGAGGTTGTCAGAAGTATTGCCCTTATGCACACCTGAGCAGAGTCTCAGAGACAGATAAAGTAGATACAACCCCAGATATTGGTCCTTTTGAGGGCTAAAGAGAACCACAGGTTCTATGGTCATGGCAGATGCAGTTCACTGCCATGCTAGTTGGCCCTTCTTTGGAGTTGGTGTTTCTGCGTGATGGAGCTGGACTCAGATGGGATCTCTTTTCACAAGCCTTTCATGCTACTTTACTGGAATTGTAGTTGGTGCTGGGGCTTAAGATTTATCTAGGGGATTTGAATCTCTGGACTGACAATATGATAGCCAGGCCCTGACCTCAACAGACTTCAGCTCCTACACTCTGATTTATTGGACTTACTCCACTCAGCTAACATGGAGTTGAAGAATGTCAACCACCACACCATGGAGCCTAGAGTGCCTACAACTGAAAGCAGGAGGATTGCATCCAATATCCATGTGGAATCTAAACCCCCTCTTGACATAGATGTGGAATGGACACAACCAAGCCAAGGTCCACAGGAAGGAGGAATACAGTAAGGATCAGAGTGGACTTAATGATATTCTATTGATGAACTATTGTGGTTAATAATTGAGAAAATGTGGCATTGATGTGGAAAAAGTGGCCATGGTGGCTACTGGGTGCGGGGAATGGGAGGAAGAGAAGAGATGTGGAGGCATTCTTGGGACTTGGAGCTGTCCTGGGTGGTGCCCCAGGGACAATTGCCAGATGTTGTATGTCCTCCCATGGCCCACTGGGTGGAAAGTGGGAAAGTGTGGGCTATGGTGTGGAACACGGGACATGGGGTGCAGTGATGCCCAGAGATGTACTCACCAGACGCAATGGATGTGACATGATCATGGGGGAGAGTGTTATTGTGGAGGGAGTGGTGGGGTGGGGGCAGTGGGGGCGAATGGGGACCTCATATTTTTTTAATGTAATATCTTTAAAAAAATGAATAAATTGAGTAGAATTTAGGGAAAAAAATCAACTAAAAAAAAAAAAAAAGAACAGATAGGGTACCACATGACAAGAATGCAAGCGGACACACAAGAACACACAGCAAATGGACACAGAGAGCAGACAACAGGGGGAGGAGGGAAGAGGAGAGAAATAAATAAATCTTAAAAAAAATAAATAGGAAAAAAAGAATTTAAATATTATACAATAATAGACAAAACACAAGAATATCAGTAATTATATTATGTGGAATAAAAGCCAAATTAAAAGGCAGAGATACTCACATGAGATAAAAAGGTAAGACCCAACTTTATATGCTGTTTACAAGAGATGTCCTTTATTTATAAACACACAGTTTAAAAAAAAGCAAAACAGAAGCAAGGAAACAATGGAAAGAGTGAGAGAAGGCATGTATGCCTATATTAATACCACACAAATTAGACCTCAAGAGACCAGGCTATTTATATCAGATACCAAGAGGCCATTTCATAATGATAAATGGAAAATTCATCAAGAAAACAGGGACTCCAAGCATAGTTACTGACGGAAAAAGTAGAAAGAATTTCAGGCGTATATAGAAGATTTGAACAAAACCAATTACCTACTAATGCAGTTAATATTTATAGAATATTACACTTAACAAATGGTGAAAATGCATTTTTCCAAGGATACACTGACAATTTCCCAAACCACAATACTGGTTTCATTAAATTTCAAAGGATTGAAATTTGGAATAAAAAGAAAGAGGTATGGAAAATCTCAAATTAATGAGGAAATAAGCAACACTTTTATAAATAACCTATTATTAAAACAAAATGTAATGAAATTTAAAAATAGTACTGAATAATAATAGAAACTTTATATGCATTTGTGGAACGCCATTATAATAGGGTTTAGAGGGGAAAGTATAGCTTTAATTGCTTACATTTGAAAAGATGAAAGGACTAAATCAATTATCTTCATACCTATCATAAAGTGTTGGTAAAATGATTGATTAACCCAAAACAAAAATATTAAATAATAAAAATTAGGGAGAAATAAAAGAAATAGTATCATATATACTGTAGAGAAAAATCAGTAAAACACAATAGTTGCTGGTATGGAAATTTACCAACAATAATAAAATAAAATAGTAGAATATATAATACAACAAAATGATAAATAATATTAAGCAAAACAATTAAATTAAAGTGACTTTAATAACCACCAAGTGAGACTAAAACAAAAACAGAATTGCAATATCTGATATCTGGAAAGAGAGGTAGCATCTATATAGGAACTATGACTTTGAAAGGTTAATAAAGGAAGTATTATGGACAATTTGAAACCCATAAATTTGAGAATTCATATAAAAGAAAAAATTCATTGAAAAAACCAACATAGTGATGTAGATATGACTTTCACTGTTAAATTGTAGGAATCATTAATAGAAAAAATACTATCAATCTTTAATTCTTTCAGAACATATTGAAGTCAAGAACACATTCTAACTCATTTTATTAGGTCAGCATATCTCTGAAAGGAGAATCAGACAAGACTATAACAAGAAATTAAAATTTTAAACTATTATTACCCCAACATAATTGCCAAAATATTAGTAACTCAAATCCAGCAGTATATAAAAAATGAAAATGCATTATAACCAAGTCGGGTTTGTTCCATAAATCGAAAACTGGTTTAATGTTTGGAAAACAATCAATATAACCCACTATATTAACAGAATAAAGGATTAAATAATATGATTATCTTGATGGATGTAGAAAAAGCATTTGACAAATTTCAATATATTTGAATGACAGAACCTCACAGTGAAGCAGGAAAAATAAAAAAGGAAATTTCCTCTACTGAATAAGGATATCTACAAAAATCCCAACACTACTATCATCCTTATTTTGAAAAATTAATAATTCCTCCAAAATATCAAGAGTAAAATTGGCTGTTCTGAACACTGTTATTCAATATTCTCCTAGATGTCTTAGCATAACACAAGTACAATAACACAAGAAAAATTAAAAAGGAACATAAAGATTAAAAGCATAAGGATTGTAAAAAAAAGCATAAATATTGTAAAAGAAGTAAACTAGGCTTTCCTGTATAATACAAGTAGAAACCAAAATAAACTCCAAAGTAACTACTAGAGCCAATAAGTGAATTAATGAATACTGCAGGATACAATTTCAATATAAATTGCATTTCTACAAACTAACAGTGAACAACTGACAAATCAAATAAAAACATATCATTTACAATAGCACAAGAAATTATAAAATATGTGGCAACAAATTAAGGAAACAATGTGCAAGATCACCCTAAAAACTACAAAACACTGCTTGTATAAATTAAAGAAGTCTTAAAATTTTGGAGAGATATGTGATAATGAAAGACACACATACTATTATTAATATGACATTGCAGTTCCAAACAGAATTCCAGCAGAAACTTCTGTACAAATTGAAAACCAGCTTCTAAAACTCATACAGAAATGCAATGTATCTATTATGACCAAAAAAATCAGGAAAAGAAAAAAAGTTGTACTACCAGTCATAGCCTACAATTATTGTAAATTTACAGTAAGTAACACTGTAGAAAAATAGATCAATGGAACAGAATAGTAAAACTAGAAATAGACCTATACTTAATATGGCCAAGTGATTTTTTTTAAATTGTGGTAAAAAAAATGCATAAAAATATCTAGGAGTGAAATTGCAGGTCATTTAGTAAATCCATGTTTAACTTATTAATGAATGACCAAACTGTTGTCCTGGCCAATTGTATTTTTTTTACACTTCTTTTTATTGAAGTTTATCATTCATATATGAACATATATAAACAATAAGTATATAGTAAAGTTTGTACATTTACAGAACAAACATGCATATCATCATACAGAGCTCCCATACTACTCCCCACCATCAACACCTTGCATTGTTGTGAACCATTTGTTAGAAACTACGAAAGAGCAACGTCAAAATACTACTAGCTATAGACTGTATCTTACATTTTGTGTCTTTTTCCCTCAGCCCACCCATTTTTAATATCCTATATTAGTATTACATGTTTAACATTCACGAGAGAACATTCTTGTATTTGTCCTGTTAACCATGGTCAGTCGTACATCACTAGATTCCCTGTATTGTACAATCCCATGCTTTGTACTGTCCACTCAAAGTATATATTCAATGGCTCTCATTTTCATCAATTTTAGAACATTTTCATTATTCAAAAAAAAAACATCCCATACCCCTTTATATGACCCTATTGCTGTCTTTTAAGATTGAAATAATATCTTCTTGCCATTGCTGCAAAATATTACAATATTATCAGTAACTATCATTTATAAGTTACATTAGTTATAATTTTCCCATGTATTACCATATTCTTAGCACCTGATAAAAGAAAAACATTCTTATATTTATACTATTAACCACAATCTTCATCCATCACCGAAATCATTGTTATACATTCCCTAGAGATTATTCTCTAGTTTCTTTTTTTTTTTTTAAGATTTATTTATTTATTTAATTCTCTCCCCTCCCCCGGTTGTCTGTTCTCTGTGTCTATTTGCTGCGTCTTGTTTCTTTGTCCGCTTCTGTTGTCATCAGCGGCATGGGAAGTGTGGGCGGTGCCATTCCTGGGCAGGCTGCACTTTCTTTCGCACTGGGAAGCTCTCCTTATGGGCGCACTCTTTGCGCGTGGGGCTCCACTACGCGAAGGACACCCCTGCGTGGTGCAGCACTCCTTGCGCACATCAGCACTGCTCATGGGCCAGCTCCACACGGGTCAAGGAGGCCCAGGGTTTGAACCGTGGACCTCCCATGTGGTAGATGGACGCCCTAACCACTGGGCCAAGTCCGCTTCCCTCTAGTTTCTTTTTGATTGGCATTTACATCCACAGACTACCTCTTTCAGCCAAAATCATATAAATCAGCAGTGTTAGTTATACTCACTATAATGTGTTACTATCAATTTATTTATTTCCATGCTTTTAAAATTAACCTTATTAATATTGCTACTTATATTAAATAAGCATCAGTCCCCATTCTCAACCCACATTCTATTTCCTAGTAACCTATAATCTAGAGTTTACCTCTGTGAGTTTATTCATTGCATTTGGTTCATATTAGTGAGATCATACAATATTTTTCCTTTTGAGTCTGCTTACATCATGCAACATAATATCCTCAAGCTTCCTCCTTGTTGTCATATGCATCCCGATATCATTTCTCCTTACAGTTGAATAGTATTCAATTGTATGTATATACTACAGTATGTTTATCCATTCATCGGTTGATGGACACTTGGGCTCATTCCATATTTTAGCAACAAAAAATGTAGGTTCATACAAATGTGTATATGTAAATATTCAGAAGAGCATTACTTGTAATAGCCAAGGATTCGCAGTAACCAAAATATCCCTCAATTACAAATTTTTGCATTTTCATACTGCACAATATTACTTAGTAATAAAAAGTAGCAAATATTCCTACATGAAAAAACACGAATGAATTTAAAATATTGTGTTTATGAAACATGTAAAACACAAAAATCATATTATATGACTCTACCAATAAGAAATTATAACATATATAGAATAAAATACTTGATGAAAATAGCATAAAGAACAAGTAGGAAATTGAAGTCTTCATCTCTAAGGCTTTTACATTATTTTATTGTAATAAATAATATTTATTGTAATAAATATATTTACATATTTATTTATTTTAATATATTTTACATATATTTATTTTAAGTCAAAGTTGCACATTTTTACACAATTACCTTAATTTCTTTCATTTTGAGAAAATTTTGGAAAGTTGCAAGAATAGTACAAATAATATACAGGCAGCTTACCAGGATTCCTAAAATAATTGCATTTATATTACATTTGTGGACTGTGTCTCTTTCTCTCTCTTTTTACTTGCACATGCAAACACAGACATAATGCCCCTTCACCTGTAAATATTCCAGTATATATTTCTTAATATTAAGGACTTTTCTTATGTAATAGAATTACCACGATCAGGAAACTAATATTGAGAAAACAACTAATCTAAAGACTCAGTTGAGATTTCATCAGTCTATCTCAATAATACTCTTTATACCAAAAGAAAATTAAAATTAATGTATTCCATTAAATTGTCATCCCTTTAGTGGAATGCATATTTTATATCCTATAACAATCACTAAATTAGAGAAAGAAATAAAAATGGTATAGTAACTATGCTATTAGTAGAGATAAAATGAAAAACTAACACTATTTGATTAATCCAAGAGAAGTGAGAAAAAGGGAGATGAGAGAGGAAATGAGGACAGGACAAGTAGGAAACAATTGGGTAGATGGAAGATATAAACCTTGCCATGTTGAAATAATATAAAATATAAGTAGACAAACTCTCCAACTGAAGTGCAGAAATTTTCTGAATGGGTAAGTAAGCAAGCCCTAGTAATATGTTTCCTAAAAGAAAACTTCTTTACATATATAAAGATACAAATAAGGTATACGGGAAAGGATGCCACAAATATAGCATGTAAACATAAATCATTAGAAAACTAAAGTAATCTTCTTAATATCATACAATGTAAACTTCAGGACATTAAATTTTACCATATATAATGATGAGCATTTTGTAATAAATAATCAGTATGAACATAATAACAGAACTTCAAGATTAGGAAGCAAAAACTGACAGAACATAAAGGAGAAATCCACAATTGCAGTTGAAAATTTCAACACCCATCTCTCAATAATTAATAAAAAAATACCAAAAAAAAAGTCAGAAAAAGAGAAGTTTTGAACAATACTATCAACCAATGTTGATAGACATTTATTGAACATTTGACCTAACACCTGCAGAACACACATTCTGTACGAGTGTATAAGGGACATTGACCAAGACAGACCTTATGGGTCATAAAAGAGGTCTCAATATATTTAAAATATTAGAAATAGACAGAAATGTCCTCTGACTCCAACAATATTAAATTAGAAGTCAGTAACAGGGAAGCAGATTTGGCTCAACTGATGCACCGTCTGCCTACCATATAGGAAGTCCAGGGTTCAAACCCAGGGCCTCCTGACCCATGTGATGACCTGGCCCACATGCAGCACTGATGCACGCAAGGAGTGCCATGTCACACAGGGGTATCCCCTGCGTAGGGGAACTCCATGGACAAGGAGTGCACCCCGCAAAGAGAGCCACCTCATGCAAAAAAGCGCAGCCTGCTCAGGAGTGGTGACGCACATACGGAGAGCTGACACAACAAAGAGAATCAGATTCCTGGTGCTGCTGACAAGAATGCAAGTGGACACAGAAGAACACACAGTGAATGGACACAGAGAGCAAACAAGGGGGAGGAGGGGTTGGGGAAAGAAATAAATAAAAAATAAATCTTAAAAAAAAATACATTCTTTAAAAAATAAAAAAAAGAAGTCAATAACAGAAAAATATTTGGAACATTCCCAAGTATACATATACTGTCAAATGATTTTCAACAATGGTTCCAAAATAATTGAATCAGGAAAGGAAATTCTTTACAACAAATAATGTTGGAATAACTTTAATTCCACATAGAAAAGAAATGGACCTCATTTTCTACCTCACATGACTGTCAAAAATTAATTTGAAATGTATCAAATACCTAAGTATAAAAGTTAAACTTATAGAACTTCTGGAAGAGGACATAGGGGACTATTTTTGTGAACAAGAAATAGGAAACAATTCAATAGATAGAGGATAAAATGTACTAATCATTAAAAATTTTGATAAATTGGACTTGATAAAAATTAAAAGCTTTGCCCTTCAAAAGTACCATTAAAGAAATGAAAAGAAAGACAAAAAATGAAAGAAAACATTTGCAAAAAAAAATGACTTTAATCAGATTACATGAATATGTAAATTCCTAATAGTACTAAAAAAGACAATAAAATGATTTTTAAAAAGGGGTCAAAAGACCTGAAAGACAATTCCTCAAAAGAATATTATATAAATGGCCAATGAGCACATGGAAAAGTTCTCAACATCATTAGCAAAGCAAATTAGCACCAGAAAAGATATATCACTATATTCCCACTATAATGTCTTAAATTGAAAAGCCAAAGAACACCAAAGGTTAGTAAAGAGCTGAAGTAACTGAAACTACTATATATTGCTGTATGGAATTTAAAATAACAAAATAAAATGGGAAATCTGTTTTTTGCAGTTTAATTGAAAAATTAAGCCTACATATGCTATATGATCCAAAAATTTCAGTCCAAAACAAATATGCCCATTAAAAGACTTACATGTAAATGTTCATATCAACTTTAGTGAGAATAGCCAAAAAGTGGAAATAATCAAAATGTCCATCAGTAAGAAAATGAATTTTAAAATAATGGTATATTTTTACAATGGAGAAAGACTTGTCAATAAAAAAGGAACAAATTTCCAATTGTCATTGTTTGCCAGGGCTGCTGTAACAAGATACCACAGATTGGTTGGCTTAACAAGAGGAATTTATTGTTTCACAGTTCTGGAGGCTAGAAGACCAGAATCAAAGTGTTGGCAATGCTGTGTTTTCTTTGAAGTCTATAGTGTTTTGGTGGTGGCTGACATGCAATCCATAACAAAACCTCTGCCTCTGTCAAACGGCCATTTCTCTCCTCAACTGTCTCCTTGATGGTATTCAAATTTCCTCTACTTACAAGGACTACAGTCATTTTAGATTAAGGCTGACCTTGACTCAGCTTGACCTCATCTTAAATAATAATAGCTAAAAATGAGTTCACATCCACAGGACCAGAGGTTAGGACTTGAACATAGCTCTATTAGGGCCATGATTCAATCCATAACGCTGATAAACACAACATATGGATCAATATTAGAAACATTATAGTGAATCAAACAAGCCAGATAAAGAATGCATTCTGGAAAAGCTAAGGGTTAAACTGTACAGAATTGATAAAAAGGTTGTTTGTAAATCTTTGGAAAAGAATAGAAATGGAGAAAGCTTATTATGGTGTTTGTAACTATCAGAGCTATTATAAGGTATGACAGTTGTTGAAAAGGAAAGTCTAGGGTCATGTATACTACTAGAAGGAAAGCTAAAAGCTGTAACATGGGACCTTATAAGATAGTAAAACCTCATGTAAAACCCAAATATGTGTAATATTAAATATATAAGACTTTTTACAAAATATAAATACAAATATAATAGAAGGAAAAAAAATAGCTATGTATGGCAAGCGAGGCATAGGGAGATTGAGACGTGATAAGTTTTGTTTGTTTGCTTGGTTTTTTTGTTTATATTATTACTGGACTAATGAAAGTTGTTCTGGGAATGATTTGGAATGATGAATGCACAAAAATGCATCATTGATTGCACTCCTTGATGGGTTTATGCTTTACTAATATGTAAGAATAAAATTGACTTGTTAAAAAAATAAAATTTTAAAAGATGAATGCATTCTGTATTATTTAATTTATATGATGTTCTAGAATAGGCAAAACCAGTAAAAGTGTGGTTGCCTCTGAGTGGAAGAATTAAGCAGCAGGAAGGAATTCTTGAGGAGAACAGAAATGACATATCTTTTTAGATGCATGGATTACAAGAGTGTATTTATTTGTCAACAATCTTTGAACTGGACACTTTATGTAAATTTTACTCCAATAAAATATTTAATTGATATCCTGGAAGTTAGTTTTAGGCTTTCTCCTTCTAACAATATGATACTGGAATCAGAGATATCCTAGATTTTAGTCCCAGCACCAACACTGACCAACTAACACTGTGCAAGTTAAATTCCCAGCACTCAAAGCATGGCAGCTAATGAATCTGGACTGGAGACAAAGCAAAAATATCCCGCAGAATCTTGTATAAGTGGAACACACATGTAGACATCCATGAACACTGAAATAAATGCTTATTGATCAATCAGTTAAAAATTCATTTTACTGCCACAAACAAATTGGGTCACAAGGGCACAATCTGCTCTGATCTTTTCCAATTTCAGCCATGGACAAGGGGAATCTGCACATGCCAGTCAGTCTCAAGGGTTGGCCACTTAAAATCCTCAAATTGGGAGAGGGGGACTTAAGACCATCTTAAGGGATGTATGTTTCTCCCATAATCTTGGTGATTCAAGATAAGAAAGTAACAAATATTTCATAATTTGCATTTACATTTCTTGAATACCTGGTGTTCTAAGCACTTTACATATATGCCGTCATTTAATCTTCATAACAATTGCAAGAAGTGGGTATACTGGGATTAATACCTTTTCTAATTTTCATTCTACAATGTTCTAAATGACAGAAAGGAAAATAAATCATCTCTACAGAAAAGAAGAGAATGAAGTATAGTAATGTTATAGTTAAACTTGTTCAATGTATTTTGTGAAATTACTTTTACAAAATATTTTTTGGATTTGATTTATTACCTAAGCAAAACTGACTTCCACTTTTCTTTCATGATTGAAAATCTACACCTTAAGTGTAAATGGCTCCACCTATAATTTAATGATTTATATTATGAACTTTCAAAATATTTTCCATATTGTGGTGTTGAAGAAGTTAATAATACAAAATTATTTAATATATTTTAAATTTATTTTTAAAAGATAGATAAATTACATTTAAAAATATAGGGAATTCCCATATGCCCCACTCTCCACACTTCCACTTTTCCCACATTAACAACTTCTTTCATCATTGTGGTACATTCATTGCAATTGAACACATTTTGGAGGATTTCCACACAGCATGGATTATAGTTTACATTGTAGTTTACACTCTTTCCCACTCCATTCTACAGGTTATGGCAGGATATATAATATACTCGTTCTTTGCTATGTCATTCAGGACCATTTCAAGTTCCAAAAATGCCCCCATATTATATTTCTTTTTTCCTCTCCCTGCCTTCAGCAACTCCAGTGGCCACTGTCTCCACATAAATGATATATCATTTCTTTCATTGCTAGAATCACAATAAGTCTATAATAGAATACCAGGAAGTCCACTCTAGTCTATATTTTATTCCCCAGTCCTGAGGATTCTGGGATGGTGATGCCCAGTCTACCTCTAATTGAGAGGGGGTTTTGATCTTATATGGCTGATGGATGGAACTCTCTTACTTGCAGTTATAGACTCTCTCAGTTCCTTGGTGTGGTGTTGTCCATCCTCACCTCCTTATTAGCTGTCTTGGGTGAGTCCAATAAACTAGAGAATAGGTGTTGCAACTCTGCTGAGGCTCAGGACCCAGCTAGCACATGGGCTTCCAACACCAGCTAAAGCAGATCCTCAGTCATTCCATTAAAATTTTACCTTAATTTTCTTCTTCTTTTCCTTCTTTCTTCCTTCTTTTTTTCCCTTTCCTTTCTTTCCACCTTCTCTCTTCCTTCCTTTTTTCTTTTCTTCTTTCTCTTTCTTTTCCTTCCTTCCTTTCTTTTTTTTTTTTTTTTGTTTCATTGTTATTGCCTGCTTCCCATCAATATAAGAATTCTTTTAGTCAGAGTTAGGAAGCAATTAATATTTTTGACAGATTAATTCTTAGGAATTTCCAAAACATTGGTGATATACTTATAAATATAGGAAACAAAATTAAATTTCATATCTATCATCATCCCACTTCACTTAATAAATAACTGTATGACATAAATATTACAATTATTCCCATGTTGCTGGAAATAAAAGTGAGACTTGGACAAACCATGTTGCTTGCCCAAAGCCATGTAGCACAGACATAGAGAATTCAGGACTCAAACTCAGTTCTATTCAAAACCAGAGTGCTGGCAAGAGTTATTGCTCAAACACTGCTATCACAAAATCATCTGTGGTACTGTTATTACTAAGTCAACATTTCTTTTTTCATCAAGTCCAAGGAAGTTCAGTTATAATAGAGGCATTTACCACAGTTACATTTTCATCATAACTAACACCAGCTAATATTCTGTATAAAATTACTGCCATGAATTAACTTTATGTCTGCAGATAATGGGATTGTATGTAATTACTGATTTCCATTCACAATAAACGAAGCAAATTGTCTTCACCAACATAAATGCACCATAAATTGTTTTGAGGCATAATGTAGGAATGAATTTCTGAAAGAAATATGGACCAAATCTGCCAAATTATTGTAAATGATAGCCCCTTTAAAATTAGGGCATGCAAATTGCAATTGGAAAATGCTATCCTCTTAATGGTTACATTATTACTTGGGTAGGCCAGTAATCCTTTTTTTGCTGATATTCCATTTCTGGAGTATTGACAGATTTTACACAATTTAATAGCAAAATACCATCAAATTTATATATAGAATGATTTACTGTTTTCAAGATAAGATTTGTCATAATGAGATGTCATTATGTTATCCATGAGCATAACATAATGCCATTTTAATTGAAAGAAGATGCTTTGGCAAATAAAAAGGAGAAAACCATTTTTTTTTGGATATTTCTGACTTTGTTGACGATTTTCAGCTGAGTAGACTTTCAATTCAAAAGATTGTTCTAACATATGGCCACATGCATTTAATCTTAATGAGTGAAAATAACCTTTAGTACATGACATTTTAAATCAAATAGAATAATCAGCCAAATTTCAGTATAGTATTTTATAACAATTATCTGTTATGTTTTGCATAAAAATGCAACATCTGCATCACAAAATGTCACAGATAATAAAGGTGGTGATCATTTTATTGTAAAACTCTTCATGTTATCTGTTAGAAAGAATCATCTATGTTATAGAGCCAATTCTAGCTAGCTGGTAGCACCCAATTAAATATTTTCAAATCAAACTTTCATTAAACTTAAAGTAGCTAATCAGTGATTTGAGAGATTTTTCCATTTAATGAATTAGCCAATAAGTGACCCCTTTTCCCATCGCATGCTCATTTGACTAAGACATATGCATATTAAACTGCTTCTCACATTACTGCTATATCTCCAGCATTCATTTCTCTATCATTGCCCCCCCCCGCCCCAAATTTAAATAGTCACAGAGCATTTGATTATATAGCAGGCACTGTGTTGTCACTGGGAAACACCTATGTATAACTATTACTCCAGGCAGAGTATTTTTTAAAAGTACATATACAACAATGTTTTGAAATGTCATAATTTTAAATTCATCAATATAATGATCATCATGATAAGCATAAGAGCATCATTCCAAGTCATTGTCCCTAAATTAAACTGTGCAATAGCATGATTGGGAAATAATACTTTGCAATGTGAGAACCTAATCAAATAAATTATTTGAGTTTAATTTTGTTCATCTCTGTAACAGGGTCAGAAATTGTATCTACTTTAGCAGAAAATCTGGATGATTGATTGAAAGAATGCATGAAAAGCAATGAGCACACTAATGGTTAATTCTCAAAGAAGGACTCTGAAACCTGAAGGCCAGGATTCATATCTCATTTAATTTGGTGGTCATGAAATATGATTGATTGCAAGCAAAGTGCCAAATTCCAGCTTAATTTTGGCTTAAACTGGACTTCATAACATTGTTATTATAGGAATTTGTGTTATGAATAAACTATTTTCCAGTTACTTCACAGTGCATATTGGGTAAAAATCCATATGATAAACATTTAGATGAAAGCAGAGATAAGGGACACATTATTATGTACTGGATATAACAGTTGATCTCACGGCATGAAGAAAAGTAATTTATTTCAACATATCAAATGACCAACTATATGGTTAAGATACTTTGTTGTTCACCAGAAACAATACTGAATATGAGCCAGACATTCTTCTGGACCTCTTTGTTTCTGAATATTGGTTAGTAATTTACTTTCTCTTTGAAAGACAGTCCAAACAAGTATATGACCAAGAAGCAGCACGCCTTTATTTCAACAAGCAAAAATTTTCATTACAACTTTCTAACTCAAATGAAGAAATGGACTTCTAAATATACCATAAATATGGCGCACATGACTTATAACTCATTGAGAAACACATTCAAATTGTGTTCCATAATATATTTCACTAACGAATCTTTTCTCAGGAGGCCATCTTTGGTTTTGTCTGATCAAAGACTTGCCTAAAGATATGGAAGCCACATTTATATTGATTTTAAATCAACAACAAGATCACGATCCAAAATAATCTCAATAGACTGTAACAAAGAACCAATATTAACAAGAATAAATTTAGTAGATGTAAGTCAAATCTCCTTTTGTGTTATTTATTTGTTTATTTATTTTTGCATAAAGTCTGAGACTTTTACTTACATCACACTTGGCTGTAATGGGCTACTGCTACCCAACCAAAGCATTTAGAGAAAATTCCTGCCATCTTCCTTGCCACGTGATTCACTTATCATAATGTATCATAGTACATTATAAGGTAGCGGCTTTGATTTCCAGTCCTGAATTCACTACTTACTACTTGTGTAAACTTGCTAGACTTAGGTAAGCTCTCAAACTCAGCACCTAGAAAATTGAAGATTACTATTTATTGGGCAACCCCAATAAACTAGATGCAATTTATCTTACTTTTCGTAGAAGTGGAAACAGAATAAAAGAGGAAGTGATTAAAAATTCCCAAAGTCTTACAGCTGACAAAGCCAGGATTCAAATACAAATGTGGCATCCAAACCTGTGCTCAAGTTACAAACAAATGAAAATCTTTGCTCATTCTGAAGAAGACAAAGACAGGAGAATTGGTTTTTTTTTGTTGTTTTTTTTGTGCTTCTGTGAAGTGACAGTTCTTTAAATACATCTTATTGTTTGTGCTACTTTCTAACTGCTAATAATTCTACTTTTTGATGTCACAATCTTGGCCCACTCTAAAGATTTTTGTAACTGCTGTTTAACAATTAGAGCTGTCCAAATTCTATGGACTTAAGAATTATGTGGAAAGTTCCCCATCATGGGAAGTTTTCAGGAAGCAGACTTTTACAACACTTTGCAAAAGAATAAAAAGTCCATTTCCTTTGAAAATACACAAGTAACTTTTTAATGGATGAAATTGAAGAGTTAGAAATTTTCTGTAATTTTTTGTTGCATATTAAAATATTACAAGTTTCTCTGAATATAGAAGAGTTGAATGGAGTACACTCACACACACACACGCACAACCATTAAAGGAAACTCGGGAAATGATAACACCTTCATGGCAAGAAATAACAGAAAGATTAATTTAGCACTAACAAAGTGTTATGGTGAAATGAACAAGCAGCAAGAATTAATGCCGTTTTGTGAGGAGAGATGTAGAGAAAGGAACAATATTTGAATGCCCCTATGTATCAGTGGCAGTGTGATAGGCTCCTTTTTTGCATTTTCTACCTTAACTCTCCAACATATTTTGGACATAGGTAGCACTATCTCTGTAAAATTAAAGGAACTTAAGAATTTAAGTATTTTGCTTAAGTCAAAGCTATGCCAGGGTTGATCGAGATAGGATGCACACCTAAACACATCTGACTGTAAAGCTCATGATTATTCCCTTATGTCAGGCATTATCCCACCACCAGATTCTGATAGCTTGCCACTAGAAACCTTAGATTTGTAATTTGTTAATATCCTCCATCTCAGTGTTTCATTCAAATTCTATTCTCTAACCTCAAATTTGATTAGAAGGTCTCTGGATTTCTAAACAGACTTTATGTCTAGCATGTCTACTTATCCTGCATGCTTTTTATCCTTTCACATGAGTTTTGAAAGTGACTGATAATTGGTTCAAATTCTTATTGTCTAATTTCTTTGCAAATGAGGCAGCTCAAATAAGAATTAACTATGGTATCAGTGAAATGCAAACCTCTGCCATTGCTCTGTAAAACAAAGACAATTCTGCTGACTTTGTAGAGATTGTGATGACTAGGAAATTATAATAAGAGAACAGTTATTTGCTAGGATCAACATGAACAATATACTGTTTTCTCCTTAAGCAAGAGAAAGAGCTACTGGCATGTAATGTTGAGACGAATAGTCAGGGGCACGCTGAGGAAAGAGAAATAACACCAACATAAAATGTCCAGAACAGTGGATGCTATAGACTCTGGGAGGGTTAATTTCCTATCTTTCTTTTCTTTTTCTTAATTAAAAAAAAAGTACAAAGTAAGAATTTGTGGCAAAGCTTAATTTTCCCCCTATTTTTTGAAGATTACAAGGCAAATACATTTAACTTAAAGTCAGGCTTATATTTATATATCTCCTACCAAGTTAAAATGTACAAGCATTAAAATTATAGTTGCATAGTCTTGTCCATAGAGAAGAAGGTTATTTCCGAAATCTACCTGCAATGCAATAGAACTCTAAAAGTATTGGGAGACACTCATTTCCTTGGGATGGGCATTGTCCATTGTCATCTCCTTGTTAATTTTCCTGGGTGAGTTCAGTGAACTGAGAGTAGGTGTTGCAACTCTGTTGAAATTCAGGGCTCAACTGGCATAAGGATGAACCAACAATTTAAGTCTCTGGGACATAAATTTATCAAGTATAGTGCTAATTATAAGTTCAAATAAAAGGGGCAGAAGAGCCATGCGTAGAGAACTTATAAATGAGTCTAATTCTGTTACACTGGGGAGCATAAATTCCAAAATAAGGCCCACTGACAGGTTGCAGAATTCCTGAGCTTGTCTGCCCTATGTATAGTTTCTGGATATCTCTATAGCCCTCAGGAGGTCCACTATTTGAGGCACTATTTACTGTGGCAGTCAGTGACATCCTGCTGAGATTTGCATAAGCGTAACCTCTGGAGTGACCTCCTGACTAACATTGAAATCTCTTAGCCATAAAAACTCATTTGTATTTACCATTTCCCCCTTTTGGTCAAGGTCTTTTTCCAGATGCATTGCTAGTTGATGCTTGGTAATAATCCCTTGGTGCCAGGGAGGCTCATCCCTGGGAGTCATGTCTCATGCTGGGGAGAAGGTATTGCATTTATATGCTGAGTTTGGCTTAGAAAGAGGCATTATTTGAGCAAGAAGGAGGCTTTCTGGAGGTAACACTTAGCCAGTATGTAATACTAGGCTAGGTTTCAATTCCACAAGAAAAGTTTCATAAGTACAATCATCAATATCAAGGGCCTGATATAATGGTCTGTATCCCTTCACTAGGCACAGCCCTTGTACTCAGAGCATACTTGTTCTCCTATTAGAGAATGTACTAGAACTCCCCAGGATGGGAATTCAGTATTCTTTCTGTTATTGTTTGGATCTCTACTCACTGAGGCAATAGAGAGTTCCAACCATCTGCCCCATGGAATCTAAGGCCTCCCTCAATTAGAAGCAGAATGGGCATCACTATCTCCAAATCCTCAAGATTGCGGAATGAACAATGGCCAAAATAGACATATTATTATTCTACTATAGACTTATTTATTATTCTAGCAATGGAAGAACTCTTATCATTGATGTAAAAGCAGTGGCCATCAGAATTTCTGAGGGAGAGGAGAGGGAAGAATATGTAATATGGGGGCATTTTCAGGACATTGGATTTGTTCTGCATGACTTTGCAGTGATGGATACAGGCCATTGTATATTCTGGCATTACTTACAAAATTGTGCAGGACAGAGTGTGAACTATAATGTGAACTGTAGTCCATGGTTAGTAGCAATGCTTCAATATGGGTTCATCAATTGTAACAAATGTACCACACTAATGAAGGATATTGTTAATGAGGCACAGTGTGATGGGGGAGGGAGTGGGACATATGGGAATTGCTTACATTTTTATGTAGCATTTATGAAGCATGGGGAAAATATCTGCAGTTTGATAGTTACTTCTTTAATTTTAACATCAATGCAATACAAACCAGTAGAGAAAAAAAGTAATGATTGCATGTAGGTATAAAATGAAGTATTTCTAATTTATATAAAATTGGAAAATGCATATTTTCTTAAGGACAATTTTCAAGGAATGTAGCAACTCTTTCCTCTTGTACATTACATAGACTTTAAGATGTCAGTAAAATACATTTTTATGTGTGACATCGTTTCACCAAAATATCCTGTCAAGCATTTTTGTTGACATTCTAATATGATGAATAAAAGCGACAAACAAAAATGACAATCATTTCATCTCCCCAAATTTCAAGGTGTGCAAATCTTTCTTAGACTTTTGTCATTATAAAGCACTGATTGCAGAACTATAGTTTAGTCGCCCCTGCAAATATGAAGGAATAAATGTACATGTAACTGTCTCCATCCCTCAACCAGAATATTCTATAAGGGTAAAGAAACTATGGGGTTTCCAAATGTCTTTTATTTGAATATGCATAATAATTAGAAAATACAAATTTGGACATAAGGGGGTTCTTGCTTCCATTCACCATCTTTCAGGACACTTATTATTCCCTCTTTGAGGATCATGGTTCATGTCATGCTTGAATGAATAATAGACAGGACAAGCTCAGCCTCTTCCATATGTTTGGAATAAGAAAGAATGACTGTTGGCAAAAAGTACACACTAGAGCAGGAGTTCTTAATCTTTTTTGTTCCATGGACCCCTTTGCTAGTCAGGTGAAAACCATGGACCCTCATTAAGCCCACACTATTCTATGTATTATTTAATAAATACATCACAACTACACCAACACATCCGAAAAGAATAATGGTTTTTTGAATTTCAATTCAAGCTCATGGACCCCTGGTTAAGAACCCCTTCACTAGTCCAATCCATGCTGCACAGAGAGAGAAGACACTGAGGAGGGCTTAGCCTTGGGATAAAATCCTGTGTATGCTATAAAAAGACACAATTTGGACAGGGGTTGATGATGGAGAAGGTTTTGAATGTCATCTGGTGATGCAAGTTGATCTGCATAACATTCTCAACCACATAACCAAGACCAAATATGTCTGCACTAGTGGGATGGCAGTAGGAAGAAATTACTATGGTTTCCTTTACTCCACATAAGTAAAGGAAAATGCCTGTATGCACTTAGGTCAGAGGCTATACAAAGCTCTTCCAGTCTCAAGCAAAAAAAGATGCACACTTTCGAGAACAGGCAGAAAATAATATTAGGTATCTTTTACCATTTTACAGATGAGAATACAAACCCAGAATACTTAAGTCACTCTCAAGGTAACAGAACTAGTATGGAAAGAACAAGAATATCAAACACATTTATGCCTGATCCCAACAGACCATGTTTTTGCTCTGCCCTTTTGTATATGATGAGACAAAAAAACAAGAGCCAGGTTACAAATGAATTGCAACTATTATTATAAGTAACTGTTAAGGAATATATTTTTAAAAATCTATGTCCCCTACGGTGAAAATTATTCTTTCCTTGAGTAAGCATTCTATAACATATAATTAATAGAGAAAAAAAAGCTAACTATTAGCACAAGTTCTGTCAGCTCTTCCTGATTGATAGCCTTCCCTTCAAGGATGATCAGAACAAAAGCTGATGAGAAAAATGGTTTAATCCACCAGTTTACCATTTGAATGTATAAACCCGAGAAAAGAAGCTCAAACACATTAAAAGCTCCTCTACCGTTTTGAGAAGAAATAATATTGAAAACTTGGAGTGAGGTCATTTTTTTTTTCCTTACAAGTTCAATATTAAGTGACTTGTGGACAAGAAATAAGATGCTTTCTGAAGCAGCTATTAAGGTCTTCTGAAGAACACCACTGCCCTTTGCAATATTTATTTAAGGTTTATTTAAGGTTTGCAAAGCACTAATCTTCTGGGATTACAGCCGCTAGAGTTTTAGTAGGTTTATCATAGTACTAACATGCCATGTATTTATTTATTTATGCATAAATCTCTCATCAAAACTAAGGCGGTGTCCGGTGTTCCTATGTTGATTTTCTTTAACAAAGCATTTTTTAAGCAGAAATAAGCAACATTTTTCTCCTACTTGGAAAAAAAGCTACAAAAGTGGTGGTTGTGAGTGACAGATTGTAGGATAAAACACCATAATCAGTGAAAATGTATTATTTAGGAAAAGTAAATTCCCTCAGTTTCTGTTAGCTGCTCTAATCGTTTGAATAAAATAGCAGTATGCAAATGCTTGCTCTGGAGTTTGACAAGGCTGTCACTTTCCCTTATCGGACACAGTGCTTTATCACAATGCAGTCAAAGAAAGGAGGAAATGAGGTGGAAAATATTATTATAGGATTTTTAGGGTACTTTGATAGAAACTAGAGACAGCTGTTAAAACTACTGTATTTAAGAGTAAATGTGAGTAATGAACCGTAAAGTGAAATATGTAAGGCAGGGAAATAGTGCTGGCAAACCATATGCTCTAACATAAATTTTACTTATGTATAATATTAAAGAGTAGGCTGAGGTTACATGGAGACACTTATCAGACAGTCAGCATTGCCACCTTGTTTATACAACAGTGCTTGTGTAGTACTTTCTGAAGAGTTACAGGGCTGTCTTGTGTCATGCAATAGTAACCACTGTAATTTATCTCCTTCCCTCCCTTGCCACTTTCTCTGCTCCTTCCCTGCCTCTCTCACACTTTTGTCCTTCTCTATCCCTTTCTCCCTCTTTGCACTGGCTGTCAGGAAGCACAGAGTATAGTACGTAAACTAAACAAATGACTCAACCCTGCCTCCCAGAACAATTAACACATTTTTTATTATCCATTTTTCTCTGTATCTCTACATACTATGTACAGTGGTATGCAAGTGATTTTTACTATAAGCAGTGTCCAGTATCTTTTAGAGGAGCAGATTATTAATTGTAAAGAGACATGAAACAGATACAAATGTTTGTCATTAATTTCAAAAAAAAATTCAAAGGATACAGTCAGGTGACGATCTGATCTTTTCCATTTGTACATGTGCTTCTCTTTGCTGACGCTAACATAGAAGGAGGGTGATGCCGACAGAGAGAATGTGGTCCACTATGTTGGAAATCATTACTAACAATGTTTTTAGGGCAACTACATGAGTAGTAACACGAGTTGTATTGATTACTATTCCACTGTTTGCTCTATTAAAGCTTTGTTATTATTTTTCTGGCAGTGTCAGGGGGAAAGAGAATTTTATTCATCCCAAAATGTATGCCTATCAGTTGACTGGTTCTTTTCTTCCCTAGGCAATATTTTGAGAGTGATGTGTAATAAATATTTAATACCTCAAAGACAAACCCACAGAAATGGAAATATTTATTGTGGTTTATAAAATATTCTCTTTTGTTGTTTACTATAGGTGACTGATAACTGCCAGTGTTTTCTTCTATTTAATTGTTGTTTTTCTTCTGAGTACTTAACTATTTTTTGTTTGAAATATTTGTTGGGAGGAAGTAGGAGAAAACAAGGATATTTCTAACGGGTACTTTTAAAGGGTGTGAGATGGTGGGAGGAAATGAAGGTGATAGAGTTTGTCCTTAAGGAAGCAGAGATGCTTTCTTAAGCACTGTAGGCTACCTATGAAGCAGGTGTCATAGAAGTCACAGCAGTGTTTCTACAGAGTAAGAAAAGGTTAGAAATCAAACCTCACTGACTACTAGCAAAGAGTGAGTTTGTGGGCCAAGCAGTTGGCAGATCTTTCTACCTGCAGAGAATACTGAGGGCAGGGAAACACAACACCTTCGACTTGAACTCTGAATAAAATTTGGCTCAACAATCTTTAAACTCTCAGCGGTCAAGATGAAAAGAATCTGGGGGGAAAAATGACATTTCAAAACTGGAAGCATGTATCTGTCTTGCCGAGGCTTGAATGCTCCTCTGGGGCAGGCTGTCACTTTTCCTGGAAAACAATTTGAATCACTCTTTTAGGCACAAGGACAAGAAGGCAGGCAGTCCCCATGTGGGGAGCACTTTGTTCTATCAAGCTCATCTCTCTTGAGTTACCCCACTGCTACCAATAACAAAAATTTGGGGGAGTCTACCTAAACATTATGAAAATGTGCCTTCTGTTCGTTTTGTTTTTGTTTAATGTTTATTTTTGTAATAAGCACATTCATTAGCAGGCAAGCATAAAAGTAACAATGTACATGACCCCTTGTTAGGTGACCATATAATTTATTATTTTAAACCCAGATGTATCAAAAAGTTAGAAAGGGCATTATTGGCAATGATGAAGTGGTCATAAAGTGGGACTATCCTGGGTGTTTAATCACTCTAAATTTAGTTCACTGAATCTAAGCTTTATTTTTTTATTTTTTAAACATTTATTTTATTTATTTATTCCACCCCGCCTTGTTGTTTGCACTCGCTGTCTGTCCTCTGTGTCTGCTTGTCTTCTCTTTAGGAGACACCAGAACCAAATATGGGACTTCCCATGTGGGAGACAGGTGCTCAGTTACTTGAGCCACCTCAGCTCCCTGCTTTGTTGTATCTTTCATTGTCTTTCCTCTTTGTGTCCCCTTGTTGCATCATCTTGTTTGTGTCAGTTCTCCATGCCTGCTTGACATGCCAGCTCACTGTCTTGCTCATCTTCTCCAGGATATACTGGGAACTGAACCCAGGACCTCCCATGTGGTAGGTGGCAGCCCATTTGTTTGAGCCACATCCGCTTCCCCTAAGCTTATCATCATCACCTTGAGGAGGTTTAAATGAAGTAATGCCAAGTTCCCAGAGGCAGGATTTTATAACCTTTTTGACTGGCAGAATCCAAAATAAATGACTGGACTCTGGATCATTTCAGGATTTAGACCAAATCATCACCTCTAAGGCCATGATAGAATCTTATAACTTGTTATGTGGTGTGAGAAATTTCTCCAAATCAGTTCTTTTAAAATTAATGTGCATTTGAGTCACCTATGGATGTTGCAAAAATACAAATTTTGATTCAGTAATCCTGAAGTGGGACCTGAGGGTTTGCATTTCTGACCAGCATATAGGTTTTATTGAAGCTGCTGGTCTGCAGACACCACTTTGATGAACAAATCTCTAAATTATTTTAGTCAATTCAAATACATACTTACCTCTCAATTCACCAGTGAGAGCTAATTTTGCTATACTACTTATTGAGATATTACTAGATTTGCTGATAGAACTCCATTTTCTGTTTTCAGTAAATTAGCAAAGGCTTGGCTACTGTATTAGTCAGCCAAAGGGGTCCTGATGCAAAATACCAGAAATGGGTTGGTTTTTATAAAGGGTATTTATTTGGAATAGGGGCTTACAGATACCAGGCCAATAAGCATAAGTTACTTCCCTCACCAAAGTCTATTTTCACGTGTTGGAACAAGATGGCTGCAGATGTCTGCAAGGGTTCAGGTTTCCTGGGTTCCTCCCTTCCAGGGTCTTGCTTCTCTCTGGGTTTAAGGTTCTTTTCTTCCTGGGGATGGCTTCTATTTCCTCTGTGTGCTTACTTCCTGGGGCTCTGGCTTAAAAGTTCAGCATCAAACTCCAACATCAAAACTCGAACATTAAGAACCTCCAACTCTGTCCTTTGCCATGCCTTTTATCTGTGAGTCCCCGCCTACCAGCACCGTAATGAGGTGGTCCAATCAAAACCCTAATCATAACTCAATCACATCCAGGTACAGACCAGATTATAAACATAATCCAATATCTATTTTTGGAATTCATAACCATACTGCTACAGCTACTGATGATAGACAGGAATTTTAGGAAGGTTTCCATTAATCACCTCTGGAACTAAGCCCTTGAAAGAATGCTTTTAAATACATGCATTATTTTAAAAATCTTCCTTCTTCCTGTAAGTTTTTTGAGTCTGTTCCTGAGTCTCTGACCCCTTCTTCAGTCTCAGTTCTTCTAAAACACCTCAATGACATCAACTTTTCTTCTGATGACCAGAATCCATACAACTCACTGCTTTGGTCAGTGTCTTATAGATGATTACTTTTATCTTACATGTGAAGAGGAAAAGAACATAGGTATATTGGAAGGGTAAAGCTTATCAGGGGAAGAATCTGCAGGTCAATGCCGGTGAAGGGGTTGCCAATGAGCTGCCTCCCTGTTGAGCACATACCATCTGCAGACACAATCTTTAAGTCTCTTACAAAGAAATATATATTTGACCCTGCCCATGCTAGTCATTCCTCTACTAACTTTTTCTTCTGTAGAATCTAAATTAACCTTAGAATCTATTCAAGAGGTCTTTATTTTTTTTTTATTGACTTTGTAATAATATTACATTAAAAATATATATGTGAGGTCCCATTCAGCCCCACCCCCCACCCCCCCTCTCCCCCCCCCAACAACACTCGTTCCAATCATCATGACACATCCATTGGATTTGGTAAGTACATCTTTGGGTACCTCTGCACCTCATAGTCAATGGTCCACATCATGGCCCATACTCTCCTCCATTCCATCCAGTGGGCCCTGTGAGGATTTACAATGTCCGGTGATTACCTCTGAAGCACCATCCAGGGCGGCTCCATGTCCCAAAGACGCCTCCACCTCTCATCTCTTCCTGCCTTTCCCCATACCCATCGTCCACCATGTCCACTTTTCCCAATCCAATGCCACCTCTTCTATGTGGACATTGGATTGGTTGTGTCCATTGCACCTCTATGTCAAGAGGAGGCTCAGATTCCACATGGATGCTGGATGCAATCCTCCCATTTTCAGTTGTAATCACTCTAGGCTCCATGGTGTGGTGGTTGTCCTTCTTCAACTCCATCTTAGCTGAGTGTGGTAAGTCCAATAGATCAGATTGTAGGTGCTGGAGTCTGTTGAGGCTCAGGACCTGGCTATCACATTGTCAGTCCAGAGATTCAAATCCCCTAAATATATCAAGAGGTCTTTAATTTGAATGATCCGTAGCACAAACATGAAGATATATTCATAGCCTTTATCTACCTTATAAGTAATAGTGAATTGGAGGGGAGCAGATGTAGCTCAACTGACTGAGAACTTGCTTCCAATGTACAAGGTCTGAGGTTTGTTCCCCAGTACCTCCTAAAAACAAACAAAAAAAACCCAGGTCTCAGTGGGCAGTGGATGTAGCTCAGTAGTTGAGCTCCTGCCTCTCACATATGAGGTCCTGGGTTCAATCTGTAGTACCTTCTTGAAAAAATAGTGTATTAGATAGATGAATAAATGTTTAAAAAGCCATCTTCATATCCAACTCCCAACCCCCAAACTCACAAACAACACAATCAGCAAAAGTGAAGAATCCCTTTATTTAAATTGTCACCTATGTTTGACATTATGTGACCCCATCTACTCCTGGACACGTACAGACATGTACATACACCTTGACAATCATGTCCTTCTCAAGATAGATCAACATGCACACACTAACTCAAACACAAACCCATACTGAGTACAGTGAGTCTGTGCCAGTAAATATACTAATTTCTTCATTCAGCAAATATTAATTTAGTCGTAAAGAAAAAGAGAAATAAAATATTTTAATTCCAGATCATTCCAATAAACCCTGTCATGATAAAGTGGGAGATGATAAATAAGGGCAAGGAATTTAAATATTTGGCTGATATACTTGCATCATTCCAGTTCTAGTTTACTGTCAATCTAGCCTGCCCAGGGATCATGTTGAACTATCATCAGAATGCTTTTGATTCCCCCAAATGTGCATTTTTCTGCATACTTTAAATGTTGTCTTACGTCCTTTTTTTTTCTAAACTTAGCTATGTTCATAATGTCTTGTGATGACCAGAAAGTCAATTTTCTATTCACTCTACTTTCCAGTCCTCCTTGCTCACCTATGGGAGTTTGGATACACTCATTATGGGTGTGCTTTTGTCTGTGCTTAAACATGCTCTCGGTCTACCTTTGCAAAAGTAATCCAAATAAAAATGAAGAATGGTTCATACCAATGCTTCCCTGCTGATCAAATTTGAAAATGCAAAATACAATCATTTCCCAAACAGTAATAGAATATTTAAAAGACCAGACAAAATAAATAGAATTCAGTCACTCATTATGTAAGTCTAAGCAACTGCATAATAACTGGTCTTTTGTTTTCTTATAATACAGTCCCTCTTGCATTTTCTATTCAAATTAATGGAACAAGTAAAGAAAAGAAACTGGAGCCAACATGCATTGTATACCTCACTAAGGGTCAGGTATGGTGAAATATTCCTCTGTCTACTATTTGTATTATAATGATAGATTATTATGATTAGATAATAATATTTCTGATAACGGCTACCATTTATTTAAGACTGCTGATATGCCACAGCTTGGGGTTTTACTTAATTCATTTGACATAATACTCTTAGTTGTGTCTCATTATTCCCATTCAATGGATGGTGGACCTTAAGATCAGAGAGGTTAAGTACCTCTCCAAGGCTAGAAGCTTGTTAGTGTTAGTGTTTGGAGTCAGACAGATATATCTGTGTTTGTGTTATAATTTCATATTTTGTCCACAGCATTTATACTTTCTTGGGAGATGTATGCTCTTAATGCTCCCAAACCTTTTATCTTATTCATATATGTGTGTATAAGGATAATTTTTGAAATTAAACAATCCAGAGGAAAAAATCTCCACTTTCCAGCAATATTTTCCCTACAGCCTATAGATCTCATATTTTGTATGAATTGCTCTTCTCCTTCAGAATTGTTCTTTCTGTTTAGTCATTTGCCCCATAATCACTATTCTCACTATTTGAATAATTATATTTATCACCCTCATCTCTACCTTAATTTAAAAAATTTTTTTATTTATTGAAATATATCACTCATATATAAACATACATAAACAATAAATGTATAATAGTTGTGAACTTACAAAACAAACATATATAACATAAAAAAACAATATAACATCTCACCATACCACCAATAACTTGCATTGTTTTTAAACCTTTTTAACTAATGATTAAAGAGCATTGTCAAAATATTACTATAAAAAAAGTATTTTCCCCTAACTAATCTGATTATTATCTTTATATCACTTATATATGAACATACATAAACAATTAAGTGTATAGTAAGAGTTGTGAACTCACAAAGCAAACATGCATAACATCATACAGGGGTCCCATACACCAACCCTCCAACAACACCTTGGATTGTCGTGAGACATTTGTTACAAACCATGAAAGAGCACTGTCAAAATCTTACTACCAATCATAGTTCCTATCTTACATTTCATGTGTTCTTCCCCCAACCTACCCTATTATTATTTTTAAATATATTTTTTATGACAGAAGTTGTAAACTTACAAAACAATCATGCACATGTTCAGAATTCCCAAACAATACCCCTCCATCAACACACCACAATATAGTGTGTCATCTGCTACAGAAAAATAATATCATCTGATTATTGCCATGTCCATAATGTACATTTGGCTCACATTTTCCATACTGCCTCAGTATCAACATAGTACATCTTTTGCATAGATGCAAGAATATTACATTATTACTACTAACCACGTCCATAGGTCACTCCAGCTGTATTTTCCCCATGCTTCTGCATATTCCCAACACCCTGCTGTACTGATATATATTTGTTCTAGCTAACAAAGGACACTCTTGTATTTGTACCATCAACCATAATTCTCACCCACCTCTTGGTTTACTGTGCTATTCAGTTCCTAGATTATTCTCTAGCATTCTGTCAATTGGCATTTATGTAACTAGACTACCATTTTCAGTCACATCCCCATTTATAAACTAGCTGTTACTCACTATGTGTTACCATCCACTCAATACATTTCCACACTTTTACAGTAAAGCTAATTAAAATGTCTACATACATTAAACATCAGAAGTTCACTCAGTTCTTCTCTTGTCTCCTTTAAGAATCCACCACCTACCACCAGGTCTTGACGATATTTTCCAATAATTTCATCTAGAAGTTTTATGGTTCTTGCTTTTATTTTCAGTTTTTTTTATCCATTTTGAGTTAGTTTTGGATAAGGTGTGAGATAGGGGTCCTCTTTTCTTCTTTCAGCTATGGATATCCAATTCTTTCAGCACCATTTGTTGAATGGATTGCTCTGCCCAAGCTGTGTGAGTTTGACAGGCTAGTCAAAAGTCACTTGACCATACCTGTGAGGGTCTGTTTCTGAAGCATAAATTTGGTTCCATTGGTCTATTGTGTCTGTCTTTAGGTCAGTACCATGTTGTTTTCACCACTATAGGTGGTTATTATGATTTAAATTCTGGAGATGAGGGTCCACTTTTCCTTTTTATGGTGTTTCTGGCTATTCAGGACTCCTTACCCTTCCAAATAAATTTAATGATCATGTTTTCAATTTTTTCTTTAATGCTGGTGGAATTTTTATCAGGATTGCATTAAATCTGTATATCAATTTGAGTAGAATTAACATCCTAATGATATTTGGTCTTCCAATCCATGAGCATGGAATGTTCTTCCAGTTATTTAGGGATTTTTTGATTTCTTTTAACACTGAGTTGCAGTTTTCTGAATACAAGTGCTTTACATCATTGGTTAAGTTTATTCCTGACTATTTGAGTTTTATTTGTCATATTTTATGCTCACCACTCTTTTGACATTTTAGTTAATTTTATTGATAAAATCTTCATTTCTAGACTTTCTTCCTGTCCTCCTCTCTCCTGTCTTTTCTTTTCCTCTCTCCTGTCTTTTCTTTTAATGCTCTACCACACCCTTTAGTATTTCCTGAAAATCTGTTCTCTTGCTTAGAAATTCTCTCAGTTTTTGTTTTTTGTGAATATTCTAATTTCACTCTCATTTTTGAAAGACAGTCTTGCTGGATATAAGATTCTTGGTTGGAAGTTTTTCTCTTATGGTTTCTTAAATATATCAGATCACTGTCTTCTTGCCTCCATGGTTTCTGGTAAGAAACCAGCACTTAATCTTATTGCATAGTCCTCATATGTTATGCATTGCTTTTCTCTTGCTGCTCTCAGAATTCTCTCTTTGTCTTTGGCATTTGACATTCTGATGAGTATGTCTCTTGGAGTTGGTCTATTTGGATTTTTTTTTGGATGGGAGTATGTTGCGCTTCTTGGACAGGGATATCTTTGTCCTTCAATAGGGTTGGGAAATTTTTTACCATTACTTTTTCAAATATTCCTTCTGCCCCTTCTCCCTTCTCTTCTCCTTCTGGGATACCCATGACACATATGTTTGCACACCAATTGCTGTCCTTTAGATCTCTGAGACCTTGTTCAATTTTTTTCCATTCCTTTCTTCATCTGTTCTTTTGTATGTTCACTTTCAGAGGCCATTTCTTCAAGCTCACCAATCCTTTCTTCTGCCTCCTCAAATCTGCTATTATATGATTCCAATGTTTTTTGAATTTCACTGATTGCAATTTTCATTCCCATAAGATCTGCTATTTTTCTATGTATGCTTTCAAATTCTTCTTTGTGCTCATCCAATGTCTTATTATCCTTCATCCCTTTTGCCATCTAATTGAATTTAGTAAGGAGATTTGTTTGAACATCTATAATCAGTTATCTCAGCTCCTTTATGTCATCTGGAGGCTTATCTTGTTCCTTAAACTGGGCTGTAGCTTCCTGTTTCTTGGTGTGGATTGTAATTTTTTGTTGGTGTCTTCACATCTGGCTTCTAGACTATTTTTTCTGAGTGTAGTTTTCTCTTTAGTTTAGGTCTTCCTATCATTTCTCCCTTGCTGATTGTGCAGTAGAAGCCAAGCATGTAGTTGGTGCTGTAAGCTGTGGAGGCTCAAGATGCCCTCATTGCACCAGGAACCAATGAAGCTTCTTCCAACTTTCTCCTTTGCCAGGGGTAGGGCAGAGTCACAGCTGTGTGAAATAATCCAAGTGACGGCCTAGACTGTATTTGCCCAGAGAGACTGATGAAGCTTCATACCCTTCCCTCCCCTGCCTGGGGCAGGGATGGAGCTGCAGGTGTGGGCAACAATTTATGCAGTGCAGGTCCTAAGATGACCTCAGTTGCCTTGGTAGACTTCTGATTTTCAGTCTATGCCAGCCAAAGTTCCCTGCAGTTACCTGTATAGGCTAGTGCAGGGCTCCTTAGCCTCCTCCCTGCCAGAGGCAGGGCTGAAGTGTAGGCAGGCTGTAGGCTGATCTGGGTGAAAGAAACTGTCAGCCTGGCTTCCACTCAGTCTGGAGGCAGAGTCAGAATCATGGCTACTGGCCTCTTTCTGACTTGGGCTGGTTCTCACCCCAGCTGTTCCCAGGGTTATCTCTTAGCCTGCCAAGTCTCCCAATAAGTAGCTGAAATTGGCAGCCAACTGTCTCCTCCTCCTGTTTCTGGGAAATGGAGCTTCCAATTCCTGTCACAGAGCAGCTCCTGGGGTGGCTTGTGCCACTAGAGTTAGATGAACACTGGCCTCTGTGGCTTGGTCGGGTAATTTCCCGAAGAAGTTGGTGCAGGTCCTGGCAGCTTCCTTCCTGCTGGAGGTGGCGCTGGGGCCTAGGCTAGACCTGCAATATGATCTCAGTGGGAAGAAGCCAGTCCCCACCAGCACTGAGATTTTCAGTCCGCCCCGCTTCCCCTCATGCCAGGCACAGAGTTAATATGGCAGCTCCTGGCCTCATACTGACCTGGACAGGCTCAAACCTTAGCTGTTCTCAGGACCATACTATAGCCCACTGGATTTCTCAGGACCATACTATAGCCCACTGGATCATAGCTGAAATTGGTGTCCAATAATCTCTTCCTCCCCCATTTTGGAGAAGTAGAGCTTTCAGTTTCAGCTGCGGAACAGCTCCCCTGGCAGCTTGTGCCACCAGTGGAGGATGGGCACTGACCTCCATGGCATGGAGTGCTCTACTTATGAGTCTTCTCTGTGGATAGGCAATCTCTTCCTTCCACTCCCCCAAGGATATTGCACGATGGTCTTCTGGCTTCCTGGAGCCCCCAAACAGGTACTTCAGAGAGCTCTGGGTGTTTGCTAACTGCCCTGTAGCAGGAACTGACCCTAGGAGCTACTTACTCCACCACCATATTGCTCTACTTTTATTTTTATAATAATTTGATGCCTCTTCTTATTAGCATTTCTAGCATTCTCATTACTGTTTTACTCCTGAGATATAAGGTACCAGTATTGTACATTTACAACTACAAAAATTAGCAGAAATGTAGCACAAAATAGGCAAAAGAAACAACCTGACACAAGTAACTCAGATGACATTTCACAAGTGCCCCTGTCACCTCTAAGGAAAAGCTAAGCTGACTTGGTTTTGCTTTAGACAATAGTTTGGATCACATGTTGGAAGTCCTTATACAGTGGTTTTCTATATGCATGATTATTGTAACAGGTCTAAGTGCATGCTTTTTTATGTAATGTACATGTGTGTTTATTCCTTTCTCCCCAAGTCTTCTTTCCTTCCTCACCCCTGTCCTCTATGTTCTCTTTTCTAAAGAGAGTAATTCAAGTTCAATGTCCTCATTTGACTTACCATGACCTAGAACAGTGATTTCCAAACATTTTTCATGTTAAAATAGTTTTTATTTTTAATTGTATTTTTGAAGATACATAGATCACAAAAAATGTTGCATTAAAAAATATGAGTTTCCCATATATTCCACTCCCCACCCCACCCCACTCCTCCTACATCAACAACCCCTTTCATCAGTGCGGCATATTCATTGCATTTGGTGAATATATTTTGGAGCATTACTGCACCACATGGATAATAGTTTACATTGTAGTTTACATCCCCCCCCCGCCAGTATATTCAGTGGGTTATGACAGGATATATAATGTCCAGCAGCTGTCCCTGGTCATTCAGGACAACTCCAAGTCCTGAAAATGCCCCTTCATCACATCTTCTTGCCTTTCTCTGCCCTCAGCAACTACCATGGCCACTTTCTCCACATCAATGATACAATTTCTTCCATTACTAGTCACAATAGTTCTATAGTAGAATACCAGTAAATCCATTCTAATTCATATTTTATTCCTCCATCCTGTGGACCCTGGGATGGTGATGTCCCCTTCACCTCCATATCAAGAGGGGGCTTAGATTCCACATGGTTAATGGATGATATTCGCCTGCTTGCAGTTGTGGGCACTCTAGGTTCCCTGGTGTGGTGGTTGACCATCTTCACCTCCCTGTTGTAACTTTGCTGAGCCTCAGGGCCCAGCTGTAACATGGCCAGTTCAGAGATTCAAGTCTCCTGAGTATACAACAACCCCAGTGCCATCCACAGATTCAGTAAAAGTGACAGAAGAGGCATCTGTAAAAAGGTCACATCTGAGTCCTACTCCATCACACCCAGGAACACAAATTCCAAAGTAGGGGCAACTGACAAGGCTATCTGCCATGACAGTAGAACCTGTGTTTCTCCATAACCCCCAAGAGTGCCAGTACCTGAGGCTGTATCTACTTTGGCTCTCTCTGGGATCCTGCTGAGATATGTGTAAGCATGACCCTCTGATGACCTCCAACTCTTTTTTTGAAGACTCTTAGCCATATAAACTCATTTGTCTTTACCATTTCCCCCTTTTAGTCAAGGTCTTTTTCTAGTTACATAACCAGTTAGTGATTGGTAATAATCCCTCGGCACCAAAGAGGCTTCTCCCCAGGAGTCATGTCCTGTGCTGGGGGGAAGGTAATGTATTCACATGCTGAGTTTGGCTTAGAGAGGGGCCACATTTGACAACATGGAGGCTCTCAGGAGGTAACTCTTAGGCACCCTGAGGCTCTAGGTCTAGTTGAAACTTCAGGCACACAGGCCCAAAAGCATAGTCATCAATATCAAGGGCTCATCATTGGACTATCCTTCTTCACTGGTCTCTGACCTTGCACTTGGGGGATTGTTGCTTTTCCATTGGGGATTGTGACAGAGTTCCCCTAGCTAGGAACTCAGCACTCCCTAAGTTGTCATTTGTAACTGTACCTACTATGAAAATACCCAATGAATATCCAAATATTTTTATATACCCTGTATACGTGCTCAAACTTTTTTGAACACTCAAAGGCAAAATGTTTAAGCTGGTGTTACCAATTTATATATATATATATATGTATTCATAAATAATTCACAAGGATTCCTATAAGTAATATATTCTATATTATCAAACATGCAGAAAATAAAAGATGAAAAATATATAAAAATAAATTCTAACATTTGTTTTCTCCAACTCAATAACTTGTATTGCACACTCTATTTTGGCTTAGAAGGTAATGTTTAATCTCTGAACCCTAGCTTTCAAGGTCTAATGTGAAATACAAGACATCATATTGCCCTAACCCTACCTTCTATCCATCCTTTGTCACTCTAGACAGACATGTTTTCCTTTGTATGGACTTTCATCTGGTTCAGAAGATAAAAGGACATTTCCTTTGAGAATGTGAGTATCAATAACCCTTGAATAATAGGACATTTGGCAAAGATTTCTTAGAACATTTTCAACTATAAAAAAAACATTTTCCATGGTTTGATCAAGCAGCCAATACCTGAAAGGATATGTATTAAGCAAAAATAGTGCATTCGTGTTTTCTGTCTTCTGCAAACAACTCAGAGCAATTTTTAAATCCAGTGACACCTACACAATTTAAGAAAAGATTTTTAAGAAGGTGGGAAATGACCTGATTGAGCAATCTTTGGAAAAACAATTTCCTCAAACTTTTCTAACCAGATGAAAGATGTGATTAATGGAACAACAGAATATTTCAAATAAATATCTTATTTTATATTCCTTTAAATAAAAAACAGTAATTCATAGGCATTAGCTTTCTATAAATGTTATAAAAATTAGATAAAATTTTACCCATAGATGTCTTAAGTACTTTTACTTTCCACATAAGGGAACACTAGTATGAAAATAGAATAAATTTTAAGAAAAAGGTACTTCAAAAAAAGATCTTCCTTTGTGGTAAGTGCCAACAAAGAACACATTTTACATTTATTGGTTGTCCCAGTCCAGACCATCTGTCTCTCCAAATGTAATGAATGCTGGCAGTCTTGTTGATATGTACTCAATAGCTCAAATTGGGTCTGAAATAAACCCTGCTCTAAGTCTTGTTATAGTATCAGCTTGTGAGTTGTGGAACAAATGTTAAGTTTCCTCTTAGCAGTGTTTCCTTCCAGTGAAAAATTTAAGTTCAATTCCACACAGACAGAGCATGCACTTCACATAGATGTCTTTTGTATTTGCATAGTTGTAGTACTATGCAATGCATGCATATTTACAAGATATTCTATAGCGTGACCATCTACCCATTTTATATAGGGTGTTAAAATTTGCATATGGGTTATCTTATTGGTTTCTGATGACCATATCAGATATGCAGGCAATGAACTTGGCCTCCATTTTACAGATGAGAAAAAAATGAAATTCAGAGGCCCTGCATGGTTTGACCTCTATTTCTCTTGCTTCCTCTTTGACACTCTTAGCTTTCATTCTATTGGCATTAATTATGCTGGCCATCTCGTATATAGGTCAAACCCCTCCCCTCCCCCAACCTCACCCCTATTGGAATCTGAAATATATGAAAGAGGGAAGGGGGAGAGAAAAATTCCTGTAAGCTCACACTAGGCATTTGAGTCTCATCGTATACGTTCCATTATCAGGAAAGTTTTCCTGCTTCCTTAGACCTAATTAGTTCCATTGATATGTTCTTAGAGATCCTTATTTATCTTTTTCTATAAACAATATAAAAAATGTAATTAAAATGATACATACACAAGTATGTTCCCTAACAAAAAGCAAACTCCAGGAGAACAGAGACTAAAACTCTTCCCTCAGTATTGATTGAACAACTAACTTTCAGACATTGTGCTAGCAGCAAAATCATATAATCACAGATGGGGGAAAATGGTGCTACCTGTCACTTAGCAGTCCTTTACCTGAGACAAGCAAATAGAATATATAAAAGTAACTAATTTTATTCAATATTGTTGTATGTTATAGGCCTATTGAGAGGCTTTTAGAATTAGGTCTGGGATTGATTAGTAGCTTATCCACACTCCAGGGTACAAGTAACTGTGTCTATTAATATAATCGTATAACTAAAACACCTATTTAGATGCTTTATGATTTTTTTCAACCCTTTGTAAATGTTTAAGGATTCATACTTTGATAGTACAATCATTTGATAGACGATAATTTACCTTCCTTCTGATATGGATCTACCAATCTATTAACTAATCTATCATCCATCTACATCTATCTTAAACAAGACAGCTGATCATCAAATGGAATACAAAAAGTCGAAATTGGGGATGGCAATCATTGATACAGTTGGAATCCCCAAGTGCGCTTTTGAAGAAACCTCAAAAATTTAGTGACTATTTAGTTCTTAGGGAATAAATAAATAAATAAATAATTGAAAACTATGGGTCACTTGACCACAATCTCCAGAAAACAGGAAAAATTGCACCTAATATTCCAAATTCTGAAACTGAAGACCAAAGAGACTAAGTTTGGAGAGCTAGTCATGGTTGGAACAAACTACCTTCTCCTATGGGTTATCAAGAGTTCTAGATGTTTCACCACCACCATCATCATATCGTCCTGTTAATAACAGAAAGAATGACTTTTTGGGATGTTGGCAGTGATTGCAAAGAGAGACTATATCTCCACCTATTGCCCAATGCTGAATTCCTTCTGTGACTCTTACAGGCAACAAAATAGACACAGACCCTATCATTCATAGAATTTGAAGTCTCAAGGGGTAAATGCAATAAATTGCATATGGTAATCTGAACAATGCCTGTGAGAAATTTACCAATGAGGTTCTGAGAGCACATGATATGGAACTCTGGGCTAGTTTGGAGACTCAGGATATTCAAGAAACAATTGGATAAAAGGAATTATTTAGGTGAAAGTGGAAAAGGAAAGAGGGCATTCTAGATTAGGAGAATGGGATATGCAAAGAATCTGAGGTGGGGAACATAGCACAAAAACATGGAAAATTTCATTCATTTTCCATTTACTTTATGTATATTATCCCAATGAATTCTCACTTCTACCCTATGAAGTAGGTATTGTTCTTTCCCCCTTGTTAAATAAGGAGACAGATGTACCATGAGGTCACAAAACTAAGAACTCTTTGAACTCAGACCTTATAATAGTTCTTATTGAAACTGGAACCCAAGCTCTAGTGAAATATGGAGTTTATTACAATGAAACAAACATGGGAAGCTTCTTGGGTCAGTCTGATCTAAAAATTTGTCTGATAAGTCAGTAAAATTGAAGCATGTGGATAAATCAAGTTAATCTGCATCTAGAGGGTCCAAATTAACTCTCAAGAATCTTGTGCTCATTATTCATTTGCACAAGTAAAATTAAGTGATAATATTAGAAATTAGCCAGCATTCTACTTATTCCTTGAAAGCAAGGACTGAGTTTGAAAAATTTTTAAAGACATCTGACAGATACTTCAAGATTTTTCAACCTGTTTTAAGTAGAGAGAACCAGGCACTACATTCTATTTATTTCACTTCTATATTTAAAGCTCATACTAAATTTGACTGTAAAATGTCTGTCTTTGAATGTAGACATATTTATTCCAAAATGCCAGTGTGGCTCAGAAAGAAAAGAGGTGAATGTACTAGATTCATAGTTACAATTTAATGTGTTTTTTGATGGTTGACAACTTTTTGGAAGATGTGATATCATAGAGAAGGATCAGCCATCATGGTTAAGTAAGTTTGTCTAAGGATTTAAAAACATACAAGCAGAAAAGATATAGGAACATTTACCTCCCTAAATAATAGAATAGTGACTTTCAGGGGTATCCAAAAGAGGCAAGTGAATTTGAGGTTTTTGGGAATGACAACTACTTTTGCAACAATCCCTAAGAGATATTGTCTGTCTCTTTAAGGCCTCAGGAATGTTTTCAAGTCTTCAGGATCAGGAAACTAAATATCACATAGATTGTTTTCAGAGTTGCTACCATCAAACATTTTTGAGCTTTGTGATGCTCCCTTAAATTCATGCCTGATCACCTTCCAAACATAGTTTCAGCATGGTACAGTCAAGTTCAAGATCTGCATGCATGACCAGATACTGACATTCCTAAGGAGTGAACAGTTGCAGGACACTACCCGTGATTTGTTCATGTATGACCTCACCCTACTGGCTCATATGAAAGACATTTACAAATTCATTTTATAACACTGGGGTGGACATATCCAAAACTCACAGTCATCAGATTCAAAACCCTCCAGAGAAAGGATGGCAGCCATATGATTAAAATTCTATTTAAAAAATAAATCTTCATTCGATTCCAAAGTTCATTTAATTCATGGTGTTGCACATGCCATGGGAATTTTTCATACTCCTTCTACATATACATCATACAGTTTTGGCTTTTCCCTGTTTTATATCTATTCAGTTTAACTATCTCTTTCTTTTCATGTGAAATGCCCCAACTCTTCTCGATCTGAAAAAAATTTTTGGACACAACCAACAGAAACATAACTGTCTAGCTTAATCTTTTTAAGTACTCGATTGAGAGGACACTGAGTAGCTCACAGTATCAAAGGTAAAACTGAACACCTGGATATCTGGGAGAAGTACTATGGCATACTGAAAGACAACGGTAGCAGGTATTTATGCACAATGTTTTTCTTAGCACTAATATCTGTTCTGTGTGACTATGCCAAGAATTTAAATTCCAGGGATAGTTTTAATATGTGCCAAGAGTTCTTTTTGGCTAGGGAGTGAAGAAAGGTGCTATTATTAAGAATTCCACCAGCATAAAATAGAACAAGGCCGAAGGAAGAAATGTCTGTACTAAAACTATTGTTTTAGTTTTGTTTGGTTTGACATGCTGTTGTTTGCTTGTTTACTGTTGTATTGTTAAATCCATGTACCATGTTGTTTTTCTTTTTCTTTACAAGCTGAAATTCCCATCAGTAGTAAAGTGAATAAAGTGTGTTATGTTCATGAAGTGGACTACTACCCAGCAATGAGAATGAACCTTCTGTAACAAACAAAACTATAGATGAATCTCACAAATATATTGTTGAACAAAAGAAGCCAGGCAAACGAGAACATACTCTATGATTCTAATTATATAATTTCTAGAATAGGCAAAGCTAATTTATGATGTTAGAAGTTAGGATTTCTGTTATCCTTGAAAACAAGGGAGTAGTGAATGGAGTGGAACATGAAAGGCTCCTGGGATATTGGTCACGTCCTGTTTCTTGATCTGGGCCTGGTTTCACGGACTGTACTTAGTCTGTGAAAATTCATTGAGCTGTAAACATATGTCAGTTTTTTGGTACGTACATTCCTTAAGAAAAGAAAAAATCAGTAATACTGACCCTGTCTTTTTAAAAATTTTGGTATTATGTTTATCATGGACTTTTTTTAATGTTTGATTTTTAATTTTTTAAAAGATATTTAAATTACATAAATGTTACATAAAAATATAGGGAATTCCCATATACCCTGCTCCCCACACTGCCCACATTGCCCCCATTAACAACATCCTTCATTAGGTACATTCATTGCAACTGATGAACACATTTTGGAGCATTGCCACTAAGCATGGATTATAGTTTATATTATAGTTTACACTCTCTCCCACACAATTCTGTAGGTTATGGCAGGATATATAATGGCCTGTATCTGTCATTGCAATGTCATTCAGGACAATTCCCAAGTCCTGAAAATGCCCCCGTATTATACCTGTTTTCCCTCTCCCTGACCTCAGAACCTTCAGTGGCCACTGCCTCCACATTGATGATATAAGTTCTTCCATTGCTAGAATCACAATAAGTCTATAGGAGAATACCATACATTAATTTAATTTAAAATAATCCATTAAAGTATTATTTATCTTGATTATTAAATGTTTTGGTGCCTCCTTAAATTTTCACTGTAGACCAGGCCCTGTGTTTCACAATAGAGAGGACAGAAGCTAAAGAACACTAAATGTCCTAGCCAAAGTCACAAAGGTAATTATTTCTTCTTTGACAGTACCCTTACTTATTGGATTTAGATCTCTTTATGTCCACTACTCTTATTTCTATATAATTATAGACCTTGGAGTGAGTCTCATACCCTTCCATACTTTCCATTACTCAGTCAAGTCTTATGTTTCATTTCCAAAAGAAAATAAATATGTATATAAAATCCCAAAACACACATGCACACACACACACACAAACACACACAACCCAAACACCTCTTCTCTGAGACTTTTGATACTAATTTCAATTTGCTGTGCAACTGTTATGTGCAGGCTCTTTCCTAATCTCTTTACATATGTTTTCTCTAAAGCTTAGACTAACCCCAATTTTTTTAACAATCTTAAAAAGGAAGCATGGTAATCTCCATTTTAATAATGAAGAAAGGATGATCGAAAAGTTTATATGTCTTGCCCCATATCACACAGCCAGGAAATGGTAAGGCCAGAAGCCACCATTGTATATTGCTTCAATGCATATTTTCCATTAAATTTCCCTGACTTCTGCCCTTGAAGTACAGTCAAGGCCAAAGTTTGGCACTCATGAGTACAGTTAGTAGGGCCTTAATAAGTATAACTGTTAGGTGTTTCCAAAGTCAACTTGCTTCAATTTAGGACAAAAGGAAATTAAAGTCTACCCAGTAATAATTTCACACTATATCTTTAAAGAGTCCTTGGCATTCAGCACATGCTCATAAAATATGTGTTGAATTTATTTTTTTAATTGGGGAGAACATTTGTTGAAGTCTGGTCCTTCTTGTGGGAAACTCATCCAAATGTCAAAGTGAAGAGGATTTCTTTTTCCTTAAATGTGAGCAACACAAGTAAATTCCATTTAATTAAGGTCCAAGGTCAAAATATCTTTATGTGTGTGTGTGTGTGTGTGTGTGATATGAAATCTATTACTCGGTTTTCTCAAAGAAATTTTAATTTTTAAAGCCATCAAAAATATTCCAATTAATTATCTTCCTCAAGAGAGATAACGATAAAAGTCAATTATAGCAAAAAGGCTGCAAAGAATGTATGATTTTCCAGTTATTGCCATATATGATTTTTTACCTTTTCTTTAAAGATAAATTGCATTATTTTAATTTGTTTTTTTCTCGTGACACCATAAACGTCTATAAAATACTTTTGTCACTCCTTTTTGCCTTTCTTTTTGTTTGTGGATTGTCTATTTCTGATGAAGAGAAGCTTGAAAGTCTCTTGTTCAGAAGTCAATCAGAATGTAGCTGTTTAATAATGGTACAGTAAGTAGTTGACACTGTCCCAGGCTAACATCCTTTCAACAAAATGATTACATCTATTTCACATCAATCACTTGACATAACCAAAATAAAGCCAACTTAATAGAACAATATCTCATGATAAATACTTTCCCTTGAAACTCCCTACCTTTGTCTCCACACTTACATTTGATAAATGATGTTCCTTCACCTCGATGCTCTTTTTTTCTCTGAGCAAGAGGCCCATTGTCCTGTGACAGCATCCTCCTGAATTCACAACAGCACCTAGATGTTTAAAGCAGTTTTTAAACAAAATCTTCTCTGTCCCACTATATTGGCAGTTAAATGAATCAGCACTAAGAGATGGCCCAAAGTTTAACAGGGCAGCTGCTGCTCTCCTCCAATGGACCTAGATAGCAAGATACTTGTTTCTTACATTGTCATCTTTCCAGCCAAATCATGGGTTAATCAGGATCCTTGCCTTTGTTAACCAGTTTTACCCAGTTTTATGGGTTTCAGGTGAGCATGAACTCAGTCTAAGCACCTGTCTTTAATGTTGTCTTCCCTGAGTGAGAAGAATGCTATATCTCTTTAATAAGATTGTCAAAAACTACTTTTGGAAATGCCATAGATTTCAAATTACTATGCTTCTTCTTTATAAGTCAGTTTCTGTTATCTTCTAAAGGAATTGAAAATCTTATTTAAATTTTATATTATTCAGCCCTTGCTGAAAACTTCCCCCAAAATCTGTAGCTTAAAAGTACAATCATTTATTATTACCCATGAGTTCATGGTTCAGGAGGGCTGACCTGGGCCAGGCTCAGTCTTGAGTCAGCAGTCAGTGGAAGGTCAACTGTGGACTAGCTGGTCAAGAATGGCTTCACTTGCATGTCGGTTGATTGGAGGGTGGTTGGGTAGGACACTGCGGGAAGTGTATCACTTACCTCTAATCCTCCCACACTGGAGCCTCAGCGCCTTTACATTGCAGGGTCAGGGTTCCCAGGATAAGAAAGGAAGTAGGTACAATAATAGTGTGTCTGCCACATTCTGTCGGTCAAAACAAGTCACAAAATGAACACAGACTCGAGATATGCAAACATATACAGACTCTTGATGGGAATTGCTATATAGTCACATTGCACAGGGCATGGGAATAGGGAAAAGAGAAAAATTAAGCCAACTTTATAAACAATCTACTTCTAATTTGATAGCTCCCAAATAATTAAATGGTAAGAAGTATATTTACATGATATTAAAAAAAAATTACCTACTTTAAAATTTCAACTAAAGTTTAGAGAAAGTCCTATGAAAATATTTCAGTTATACAGATTTAGTTTTCAGATTTCATTGGTAGATTTATCTGAAATATTGAATATCTGTTAGGTCGAAAGCATCGTATATAAATTCGAACTCTTCAACCTAAATTTCCATTATGACTGTACCATTTCAAATTCACATAAAGGATTTTTTTTAATTGTACTATCATTAGCATTCGAAATTTTAAATTTGCTGCAGCTGAGAATAACAACAGCAACAATATATACACTCTACTTCAAGTAACATCTCCCTTGGTGTAAAGTGTAAAATGTGAAAACAGGAAGGGACCCCAGTTCATGTATCAGGTAAGGAAAAGTGAGTATCATATCTGCTTACTTTAGTCACCATCCAGGTGCTTTTGGCTTTTCTTTAATAAGGCCAAAGAAGCATGTTTTACTCAGAACTTTACAGCAACATCATCAAAACACACACACTTTAAAAGAATAGAATCCACAGCAAGGAATTTAGTCAAGTTAACATAGCAAAAACATGGGCAAAATGATGTTGTTGAGGAAAGAGTTAAATTAAAAATATATATTTAAATAGCTGTCAGAATATTTGATATTCATCACTAAACAAATGGTAGCACTTTTATTCTAGGGCTTCCCATAAGGCTCACTACTTTTTTAGAGGTTAGTGTGTGTTATATGACTGAATTCTGTGAACAGCATGCATACATCACTATGATGCCCTTCAGATATTTATTAATTAATTAATTATATAATTAATTTATTCAGAAGTACCAGGGAATGAACCCAGGACCTCGTACATGGGAAGCTGGAGTTCAACCACTTGAGCTATACCCCTGGATATTTATTTTTAATCAGTAAATATTCTCATACTTTACTGGCTACAATAGCCTGACATTTTGTAATTTAACAGCTTTTATTCGTACTTGTGTAAGCTGCATTCTTTCTGTCAAATTAAAAAAAAATTGACAAAGGTTGTTTACAAATAGAATCTATACAATTATATTATTGGCTGAATCAATGGGTGAATACTATTATTTCAAATATATTTAGTACTAAGCACAGTTAAGTAAAAGTTGAAAAATTTTGCCAATCCTAAATTCTATTCTACAAGAGGAGATAGAAGAAGTCAATATATTGTAAAAGGAAATAGAATGAAATAAGTGTTAAAACTAATATTCAGTAATTTACTTATTGCTTCCTGTATTTCAGTCTTTTTTAAATTTTCAGTGGGCTTGTAAAAACTTCAACTATCGATACCAAATCTTCATGGACTACTACAATGAGGAGTAATTTTATAAAATGTATGATAAAATTTTATTTATTTTATTCTCTCCTCTGAGATCAAATAATAAGCAAAAAACTAAACAACAAAAGAAATTTTTGATAGTGCCATATAATTTGTCTACACATAGGAAAGACAATACATGACATCATCATACATTATTTTTCTTTTTGCCTAAATGACAGTACATAATATGGAAAAGATGTCTAAAGAACAACTGCTAGAATAGTTTTAAAGTCAACCTGGTTTCCAATAGAAGTGAAAATACATTCTAAGGTTATTGTGAGGATTACATAAGATTATAATTATGAAGTACTTAAGAAAGCCCAAAATGAGTGTTGAAAATACTGGTACTGATATTACTACTATCTTAATATCATAATTCTCTCCATTATTATCTTTAAAATGTTCTGTTTTGTTAATACTTCTATAAAGTTAAGTAAAATAAGTTCTATGAAAAGCATATTAATTGATCTCTTCTAATAATATCTATGCTTTAGTCCTAGCCATACAAATGTTTTAAAAGAAGCTGACATAGGGGAAGACTTTCCTACATACAGAACCTTAAAAATAAAAATTATACTCACAAATAAGTGATGAAGAGACAAAATGATATCACATCTTCAGCCAATGTCTCTGTGTGTTCAGCCATTTCAAAAGAGGTATCACAATCTGCTTAGACATAAAGCCGAAACTTTGTTCAGAGCAAACAACAATACTAATGATCTCTTTACCACAACAATTCCTTTTTAGCTTACACAGAAGGCTCATGGTTTCATAGGCTAGAAAGCTTGCTTCCTCCCAGTTTCAGTAACATTCTGGCTGGCCAGCAATTCTTGGTTTCCTTGGTTTTACTGTCACAGGGTGATGTCTCTTATTTTCTCTTCTGGGTTCCCACTGACTTCCAGATTCTGGCTTTTCCTGCCTCCCCATAGCTTTCTCTTTATTAGGCCTCCAGTAATAGGATCAAGACCAATCCTAATTCAGTTGGCCACCCCTTAAATAAAACTGACGTCCTCAAAAGGTCCTATTTACAATCCTACAGGATTGGGATTAAGATTAAGAGCATGTTCCCTCACCCGCACCCGGAGTACATAACTCAGTCTATTGAAACACTTTCCCCTTTAGTGTTGCATAAAGACCCAAAGCCCAGAGAATCTATGACTCCCCCATTTAATCCTCTACCATCTCTGTCTTCTGCTTCATTATTGTCTTTTTTCTAGTACGAAAAATGGGATACCACTTGGCTGCTTTGAATCAGAATCCCTTAAGAGTTGACCATTGGCTTGTCTCTTAGGGATAAAGCTCTTTAAGAGAAGAAACTTTGCTGATTTAACTGGCTTTACGCAGTATGTATAAGGGAACAGAGCTCAGAAGGATGCTTAATCAATACTGACTAAGGATGATAATTTGAGCAGTGAAAGAAAATCTATAAGGATTTCTTTGGAAAAGCCTGAACCATCAGAAACAAGATATCAATTTGGAGCTTAATCTGTTGTAACAAACTTATAAGAAAATAATATTTTGAAGTACTCCGCCATAATGCCAGCATATTTTTAAGTATCACAGTGAGCTGGACACTGTGCAGGTCGCTCAAAATATAAATGCCTTTAAGATCCATTCTGCTCTGGAGTAACATTCACTTTAAAAGGGAAATAGTCTATAATGGCATTTTCTGTGATACTTATTTTTTAACATATTATAAAAATATGGTGGTTTAAACTTGAATATATGAATGAAAACGTAACCCCAAACTACATGTAAATAAGATCAAGAAAATTATTTATGCTCTCCTTATCTGATATAAAAATGCATAAATTCATTAGAAAATAAATTTTCTCAACTTATGATGAAAGAAAGTGCCTTTAAAATAAAGGACAGGCGGCAGACTTGGCTCAATGGTTAGGGCGTCCATCTATCACATGGGAGGTCTGCAGTTCAAACCCTGGGTCTGCTTGACCCATGTGGAGCTGGCCCATGTGCAGTGTTGATATGCCCAAGGAGTGCCGTGCCATGCAGGGGTGTCCCCAACATAGGGGAGCCCCACGCGCAAGGAGTAGCCCCGTAAGGAGAGCTGCCCAGTGTGAAAGAAAGTGCAGCCTGCCCAGGAATGGCACCGCACACACGGAGAGCTGACACAAGATGACGCAACAAAAAGAAACACAGATTCCGTGCCGCTGACGACAACAGAAGTGGACAAAGAAGACACAGCAAATAGACACAGAGAACAGACAACCGGGGTGGGGGGGGGAGGGGAGAGAAATAAATAAATAAATAAATCTTTAAAAAAATAAATAAATAAGGACAAAAGTGTTCCTACAAATAACCTAATATTTATACAACAAGCATTTCAAGAATAACAAAAATACCTATTATGCATATTCAAAACAATAATCTACTACAGTACATTAACTACAGTGCATGGGACTGAAATAATCTGGGCTTTAGCCCTTTAGATTTTATCAGTGTTGCTCTAATGTGCTCAATGACCATTTGACTGGTTTGGAGATCTTGATTTGGTATCTCTAGGGTATAACTCTACAAAGATCACAGTGAGCTATTGTCTTTATAAACACCTTGATGAGGTTGGGAGTGTAATTTCAATCTTCTTAAAGATGAGGTCCATGGTCCATATGCTACATATTTTGCTATGTAAGATTTATTCTCCTTCCTCATTAAGTTGGTTAATTGTTTACTCTTTTTTTTTAAAGATTTATTTTTTAAAATTTCTCTCCTTTTCCCCCCACCCCCCCATTTGTCTGTTCTTTGTGTCCATTTGCTGCTTATTCTTCTTTGTCCACTTCTGTTGTTGTCAGCGGCACAGGAATCTGTGTCTCTTTTTGTTGTGTCATCTTGCATCAGTTCTCCGTGTGTGTGGCGCCATTCTTGGGCAGGCTGCACTTTCTTTTGTGCTGGGTGGCTCTCCTTATGGGGTGCACTCCTTGTGTGTGGGACTCCCCTATGCGGGGTCACTCCTGGGTGGCACGGCACTCCTCGTGCGCATCAGCACTGCGTGTGGGCCAAATGTTTACCCTTGAGAATAACAAAAGAACAACAATACATATATGCCTGAAAATATTTAATAGTATTCTATTAATCCTTTTATAAGGATTCTTTCAATGTCTCTTCTCACCAGTAGTATAATTTAAACTAACTTTTAGTTTCATAAAATCAAACATCATAAAATCACATTAGCTGAAACAAAATAAAAGTCTCTTTTTCTCTCATGTAACAAGAATCTGAGCATAGCCAATCCAAATCTCGTTTGATGGCTTCACAGTCTTATCAGAAACTCAAGCTATGCCATCTTTCTACTTTGTCATTGTAGTATATCATTTCTATTTTCAAGGTCACCACATGGTTCAAGATGGATGCTGGAATTTCAGTCATTACTTCTAGTCATTGCCTTCTGTGTAGAACAGAAGAAGAAAAAAAGGCAGAGAGACAAAGAGGGTTCTTCCCACTTGAATCAGCAACTTTAACTTTTAGCCTTACCTTCAGAGAGCTCATGTAACACTTCTGCTTACAGCACATTAGTTAGAACATAACGTCTTGACCACATTGGGAAATGTAGCATATTACACTTTGAATAAAATCAGGTTTGTGTTCCTGAGAAGGAAAGAGAATATCAGAAAAATAGAAATTAGAGATAGACAACTATCTGACTTTTCTATACAAACTTGTGATCTTATCCATATATTTAGGAAGAGCAAACTTAAGTTAAACTCCTTTCTTCACCCACTCATTCTTTTAGGCAACCAATAACATTGTCAATTATTTTTCTATGTGCTACATATTACCCTGCATACAAGCGCTATAATGAAGAGCAGGTAGACTTATTATTTGCTTTTACACTATGTCCAGTGCAATAAAGGAATTCGAGCAGGACATAGGAAAATGCAATACAATGTGACATGTCTTCGTGAACAAGGGACTATGTTAGAAAGTAGACAAGACCCCATCAGTTTAGCATTCACTCACTGTCTTAGTTTGCTAAAGGCTGTCAACGCAACATACCAGAAATGGGTTGATGTTTATCATGGAAATTAATTAGATTAAAAACTCGCAGTTCTGAAGCTGTGAAAATGTCCAAGTAAAGATATCATCAGAGTTGTTGTTGCACCAAAGGTTGGCTGCTGGTGATCCTGCACTACTGTCAGGTGGCAAGGCAAAATAGCAGCCACTTTCTTCTTTCTCCTCTAGGTTTAGTTTGTCTCCAAGCTCAGCTGTGAGCAAGCAGGCACATGGCTTGTCTCTCCCATCACCACAGGCCTCCTCTCTTTCAGCTTCAGGCTTGAGTGATTTCCTCTCATTTCTGTGTTCTGTTGATTCCAACTTCTGCATTCTTCTCTGTCTCTGCTGCTTCTTTCTCTGTGTGTCACTTTTGGTCCACCATTTATAAAGGACTCCAGTAAGAGGATTAGAACACACCCTGGGCCACGCAATGTAATTAAAGGTCCTTAACTGAAACAACCTGATCAAAAGTGCTCTAATTGAAGTAACTGAATCTACCAAAAATGTCCCACATGCAATAGGTTTACATACACAGGAATGAATTTGCTTAAGAGCATAATTTTCTGGGGTCCACAAAAAGTAACCAGCACAGTTACTTTGGGAAAATTCTGATTAAGACTTAAGATGATTAGGAATTGGTCAAGTGAAATCAGACAATGAAGAAGAATGTTTTTGCATAGGAACACTATATGTGACAATTCAAGACCATAGAGAGCATGCCATTTGAGAGATTTAGTGAAGTTCTTAAGACTTAATGAACTACTTCAATAACTTTGTCCTTTTCTCAGAATAATGGTCAGCTACTGAATGGTGCAAACAGAAGAATGACTAGACCTGCTTTGCCCAGAAATACTTAGGATTAAAGAACCAATGAAATGCAGAACTTATCAACTAACTAAAAACTTCATATGCTTTTCCAAATTCTCTTTTCCAATTAAAATAATGATATTTCCTGAACCCAAATTTAGAAAACATCATGAAAAACAGTTGAAATTTTGTCTGTCCTGGAAAATCCAGTCTCATATTTCTGTATTTATTGAAGAGTTTTAATTCACATGATAGTTGCACTGTTTGAAATCATGCAAGGGATTTACTGCCACTCTTAAATTCAATTTAGATAGTTTCTAAAATAATTTCCATATCTTTAATGAGTTTTGTAAATCACCACTGAGAACACACAGACTAATATTCTTTGTGAAGCTACTGGAAGATTAGACACATAAAAGAAAACTATGCTAATGAGTGAGTTGTATTGGAATATTCTTTTCACTGTATATTTCCCATTATTTTAATCAAGCAAGTGACAAAGAGAATCTCCATAATTATTGTCCAACAACACCTGCAGAAAAATGAAAACTATGACAGTTAACAAACATACAGCATAAAATATGTTAAAATGAGCACTATTTTATCAATACTGAAAATAATGCCTCAATACTACAAGGGTTTTTATTATCATTCATAGATATTAAGATTATAATTGTAACAGAACCTAAAATCCTGTCAATATAATCACCATACCTTAGTTGTCTGAGGTTAAAGAAAACAAGAAAAAGAAAAACTATGATTACATTAGAAAATATTTTTGTTCAGACAGAATTATTAATCAGAAAAAATGCCCTCAACCAAAAGAAAGAAAAAAACATGTTCTTACTAAAGTGGAATAATTTTTCCATTAATTATGCCCATTGAGAGTTCATCAGTGACATAAAAATGTACAAGCTTATGTGCCAGATAATTATAATGTCCCCAAGAATGAGAAATTATGAGCTTTATTCAACATGTTTTGTTATTGAGGCATCAGAACTATCTTGAAAAGGATCCTTACTTTATCTTTTAGAAATGATAAAAGAGACAGAAATATAAGGAGAAACTAATGATCTCAGAAAACTAAGTTCCAAAGTATGAATAGTCCTTAAAATGTTTGATATAAGAAAGGTACTTAAGTTTAGGTTCATCTTTACTACTTGCTATATGAAATCAAACCAAGCTAGATATCAAATCATTTTTGGGCCCTTTCAGACAGCCTTTGTTTTCTTGGAAAATATAGACCATATTCATTGCCCTCTTGCCCCTAAGTTTAGCAATTTATTTTTCTTATCTTCTTCAAGTAATTAAATTTAGTTGATCTGAAAGGTTCTTATATATTTCAGTTCCAATTCAGTACTAGCAAATTTTAAGCATTAAAGTGAACTGGAAAACTAGACTTCTATAACTTGTATAACTAAAATTAAAATTTTAGTACAAAGAATGCTCATGAGGGATTTAAAAAAACAAACTAATATGCAAATCTTAAATATTCATTTTATCTCTTTTGCAATCCCATATCAGATAACAATAGGACAGTTGGCATTCTATGTGTGCATGAACATAGAAATTTGGATGAATCAAGTATTAAAGCAGTTGGTTATAACTCTTTTGTAACAAACACAGCTGAATAACTTCATTTGAATTTTTAATTAACTCATGTCAGTAATATATATATATATTTTTTTTTATGACCCAGATTATCTTTTTTTTTTTTTTTAATTTTTTTATTTTTTATTGACTTTGTAATAATATTACATTAAAAATATATATGTGAGGTCCCATTCAACCCCACCCCCCCACCCCCCCTCTCCCCCCCCCCAATAACACTCGTTCCCATCATCATGACACATCCATTGGATTTGGTAAGTACATCTTTGGGCACCTCTGCACCTCATATACATTGGTTCACATCATGGCCCATACTCTCCTCTATTCCATCATGTAGGCCCTGTGAGGATTTACAATGTCCGGTGATTACCTCTGAAGCACCATCCAGGGCAGCTCCATGTCCCGAAGACGCCTCCACCTCTCATCTCTTCCTGCCTTTCCCCATACCCTTTGTCCATTATGTCCACTTTTCCCAATCCAATGCCACCTCTTCTATGTGGACACTGGATTGGTTGTGTCCATTGCACCTTTATGTCAAGAGGAGGCTCAGATTCCACCTGGATGCTGGATGCAATCCTCCCATTTTCAGTTGTAATCACTCTAGGCTCCATGGTGTGGTGGTTGTCCTTCTTCACCTCCATCTTAGCTGAGTGTGGTAAGTCCAATAAATCAGATTGTAGGTGCTGGAGTCTGTTGAGGCTGTCAGTAATGTATTTTGATCACCATCTATGTGTCCATTCTCATCGTATGTCCTGGGCAGGTAGATGTCAGTGATTAGAGAGATATATGAAATAGTATATGTAGAGGCAAAAATAGAATTAATATATACAAAAGGTTCTAAAGAATCTTAGAAACATAACAGTTCTCTGAATTAATGTATCTAGGGAAAGCCCCTAGAAATCCATTTACCCAATTTACCCACCAATCTATGTATTTATTGAAAAAAACTTGATTAACTTGACTTTGCCAGGTCCTTTGCTAACATTGGGTTTATGGGACAAAGAAATAGGGAAATTCCTGATAGCAGGAACAATGTAGTTTATCTATTCAATCATTCTTTATATATATTTTTTACAAACATAATTAGATTTATTTGCTGTATATATGCTGCCAATCTATCTCTTTGGGGCTTGGTCAGCATATCTGTCTTGAAGAAGGATGAAATTTCCACCTGGGATTAGATGAACATCAAATTAATTTCTATGAACTTTCAGTCTTCAAATTTTATGCATCTTTTCATTACCTGAGCTGTGCTTATAACTAGTACATAGTCCCATTCCAAGATGGTGCTCATTTACCATGGACTCTTGGTATTAACATGCTGTGTAGTCTCTTCCTACATTGTACCAAGTTGATCTGTGTAATCAATAGCATATGGCAGAAATTAAGGTTTGTTACTTCCAAGACTGTGGCTTCTGCCATGATCACTCATTTATACTCTCTCTCTCATTCCTGCTTACATCACTGTAGGGGAAACCAGCTGCTATGTTGAACAGGCCCATTGAGAGGTCCACATCCTAAGAAACAAATGCCTCCAGCCAACTGTCAGCATGAAACCAAGAGCCAAATCAACAAAGAGCCAAAGCCCACCGACAACTATGTGAGTGAGCTTGGAAACATATCCTACCACGCCATAGAGCCTTGAGATTACTGTACCCTCAGCTATACCTTAATTGCAAACTCATGAGCGATCCCGAGACAGAACCATCCAACTGAGTGCCTTGATCACAGATTCATGATAAACACACACTGTGATATGATAATTATTTGCTGTTTTTAAACTGCTAGATTATGGGGGTAATTTGTTATGCAAATATAGCAAACTAATACAGATTAAGTACCTGGAAGTACAGTGACTGCTATAGCAAAACCCTAAGATGTAGGAGTGGCTTTGGAACTGGGAATTAGCCTTTGGGAAAACTGTTGGTGAAAGCTTTGTGCCTTGAAGAGGCTGTTACTAGAAGCCTTGTGGTCTTTGGTAAGGTTGCAGGTGAATGAACTAAATGGTATTAAACTGAAGGAAGTGCTACTTGTTATGTAGTGGCAGAAAAGTTTAGTAATGCTGTTGTCTGTAGTTATGTGCAAAGTGGGAAATGTTCCTAATGAATTGGGCAATCTAAAGAGAGTTGAATTTATGGTCTCATTTCTTCTTTCTGCTTACAGTAAAATGTGAGAAGAGAGAGATCAAATAAGGAAATGACTATTAAACAAAAGGGAGCCAGAACTTCATGGTTTCAAAAATCTGTCTCTACAGATGGCAAAGCATGATCCAAAGATGAAGCTGAGGTTTGATTATAAAATCTTTTTTTAAGACTTCAGAAATATCAAAGCTAGTGTCTCATAGTACTAGACAGTAAGAAATAAAGTTCTCTAAAGGAATTAAGGGTGTGCCACATCAACCTTCTGAATCAAACAATAGAGCTTCTAGGAATCTTAAGGGCAATGCCCTGCAGCCATCTCAGCAGAAGATCATAATAGATTGGGCTTATCACCAAGATGTATGTGTGGCTTTTGCTAATGGAGTAGACTCCAAAAAGATTCACAGAAGACACAATATTTTAAAAAGAACTATATATACAAAAACATAACCAGTTTCTACTGAAATGCATAGATAGAGTACAAAATGAATATAGGCCTTAGACTCCCCATATTCTACTGGCTGGAAGCAGTCTGAGAAAACTATTCAGCTGCAAACACATGCTATCTTTCATGAAAAAAGGATTACTGAGATGTTAGAACCAAGAACTGAGTGGAGTGGAGAGCCATGGGAAATATGGCCACTCCTTGAGACTTAAGCAAACAAATACCAATATTTGAACATTTATAGCAGTTATACTATAACTGATCCACCATTATATGTTGGATATAGGGGTGCATATCATTTGTCTCTATTTATACAGGTCAAGAAGAATTGAATCTGATTGACTAAAATAACTTGAGGTACCTCATCCATACCTGGACCTGAATTAGCTGATGATATTCTAGAATTTGAGCTGGTGATTTAACAGGCTGAGATGTTTGGGAGCTTTGGGAGAGGATGAGTATATATTACACATGGGATGGAGATGAATTATTGGTGACCAGAGGGTAGATTTTGGTGGCCATCCTCCAAGATATCCTCCCAAGTATTACTGCCTTCTGTTATTCCTAATATTGTATAGTTAATTCCAACATTTTACTAGTGTTGCTCTGTTTAACCAGGAGCTGAAGGCCAAAGTGATTGCATGTAATCTCTGAGATTAAGCTAAAAAACTTCAGTTTCTGCCTTGTGTACTCTCTTGCTCACATCTCCTCCCACCCCCCCCCAGCTCATGTCATGTAAAGTAGCCTCATGACTGCCTCACAGCAAGGAATGAGGTCTCCAGCCAACAACGAGCAAGGAGCTAAGACCTGTCAACAACAATGAAAGTGAACTTGGATTCTACAGCCTCAGGTGAGCTGTGTGATGAGTGAAGCCTTGGCCAATGGCTTAACTGCAACCTCATGTGAAACCCTGAGCTATAACCACAGAGTTGAACTACTCCAGATTTCCTGATCCATAGAAATTGTAAGATTAAAAAATTTACTTATTGCTTTGTGCTGGTAAGTTTGTGGGACATTTGTTATGCCACAACAGATAATTAATACACTGTCCTAACCTGTTTGAAATGCCCCTTCTTTTATCAATAAATAAGATGTAATATTTGGTGCAATGGTTTGATGAAGGGGCAAGGCAGGTTCAGGAACAGCAAAATAGAGAAACAGGAGATACAGGTCTGAATTCAACATTTCCCCAAGGCAGTATATCCTCTGGGACCAGCTATCTCTAAAACACTTAAGGCTCTGTCCTTTGAAGTGGAGGTGAGTCTGATAAAAGAATATTCTGATTTGTCCTGATCTACCTATCTGTTAACTGAGAGTGGGTTCCATTATATCTATTATCTCTATATATTTCTGCCTCAAGATGAAACACTACCCTGGGAATTTGTTTGAGTCTTTCTTGAGAGGTTTAGTTCCTTCACTGAATTGATAGAAATCACCTTATCTGGACCTGTAAGGAATTGGAGTCCTGGCCAAAGTGTTATCCTAGAACTTGAAACTAATGATGTTAGGAATATTGACATGAATTACAAGACAAGTTTTTGCAACGATTAGATATAGTTTCTTATGTTCTGAAGTTAAATATCAAACCCCCTTACAAGGGAAATGATATACAAGTTCTGGTATTTATTTAAAACATATGTAAGCATTCACATTAAATGATAAAAACGACATTTATTTTGGGTTTTCTCTACACAACTGAGGAAATGAGGTAACTGAATGCTCACACAGTTCTTTCACTGGCTTTTAAAAGTAAACTTTTATTGCTTAGAAATCCCTTAAATCTCAAAATATACTCTGAACTGCTCTTTCCAAATGCTGAAATAATTATTTTTAAAAGAATAAAAGTTCATTCTAAAGGGCAAAATAATTAGAATTTAAAAAGTGACATACAAACAGGAATTGAGGGTTAGGTAGTAAGATGAACTGTGCTGGGAACAAAGAGCCAGGAATACAAGCACAACTTTAGTATTGGTTGAAGCTGTGGTTGTGAACATGGAAGTAGAAGACAGATGCTAGGCTTATTGTAGACTAACAGTACTGGTTCAGATTGAGCCTGTGTATTATTAGTATTATAGTCCATGATACTAGCGTTCATTGCTGGTTTTCATTACTGGAGGGGTTCAACATTAAAAGCCTGAGAAAAGTCACATTGATGTTGACATTTATGTATAGCCACTATTCTTGCCTTCTATGAAAAATAAACCCATTGTTATACCCACTAATATGCACATTAGCTATAACTCCTTCATTTTCCTCTCTTATTCAAGAAAGTATTATAGACATACAAATATATAAGGATAACTTTATTTGTACTAATTTATTACAAAAAGAAAGAATCTTCCAACATTGCTACTTTGACAACTAAAAGTCACATTTCACAAGTCACACTGCTAATGAAATAATAACAAGGTTTTAAACATTCAAAGTACAAGAAAGATTGTTCTATTAGGAGGGCTACCAAAAGAAGGAGCCAGTAAAAAGGGAATGAAAGATCTTAGTAGCTGACCATTGTGATGGCAAAACCAGAGACACTATAGTAGGCAAGTTAGCACCTTGAGATATTAAACTACTGGAAAAAGAATATGTCTCAAATTGTAGATCTTTCATTGACATCACCTTGGTATGGACTCAGGCAAGTCTCACGTCCCTATCTACAAATATTAGAGGGTAAGAGGAAGAGCATTAACCAGGTACTCTGAAAGCATGGATTTAATAAGTACATTGGAATGAAACTGATCAGGAAGCCCAGTGCTTGGCAGAGGGTCCTAGCACATAGTCAAAACTAATAAATATGTGTTGAAAATTAAACATAAGAATTTTAAAACTAGAAAGGACCCAAGAGAATTCCTGTAACAAGCAATTCATTTGAAAAGATGGACAAATTAAGAATTTTTTTTCCTGAGAGATTTAAAAATGCAATTATAGCATGGTTCAGAACTTAGTCCGTGGAATGGCTCAGTCACTTATTTGCTCAATGAGCTTGAGCAAATTATTTAAATTCTATTAGCTTCACTCTCTCAGCAGTAACAAATATCTCCTCTGAATTCTAACATGTATGTAAAGTGCTTCATACAATGTCTGACCCACAAAGAAAATGCACTAATGGGTAGTCATAGCATTCATGCACAAAGTTGGTGACAGATCAGAGAATGGAATTTGTGTCTCCTGTATTCCACACTATTTTTTTTTATCTATTTCCAAATTCTAACTGAATTATTATGTCTTTTATCTTTTATGCATGGTGCATTCCAATTTCATATATGTTATTCCTACAGTACACCATGCACCTGAGTATCTATTTTTCCTGTGATCCCTTTCTAACAGAATTGGTGTGTTACACTATATTTCACTATAATCAGTTCATTTTTTCCAGTAATATTCCTCCTGCTATAACTTCTGAACATTCCAATTCATCAGTGTTAAAGATAATTTCCTCCCCTCATAAAATATTAATATTCTTTTTTTGTGTGACTAAGAATTGTCTTCGAGCAACTTTTTCATGTCATTAATTAAAATAATGAGTAGTATATATTAAATGTGTAATTCTCTGACAAGCACTCAAGTGTTTGCCAAGAAGTCCCTTTCTACCAAAAACATCTGGAAAATAATATGGTAAATTAAAAAGCTGATACTTTAATACACTACAGGGTAATCCCCAAGTCTAGGTAGGCAAAGTGCCAAATTGGCAAAGCTCTTGCTCCTGGCAGGGTGCCCTGGCTTCCTCATTTTTCTTTTCTTGATACGCTATATGAGGATTTTGCTCAGTCCCTCTCTATTTTCACTGCATTACTTATCAGGCAATAAAATGACAATAAACATATTCCAACACAGGTTAGCTTCTCTGCTTGTGGCAGACAGTGTGTGTCGCACAGACACAGCTATCATAAATATTTTAGATATTCCAGTATACTCAGAAGCTGCCAAAGTTAGTAAAAAACAGTTGCCTGACTCCTGCCCCAGCAGTAAAAGTAAATTGCTCCTTCTCATTGGTTTTATGTCCTCCACTAGATGCATTTTAATGGACATGCAGATCCCCTTCTGAGATCTGTAGTCCTTTCCTCACTTTTTCCCTTTCTCGACTTTATGTTTTCAGGGTATTGAATAGTATATTAAGAGCTCGAAGCTTTAAAAGTTAGTCATCCAGCACTTTGTGAAATGAGATACTTGATTTGTCCAGGACTTTACTGTTCTGATTACAACCCCTCACAGCCATATGATGTTTTACAGTTTGTAAAAGACTGTCATATCCCTAACACCTTTGATCCTCAGATGTATACAAAGAGGGATTCATTTCCCCACTTTCCTACTGAGAAAACAAGCTCAGAAAGGAAAGGGTTTCCTCCCAAATTCAAGAGTTTCAAAATACACAGATATGTTTATTAAAATGTAAATTGGATTTAGCTCTTCATTTTACATATTAGATATACATAGACAGAAAAACAAAGAACTGGCACTATAATTCAGATTGTTCAACCACTCATCCAGAAATGTTTCCAGGACAGGACACTGTATCATAAAAATCCAGACAGGAAGTGGGAAAATAGTTGATGAAAATAGTAAATATAAAGACTTTCAAATCAGTATTTGAATATTTCTCACTCACCAAGTCACAGGTATAATATTATTTAAGATATTTTTGTTTCTACCAAAGGAAAATAATCTCTTCTTCCACCAGTATTTCTTTACTTATGGTATGGACCATTTCCTATTTTGTAATGTCATTATTTAATGTCTCTCTTTTTAACCCATTCAAGATTGGAAGCTCCTGGAGAATACTTGATTAATTTGTCTCTGGAGCTTTCAAAGTGCCCTGCACTGTGCTTTGAATACAGAAAATGCTCATTAAGTATTGGCAAATGTAATCACATCATTCATTTATTTTGTATTATCCCAGCTGTGATATAAGTATTAATAGTAGGAGGAGTTTGAGGTAATTGTATTCATTACCCTTTCTCTTAATTAGATGAAGATGGAAATTCACTTTGCCATGCTATTTCTAGCACCTATACAAGGCAAGGCACATACATAAAAAGAGCTCAGTAAATATAAATATCTTCTCTTACATTTTATTTCTTTTATTTAATCATAATGAAGACATATTTGTTTGATGTCATCCCTGAAGTCATCTATGAAACCACTATGGTTAGCGCATATACCTTTCTACATTTATATGTGTACTTTACCAGAAACCACAGAGTAACTATACTGCTACCATGGATAGGTACCTCCCTTGACTCCTGCTGCTACAATTCAAATTATTTTCACTCTATTCTCAATGACTCGCTACCAGAACATACAATAGTGTATATTTATGATATATGCATTTATTTTCTCTAATCACCATTGTATTAAGTGCTTCTTATGTATTTTCCACTCAATTCCAACATCATTATGATGTCTGCATTATTTCATATACTTATTTTAAAGTTAAGGATACTGGGATAGTTAAGTCAATCTCTTAAGATCAAATAGCTAGTAAGTAGCATGGCCAGGATTTGTACTCAAGCTATCTAACTGTAAAGCCTTGTCCACTGCACTGTACTATGACAGAGAGTTTTAACTCAATTTGTTAACCCATTAATTTCTTCCACAAATTCTTTCCTCTTTCTACAATATATATTGTGGTTAAGAGTTCCTTTACTTCCTTATCAACTAGTCTCCTTAAAGAAATTCAGTCCTTGGTCCAGAGCCATCCATGACTTATTCTTCATTGTTCATATCTAGTTACCAAGGACTTTTCAATCTGACTTTCAGCAACTCTGAATTCACCTCTTCCATTCTTTTTCCAGTTCTTAAACTGTGGAGAACTACAAAATTTTCTACTCCGAACTTAATACTGATCCCTTTGTTTCTAGGAAAAGAGACTAACATCCTTCTTCCAAATTCCTTCTTTGATTTCACAATTCTAAGAACAGGACATAATGAATTGAGATGGGCCAAATTGCAAAGAAAAACAATTCCTTTCTGCAAGATTGAAACACATTCTTGACTAAAACCCATCTCATTGCCGCTACAAAACCCTACTCAATCCCCATGTTCAAGGCGATACACCCTGTGCATGTTCTGTTTCAACAGCCTGAATAAAGTGCCCTTTAACTTGCAACTTGAGTCTTGGAAAGGTTTTGAAATTTTGATAGCAGAACCCATTACCTTATACTTTCTTACATACTACAATAACATTTTATTAAGTTAATAAAAGTAACAATAAAAAATAAGGGATCAAATTCAGTATGGAAAATTCTAGTGACAGAAAGGAAACAGAACTAGGACCAATGACAAGCTGCCTTCCTGTCCATAGTTACTTGAATTATCTTTCTCCTCTCGTCACTGTAGCTCATTGGAAGCCTTAATGATCTCCTATTGTCCACAGAATTAGGTTTAAATTATTCAGCAAGACCATCAACCTCCACTCTTCCCCTTTATTGACATTTCACTCCTTCCTTTCAATGCCACCAAATTTAAGCATGAATTTGCTCAAGTGGACACAAACATAACTTATTCTTGCACCTCTTTGGTTCTTTGAAAAAATGTTCTCTTTCTATGTGTGTTGCATAAAGTTCTCCAGGAAACAGATTATAAGATGGATATTTGGCCCACAGAAGATTAATTGGGAACTGTTCTTGGTAACAAAAGCTGAAAATAGTGTGAGGAGTAGAACTGGCTAGTGGGAGAAGCTGAACTGGGAAACCACTGAGACAGAGGTCTTAGCCTATACCATTCAGCACTGTCCTGAATTAAGACAAAAGGGCCAGACCTTTGTACCTCACACTAAAAAGTCATTGAATGTATAGTGATTCTGGGGAGAACACATAATCTTGGACAAGGCATCTTTGGTTCATAACAAGTCTCAAAGCTCTGAGCTATCCACAGCCAATATGCCAATCACAAAGGTAAATGAGTGCCTCCATCTTGAATGGAGTTTAGGTGGCATGTTGTAGTTTCCACATGAGCCCATAGAGCCACTTTACACTCTTCTCTACCTAGGGAACAACTATTTATCCTTCAAAATTCAGCTCAAACCGAATTGCCTTTGTGAATACTTTTTGCAATCACTCAGTTTATTTCTACGTCATTTTTTCAATAATATCATTTATTATATCTCTAGAATAGTGTTTATCATAAACTCCAACAGGTTGTGAGCTCCATGAAGACAGAGATTATAGCTTAGTTATCACTTTCTTTCCAGTGTTCAACACAGTGCCAGTCTATAATAATTACTCAATAAATATTGGATTAAAACCTACAGTGAGCTAGCAGCATGTAGGTCCTTTCCTGAGTGCTTTCCTTCTTTCAGCCTCAATGAAGTAGTGAAAATTAAGTCACATCTAAGTAGAACTAAGGACAATTTATCAATGTTCTGCCCTGAGGTTCTTGTTTGAAACATTTTGTTGAGGAAAAACTTGTATCCTTTATACCCTAAGAAGGAAATAAAATAAGAAAGCCAGTTGTAATAGTAATTGCACAAAATTCAAAATGAGGAGAGCAAATTTCCAGCTCAGATGCTGCCATGAACTAGCTGGGTGATCTCAGAGATTATTACTTGTGTATTATAATTTCCTCATGAAAAAATAAGTGTGTGATTTCATCACAGAATGCTTTATCTAAATAGAAACTTGTCATTCTAATTCATATTCTATATCATCAGAATGGATTGAGAAAGGTAAGGGGCATTTTATAAGGAAGCACTTTTTTAAGAAAAGAAAATTTTCATTACTTATAGATGGAATGGAGGTGTGCATCTCTCTGAGAAGTGGATAAGATTAACAGTGCTTGAACATTCTCATACCTCAAGGGTCACACTGCAGATTTGTCCTTGTGGTGGTGGTAATGCTGTAGCAGAGTACGAGTTATGGCAAACAGAGCCATGGCAGAACAGGTATTGAGAAAGTTTCTTTCCCTCTTTGACCCAGTCTTGGTTGAAAGGAGTGCAACTGAAACTGTAACCAAAGGAGGCATTATGCTTCCAGAAAAATCTCAAGGAAAACTATTGCTGGAAAAACAGTAGTAGCTATTGGATTGGGATCTAAAGGAAAGAGTGGAGATATTCAACCAATTAGTGTGAAAGTTGGAGATAAATTTCTTCTCCCAGAATATGGAGGATTCTGGGAGATAAGTATTATTTCTTATTTAGAGATGGTGACATTCTTGGGAAGTATGTAGGCTGAAATAGATCACTATTGAAATGGTATCATAGTGAAGCTGCCCATTCCACTGAAGATCTGAAATCTTCTATCATGTAGATAATTCCCATGTCTCTCTTTTATAATAAATGAATGATAATCCAGTGTCTTTAAAATTTAGTTTCACTGAACTAATATGAACATTTTCAAATAAAAATATGTAAATGAAAAAAAAACAAAAAACAAAAACAAAAACAATGCTTGTGTGCCTAGTATAGTCAGAAACTGAGCACATGTTTTATATTATCTCAATAATGCTGTGAATTAGGATGCTCATAGCAAAAGAGAAATGAGACATGAAAACTTCATATATATTTAATAAGTCAGCCCAGTTGTGTAGAGGCACTGATTTTAAAATTAAAGACTAAATATTCCAATATTTGAAATAGTATTTTAAAACTCATTTTATTTTTAATGCTATTGTCAAAAAAACTCACCTATCTCTTATTATTCCTTCTGTTTCTACTGGGTATAGCCTCATTTATGGAAGATATACCAGCCCACATTGTTATTTGACTCATTCCCAGGTACAATTTTTGCTGACAAACAAAAGGTATTTTAGAGATCAATTACAACACTATATATTTAAATACCAATTATAATTCCTGCATTTTGTTCTTGAAAAGTTATATGTCCATGGCTTTACCAAGTCAGCAAAAGAATCTCTGAAATATCTTTTCTTCCTTTGATTTCTTTGATGATATTGTTGTTTCCTTTTTGCATAAGTCCTATTTTATTGCATTTTGTTTTTTAAAGATCAAAGGGGATTTTTCAGTGTGAGAGAATGATCACTTAAGATGAAAAGATAAAGTGTTTATTCTCAATTTCTGTTGGGAAATTCAAACTCAAAGAGTGAGATGAGTTTTGCAGTAACCCAAGAAAGGAGGAAACTACAGAATAGGGAATAGCAAAATTATGAAAATAAATTCTATCCAAAATCTTAACTGATATCTCAACTTTGCATGCACAGGGAGACTCCAAGAATAAGTAATAGCTGAAAAACTAAAAGAAGTAAAAACCAGAAGTTTCAGCTATTGCCACCACAAAAAATGTGATTTGATTCCATTCAATTTAACTACTTACTAGAACAAAAATAAACACTCCTCAGAGGATAGTAACAGAAAACTTTAAAATGTGTTATCTATGATATCCATTATGCAATAAATAATTTCTAGACATACAAAGAATAAGAACAATGTGACCCATAATCAAGAAAGAAAACAGTAAAAGCAGCTATTTCAAATATGTATTAGACTTTAGTAAAAGATGGACATGATGGGTGAACAGATGGGGAGTCTCAGAAGTAAAATGGGGCAAAAAATAACAAAGTGGAAAAGTACAATATTTGAAACAAATTTTTCATTTGGAGGGCTTAACAGAAATATAGAAACAGTAGAAGAAAATGTCAGAGAATTTGAAAAGAAATCAAGAGAAATTTATCCATTTAAAAAAGAAAAAGTGAAAGACTGAAGAGAAATAAAAAATGCTGGCCTTGACCTCGTCATCCACCAGGAGAAGAAAGGACAGAGAGAGAGGGAAAGAGAGCAGGAGAGACAGAGAGAGAGAGAGAGAAGTGGGAAGAAAGGAAAGAGATAGAAAATAGGATAGAAAAAATATGTAAAGAAGAAGTGCAAATATTTATATAGATATAGAAATGCACCCACACACATTTTTCCCTATTTGCCCACTACATGACTAAAAGTATGACATACCCTTAGAAATGAGGACATATAGCATTCAGAGCACTTTTCTAAATGCAACTATCCTCTCAAAATAATCAGGGTAGATTGGAGGAAAGATTAACTCCATGGCTGGGCCAGTAGAAATTAAAGATAAACTTGATACTCTCGATGTGTGAGAAAGTAAGAAATTATTTAAAGAAAGATATGTGCCCAAATGATACAGGAAACAGTTTGAAGGGGCCTCCACTTGCCAAAATTGAGACAAATTGAACATTAAAATTTAAAAAAAGAGTAATGTATTATTACTCATAGAGTTATAAAGGGACCCATGAGTTTACAAATAATATAAAGAAATGAATAAACAGGCAAAGAAAAGAAAAGTTCTACCATATAGTTAAATGCCCAGCACTATAGAGGGAATGGTGGATTTGGAAAATCGTCAACTGACGCTAAAATTCTAGAGGGGCAGTTTTATCAGAAAGAGAATATTTACACAGTTGCTGAAGGTCTCTCCACAAATGACTTATTAATTACAAAGGGGGAAATAGTACCAGTACAGTAGTGAAACTTCACAGACACTCCAAGAAATCAAAGTTAATAGCACTAATATTGGGACTAAACAGCATCATATGCAATATAATATGATGTACTGAAAAAGATACAACACCATTTTTGTGGTATTCCTTCCAGAAAAGCAAATATATGAATTCATTCATAAAGATAAATTTGACAAACTCAAATTTAGAGCACTTTCCTTAAAAAAACTCATATTCTTCAAAATTCTCAATGTTAATAAACACAAAGAAGGGCCAATAATTATCTCTTCTAGATCAAAGGAGATTAAAGACATATGACAATTATAAATATATTGTGCGATTCTGGGTTGGATCCTGCCCTAAAAATGAAATAATTATATAGACCATTACTGCGGCAATACATAAAATATAAATATGAACTCTGTACTAGAAAATGATATTGTATCAATGTAAATTTTCCTAATTCTGGCATTTATACTATGGATATGTATGAGAACGTCCTTGTTCTTAGGAATTATACACTGAGATATTTAGAAAAGAGGTGTGATACCTACAACTTCCTATGAAATGTTTCAAAAATGTAATATGAGTGTGTGTGAAATTAGATCATGTAGCTTAGTTTTAAATGCGTAACAAGTATTTTATATACATTTATGCACACCTAGCAAAAGAAGCAATTGGTGAATATGGATACAGGGTTTACAATTTTCCAGTAGGCTTGAAATTACATCAAAATAAAAAGTATAAACACTATATTATACAGCCTGTAATAAATCTATGCATTTAATATTTTATGTGCATTATATAAAGCTTGAAACTATCCTATGTACAAGCATGCCTAGTTAATAGACACCAGAAGGTTTAGCTAAGTCTGGCAGCTCAGCATAGCAGTTAAGAGCATGAGCTTGAGATCAAAGTGCCTGAAACTGAATTCTAGCTTGACTGCCAATTAGCTAAGGGACCTACAGCAAGTTATTTAATCTATATGTGCATCTTTTTCATTGCTCATGAAATTAGAATAATAAAAAATATTTTCTTCTTAAGGGAATTAAATATATTAGTAGATGCAGAAAGCTTTGAACAACTCCTGGCACTTAAGTGCTACATGAGTGTTTGGTATTACTTTACCATGTACAGATAAAGTGCTATGGGAAGGGTCTGGTTATCTTGAGCCATGTCATATAAGGAAATGTTGAAAAGTGTATGACACTTTTTTCTACCTAGGCCGAGCAGACCTGAATGTCAATCTGGTTCAACTATTTGATAGCCAGGTGACCTCAAACGAGTCACTTAACTTCTCTGAGCCTTAGTTCTGCCTCTGTATATTAGGAAGGATGGTGACATAAGAGAGAGATGATGGTGAGGATAGAAAGAGAGGGGAGGGAGAGAAGAAGGGGGTGGGGGGAAGAGAGAGAAAAGCCTGGAGTGAGAAGATAAGCTAATAAGAAGACAAAGAGGTTGAGAAGAACATGGGATAAAACTTGCCAAGGAAAAATACTTTGGGGTAGTTAAAGACCATGTAATGACAGGAGTGTTAAGTCTTCAGTTTGAAGTGTGTGTATTGCAGAGAAATAGAATCGATTATTATGGGTGACAGTTAATGCTCTGTAGAGTCTCCACAAATACTGCCCATTGCTCCCAGGGGAAATATAGGCTTACGTTCCTGTGAGCATCAGGTCACAACATTTTCAACAACTGATAAACACATAACTTTGTGTTATGTTTTTTTTGTTTAAAAAAAGCCTTATTTAATATACATTGTTGACTCATTAACATTGAACTCATGGCCAATAAGGACTAAAACTCATGCCTGAATGTTTGTTTAACACATATTTTTTCTGTAAGACGCATTCAGCTTTCTTGTTCTTAGAATACTAGACAGCACTTCAGCACTATACTCGGGAGGTGTTTTAAGCAGCAAAATCACTAATTAAAAAGCACAAAAATGCAATAAACATGGCACTAAATATATTGTGAAAAGGGTACTTGCTCTTAGTATAAGAGCTGAAACAAGAAAGCAAAGTACCATTCTGTTCAGTCTCAACTGGGAAGTTGGGCATCTGGTGACTCAAACTTCTTACTGCCTGCACATGTCCTTTAATAGCAACAAAAGAGCCATGAGCATTGATTTTGGGGTTACAGACAAATTTTAGTGAGTAGGCAAATTTGCAAATATAGAATTCATGAATAATAAGGATCAAGTATAAACCACTCCTACATGCCACTGTATTTGCAGACTCCCCCATCTTAATCAAATCATTTGGGTTAAATAGAATCAAGGAATTGAGGAAAGGGCCAAATTTCCTATCTTTACTAATGAGATTTGGATAAGAATGACCACACACAGAAGCATATGTTCCTGCTATGAACACAGGTAACCCACAAACTCCAGAAATATTGTGGTTCATTTAGACTTCCATGGAACAAGGGATAGATGCTGAAAGAGTTTAGGCCAATCTTAAGGGATTAGGAAATTCTATCTATTATCTGGTATGCATTGTATTTAAAAGGTTGCCTTAAAATACTAGAATTTTATGAAGTAGGAAAGGGGGTCATTTTATTTATCTTTTTCTTAATGTCTCCAGAAAACATAATGGAAAACAACTTTTATAAAGGTTACAAAGACACCAACTTCAGTTCATTAAATGGAAGACTATTTTTATAATTAAACCTGTACAAAAACTATTAGGAAGTTGGAAACCATCTGTCCCACAACTTGTTTAAACAGAAGCTAAATGACCATTAGTTGGTGTTATCATAGAAGGAATTTAAGTAGCTGCTCTTTGAGATGCTTCCCAAGGGAGAAAACAAAGAAAATAGAGAAGATACAAAACAAAGAACAAAGCATTAGGAAAAGAACAAACCATAGCATTAGTTATAACATGTTCTGGTTGAATGCAATTTTTTAAAGATAAAATTTGAATCTGAATGAGAAGGAAGGATGTTAACAATACTAATTTCAGAAAATTCTGAAAATAATGGACCCTGGTATGCAATGGTGTAGCAGTGGGTAAGCACAACAGATACTTGAAACCTAAAAGTGCTCTTTTAGGGCTGATTTTATGATATTGAGAAAAGGCTTAAAGCTAATAAATCAGAAATGTACAACAGAGAGACATGAAGAGTAAAAGTGGGTAATATGACAATTTCTACATATCTGAGAAAATATACAGAATTTTATAAATTTCCTATCAGTCAACAATTGTTTATTGGGCACCAATCAAGCTTTGGGTCTTGTAGTTGAAGTGGGGAATTGGAGATGAGTAGATTTTCTCTTTGCTAAAGATAACCAACTAAGACATAGTGACACAGCTGTTTGGTAAGTATAGCAATTTATATTCTGTTCATTTTCTTTATATTCATTTGACACATTCAGATGAAATATATCATTACCTTCTAGGCAGTGGGGACGTAATTATAATTCCTGCCATCAAAGAGTTCATAGTCCAGTTGAGAGGACATTACACTGGTATTATATTAACATGGCATGTGCCTGGTAGGCACAAATTATAAAAAGAATAGAGTTAAATTATCATAGAAGGAGCACAGAGAGAGGCCTCTAATCTAGGGTGAATGTGATAGCTATCTATTGCTATGTAACAAATCACCACAAACTTAGTTGCTTAAAACAGCACTTGTTTATTATCTCACAGATTCTGTAGATCAGGAGTCTGGCACAGCTTAGTCAGATCCTCTGCTTAGAGTCTGAGAAGGTAGCAATCAAGATATCAGCTGAAGCTGTGATCTCATCTGGGGCTCAAGTGGGGAAGAAACCACTTCTAAGCTTACTGAGATTGTCAGAAGAATTCAGTTCCATGCAGTTTTAGGACAGAAAGCTTCAGTTTTTTTGCTGGATGTGAACCAGAGGCTGCTCTCAACTTCTAGGGGCCTCATGCAGTTCCCTACCATGTGGATTTTCTCAAAATGCCTTCTTGCTTTTCCAAAGTCAACAAATGAAAGGGGCAGGAGGATAGGGAGGCCAGAACACAAGACTGGAACTGTAGTGTTATGTATATAATCACATACACATAATCACACACACACCCTGTCACCTTTGCCTTATTCTATTGGTTAGAAACCAGTAGCATGTTTTGCCCACAGCCAAGAGCAAGGGGCTATGCCAGGGCATGAATATCAGAGGTGGTTATCATGGCTGTAAGATGGGGGCGCCTTAGACTCTGTCTAACACTATGTGTAAGGGGTGGTATCAAGAATTCTTTCAAAGCAAGATTGGTATCTGAGATGATTCTCAAAAATCCACTAGAAATTATCCAAGAAGAGAAATCAGAAGAAAAAGAGTATACATAGTGGCACAAAAATGTGAAAGAAGTGACCCACCCTGCTTATATAATACAGTATAGATACATAAAGAAGAGTGATTTTGGGGATAAGAGTGGGGATATCTATAAGAAATGAGGAAGAAATGATAACCTATCAAAGTGTAGCTATTAGATAGAACAAATAAATCAGTGATTGCTAAGAAATTGCTAAGAATCAGTGATTCATTAAATGTCTGTGCCCCAAAATGAAAAATCATTCACATCACAATTTAATTGTTTCCTTAAATGGGTGAGCCAGTTCTTAATACATTTACAGCAGCTACTCAGATCAGTCATGTGACCCAAATTCATATCTCACAATTTGGTAATTTTTCTGTTACTTTGAATAAAAGATCACTCATAATTTTCAGTAATGAATAAGCATTAACAAAATTGGTTAGTAGATTATTTACAGCAGTAGATTAAATCTATCATCTCAAGCATGTATCTCATGGTTTTTGAGATCAAGAAATGTGAAAATTGGTGATAAAAACATATTTGGCATTTTACCATAGATGCCTTAGAAAGAAGCACCTTCTATTTTTCCCATTTAGTTACAATTTGACTCATATTTAACAGTCTACATAAATCTTCTTTTGGGGTTGAATGGGACCTTATATATATATATTTTTTTAATGTAATATTATTACAAAGTCAATAAAAAAATAAATAAATCTTCTTTTGGAGAAGTCAGAATATAATAAAATATTTTTAAAATCCTCTGCATTAGTCAGCCAAAGGGGTGCTGATTCAAAGTACCAAAACTCTGTTGGTTTTTATAAAGGGTAATCATCTGGGGCAGATGCTTACAGTTACCAGGCCCTAAAAAGTCCAACTCAAGGTACCATAAGAGGTACTTTCTCACCCAAAGTCTGTTGCCATGTATTGACCCAAGATGGAAAGTGATGTTTAAGAGAGTTCAGCCTTCTTCCTTCCTCTTAAGGTTCCACAGTCCCGCTTCTTCTGATCTCAGTTTTAGGCTGGCAAAAGGCTAATCATTATCCCTGGGGCTTGTTTCCTTCTTGGGTCAGCTGCTCTGGTCTCTCTACAAGGTCAACTGTAGACTATCAGGCTCATCTCTCTTCTTAGGATGTGTCTGTGGAGCACTCTCTCTTCCTTCGTATCTGTTTCTGTGTTCTTCTCTGTGTATTTACTTCCCAGGGCTCCACCATCAAAATTAAACACTCTCTCCTCTGCCATGTTGTTTCCTTTGTGAGTCCCCACCCACCAAGGGAGCAGGGACTCAACATCCTACTGACATGGCCAAATCAAAGCTCAAATAATAATTTAATCAAGTAAAAGTGAGCCTCTGAATTTAATACAATTTAATACACCCATAGGAACAAACCAATTTACAAACACAATCCAATCTCCAATTTTGGAATTCATAATACCAAACTGCCACACCCTCTATTTATTTCCATATTATTTGGAACTTTCAATTAAAATGGCTTTCTTATTTCCATAAGAGGTCTTCTTGCATAAAACTTTTTTTCCAGTCTTTTCTGTCATTCTCTTTCATTATTTTCTCTGGCTTTCTCTTTCAGAAAATAACCATAAGAAACATCTTTCCAGACTTCCAAATTCTCCTTAGTTTTCAGAGTAATATTTCCTGACTATTCAAGCCTCAAATGAAAAGCCACTTTCTCAAGGAGGATTTTTCTGACCTTTAGACTGTCACTCTCCTTTTCCTAACGTTCCAAATGTGCTTAACACTCATTGTATACTTAACTGTAACTACCTGATGTTCGCCTTCTGCAATAGAATGTCAATGATGTGAGGGCAAGTACTATTACCTTAGTTATGTTCATTCACTGTGTCCTCAGTGTCAATGGTTATCACATACAAGGACTCAATATTTATTAGAGAGATGACAAAATAAATGACTGAATAAATGGATGGAAGAAAGATGTATGGATAAAAAAAGAGAATGATAAGTGTAAATATGCTGAATACCAAGTAGTATTATAGATGATGTGCAGGTAAAATATAGTAATGAATGAAATGTGGCTCCTTACCTCAAGATTGACAATTTAGGTAACAAGATACACAAATAAATGGCAAAACTAAGGTGGGAAGGGAATAAAATGCATTCTATTTCTAAAGCAGTATAGGCAAAGTGCACCTGGAGTCAGGGGAAGGAGTGATTCTAAGTAAGAGCATCAAGCAAGGCATCAGTGAGGTGTGGATCTGATTTACATCTTGAAGAAAGTGCAGGAAACTGAGGGTAATGGAAGCAGGGACAATACTGTTCCACTACTAAAACCAAAAAGGCTCAGAGACTTGGTGAAGAATGATATGATTGAGACTGAACTGTCTAGACTTTTATTTCTGTAAAGAGATATATTCAGATAAAAAAAGGGGGCATGGAACAGAATATGGATGGTTTTAGCAATTAGACTAAAGAGTTTAGAATTTAGTCTGTAGGAAATAGGGATCCAGAGAATATTTTTGAGAAATTAACAGTTATTTTTGTTCTTTTAAAGATAACTTTATAGGAAAGGTGGAGAGTTCCCTACAGTGATTGAAAGGATACAAACAAAATAGGAGGATATTGAAATAATAATGGCAAGGAATGATGATAAAGGTAAAACCATATTCAAAAAATCTATACTAGTATGATCATCCAGAATGTGTTTTCCATAGACACATCTTCTTAGTATTCAAACTGGTTAGCTTGTAGAGAAAGGACCAAAATGGCATTTACGAAAATTTATACCTGCAAACCCAATTTGAAAGGGGACATATTCAAACCCAGATTAGGGCAACTGATTTCATTACATATATTTATCTGTTAATTAGATCAAGTCTAAATTTATACATGTGTCTACAATTATGTTCTATTGCATCAAAATCTTCCTTTAATACACATGCTTGTTTTGATAACTATGGCCTGATGACATGTTACATTTGTAGCTAGAAAGTTTTAGTGATAAATATATTGATTTGGATACTCATTAATTTAGCTTTTGATTGTGCAAGTTTTCCGGGCTACTGGGGAAAAGAGGCGAAAAAAAAAAAACTAAAGAGAATGTGATTGAAATGACTGTATTTGTTTTGCGGTTCCTGCATGTGTTTACTTGTTTGTTTCACCCTGATTAAGCTGTAGCTTGTGTTAACCTTGGTGAATATATGTCTTTTACCTGATTTAATTGTAATTGCCTGGAGCTTCAATCTGCATCTAGAGCTGTGACAGCTTATAAAACAACAAAACAAACCAAATCTAGAGTCAACTAGGGAGGAGGAGAGGAGAAAGAAAGTGAGAAGTGGTATATTTTCATTGGGGAAATAATGCATATTTTATTAACATAAATATTTTCCTTTAGAGAAGTTATCTTTGTCCTCTTTTCCCAAGCATTTTAGTTTTTAGTTATAGAACAAGGTAAAGATGTGATTTTCAAAGGCAACAGGTTTTCTATGTGTTACCAACTGTGAGGTGGAAGAATAGCTCTATTTTACACACAAATACACAACTTTAAACAACCAAAAAAAAAAAAAACCACAACTTTTCCTTTAGGGCTCTGATGCTAAAGAGCTTGTTTAACAAAACTATTTGAGCTTTCCATTTGCTTCTATGCACTCCTCTAGTCTATCCCTTTGTGCTGAGGAAACTTGCACGTGAGGACGGCACAGGGCAGGATTGTGAAGGGTATATTTTTAACCATGAGAAATTCTTATCTGATGTTGGTTGAAACTACCTGCTCAAGTGAGAAAGAACTGTAGAAAAATACACTATATACACTATACTGTGTATTATTTAATAAACATATGTGTGGTGATTGAGATAGAGGCCTCTAAGTGACAATTACAAGGATGAAAAGGGGCAACAATAGACAATGATAAGCATCCATGTTAGAAACTTGGAAGTTTAGATGAGGTACACATTAGATTCAATCACAATTGACTCTTTACAAAGAGTAATTCAGAAAGCCTGTATACTTAAATGGTCCAGAATTTCCACAAACTTAGTGTTCTTCTAGAACATTGGGGCTCATCCCACAATGTCACATAGAAGAATCACTGAAATTACGCTATGCATTTTTTAGCTATTTTTTTTTAATTTTTAAAGAAGCTTTAGATTACATAAATGTTACATGAAAAATATAGGGGCTTCCCATATGCACCTCTGCCTCCCCTCCCACACTTTTCCACATTAACATCCTACATTAGTATAGTACATTTGTTAAAATTGATGAACACATACTGAAGCATTGCTATTAATTCTAATTGTAGCTTACATTATCATTTACACTCTGTCCTTACAATTTCATAAGTTATGACAAAATACATAATGGCCTGTTGAAATCCTCTTTTTTCTTGGTCTCTGTGATAGTGCATTCTTGTTTCCTCTTTTATATTGGCTAATATCCTCTTCAAATGTCTCCTCTACAAGTGCCTCCTGAGTCACCAGGTCCAAGACTGTTTCCCCTTGTATTCTAAGAACAGAATGATCAACCACCTACTGTATGGTGTCCACTAGATGTACTGCTGGCACTTCAAAATCAACATCTCAATAACTGCACTTAACATCTTTGTCTACAAACCAAATTTTCTTGACTGGTAAGCCTTTGAGCAGCATTTGTAGCACCTCAGACAGAATTGCATCATCTTTTATTTCTGTTTTTTGTTTTTTAATCCCTCCATCTTTTACACTCCTCTGTTATACCCCTTTGGCTGCATTTCAACAGCAGTTAGTACAAACAGAACTGAGCTAAAGACAGGTATTACACTCTGAAAAACATTCAAAATTTCCAATGGGTTCTTTTATTTTAGATGCAAATTTCTTATGACTAGGGTATTTCCTGTGAGCATGGGATTTGAGTTCCTTTGCTTAGACATATTTCAGTTTAGTTCATCTACATGTATGACAGATAATCTCATGGATTTCCATTCAGAGAATGTTTGGGGGGGGGTGGGGGGGTGTTTCTGTGTGTAAACCACATTATTCTATTGAAATTTTTGGATTCTAGAGATGTACAAATTTGTGTTATTTCCTAATTTTCTGGGAACTCTTTGATGTCTCAGGAAGAAAATACACCTAGCATCTTATTCTCAGGATTTCAGTGCATTCATTACTGCATCTCTAGAGGTCAGAACTCTTATCTTCAACCCCACAGTCACTATGTGAGCCACAAAGTAAAATGTTCTATTTTGTCTGGGAGTGTTGATCCTGAAGACCTGTAGTCCTAAAAGCAATTCCCATTCTGAGTAATCTCAAACGAGTTAGGCATTATCATTGTCTCAATTCCATTAACTTAAATAATTCTCACCGGGGTTAATAATAGGTACCTTATAAGCAAATGCTAAGGAAAATAAGGCACAAGATAGAAAGTTTCTAGTTTCTAGTTACTAGGACATATTAGGCATTGGATAAGCACTGTGGGTGGTGATTGTCACCACTGCTGGTGCTATCTTAAGTATATTTTAGGGAAAATAGATGCACTTTATAAAGGAAATGGATTGGGAAATACTACTAAATGGAGGAATATTGTTATCAGTAAGCAAAACCTATTGGAAAGCGGTAGAGCCAAAAATGTAGCAAAGGATTTTTGTTATTATAAAACAAAGGTTAAGGGCTCATAAGACACAAGCCCGTGACCACTTAACACAGGCAAAACTTATTTTTATATCCATTAATATCTACCAATGGGACTTATTTCATTATAGCATAATTATGGATATAATAAGGTCTGGATCATTTACCAAAAAAATGTAAATTTATCTTAATTTTACTTAGTTCAAGAAGACAACGAAGCATGCCATGTTATTTAGAAAGGTTTTTGCTTAAAACATTTTAAAAAGAAGAAATGCATTTAAATGTAGTACTTTAGAATAATGGTGTGAGGGGGGCACCCTAGATAAATATAAATGCCCTAAGGAAATGGTATATCCAAAAAGAGAAAAAAAATATATTTTTACTAAAATTTGGCAGCCTATATTTCTCCCTACTTTGCATGACTGCTTGATATGTTGGTACGAGGTCACAGGTGGGAGATGTTAAGGACCATTATACAACTTAAATGTTTATAATACATCATAATTACCAGCACACCTGTGGTAAATAACTTCATGAGAATCTGTTGCAAAGAGGTTGAAAATGCTCAAAAATGAGAGCAAGAAATGAAACTCTTTCTCCTTCTTTCTCATTTTTTAAATTACCATTGGATGGGAACCAATTTCATGTTTTTTAAGTTGGACTAACCACTTGCAAGATGTGAACACATGTTTGTCTTTAATGTATTCTATTTCCCCCAGCCACCTCTCCAGCTCCCTATACCAGGAACTCAGTAGCCTCAAAGATCATATCTTCTTTTATCACTTTGTCTTCTTTTCTTAGAAAGGCCTGCATTTAGGTTTCTTTTATAGAACAAGTCAATTAGCTATTGACTTGTCATGTCAAATCCTACAACCAATAGTAAAAACTACAATAAATTACTGTAAAATCTCAATCAATAATTTTGTAAAGTATCTCAATATTAAACTGACATATTACTACTGATTAATAATGAGTTAGTTCATTTGTATACTGTGGTGGTTTAGAACTGTATATACTCTATAAAACCATGTTCTTAAAGTTAATCCATTCCTTTTGGTATAAACCCATTGTCAGTAGGACCTTTCAATGAGGCTACTTCATTTAAGGTCTGACCCACTTCATTCAGAATGGCTCTTAATCCTCTTACTAGAGTCCTTTATAAACAGAATGAATACAGAGAGAGAGAGAGAGAAAGGCAAGAAGCTGAAAGCAAAGAGGTCCAGAAGAGAAGGAAGAGCCCAGCAGATGCTGCCATGTACCTTGCCATCTGGCAGATAAAGGATCACTGATAGCCGACGGTCTTCCAGAAGAAAGCATCACCTTGATGATTCTTTGGTTTGGACATTTTTCTTAGCTGTGAAACTGTAAGCAAATAAATTCCTATGTTAAGACAATCCATTTCAAGGTTTCTGTGTTCAGCAGCACAGGAAACTAAAACATTTACTTAGCTGAATGTTTTGCATCCAACTTACCTTGGTGGTACATCAGAAAGAAATTTGGCCCAAGACTAAAGGTTCCAACAGATATGGGGGTGGCCCTGGCCATGCACTTGGACGCTGGTCTGGAGGACATCATCTGAGTTTATGAACATCTGTTTTGAAACCTATTCTTGGATTATGCAAGATAAATAGAAAGCTACCAATTGAAAGTCTTCCTTTCTCTACTCGACCTCATAACATTTATGTAATTTAAAGATATTTTGAACTTGGCTAAAATTGAGAAACAGTCTCTGAAATGGTAGCCGTACTACAAGGATATAGTTGAAAAATTGTTTTGATTCTAATCCATAATGTCCCCTTAGGTACCCATTGCATATTGGAGAAATTGGAAAATAAATGTGCTTCTGAATACATGTTTTTGTTTTTTATTTTCCCCTATATTTCCTCAAATAGGCACTGAAAAGGCCCACATCCCTGGGTTGGTTTAAAGAGTGCAAGCATGGCAGCCATTTAAAAATGTACAGGTTCCCAGGACAAGCATTGTGGGTACAAGTATCACTCTATTTTTTATTATCTCACTCTTAATCTCCTTTTCCATTTGTTCTGATTTATCAATTTCCTTATTGTAGACATTATTCATTTTACTGACATGAGTTTACCTATAGCAGGAGGCATAAATACTTTATAAATATCATTAAATTCCTTAATAAAAGCAATTATCTCCATCTTTGTCTTGGTGTTTTTAATCTCTTCCCATCAAACAAGCATGATCAATTATAAAAGATGCCATATTGATATACTTTTCACCCTCCGAAGAACATAGATCAGCAACAAAACAAAGAAGCTGTGTCTCAGTTGCAGAAAGTCCTAGAAATAGATGTGCAGAACATCTCAGCTAGATCAGATGGTATTTAATTATTTTTCCCCTGGGTTTTAAGTTAAAGTTTGAAACTGAACTTCCTGATGGGTCAGAGGTATTCACAGAAGAATCAGCAAATGTTGCCTGGCCCAGGGAGGCTGGATGTTGATTTTACGATAGAGAGGAAAATCTTTACCCCATGAACCCAGTGAGGAAGAAAGGCAGCCTGAGTCTATATCAATAGGGAATTAATGAGCCACAGGACATAAAGTCTAATAGAGAGCAAAATATATTAATGAGCTCAAGGTTCATGTTCACATTAAAGCAATTAGTCTGAGAAGATCTACCTGGTATACATGTCTCTGATTCCTCCTCAACACATCATTCATGTAGTGGCCAAAGGAACACAGTCTTTCACAGTTCAGTTCCCCATCACCTAGGTAATGAAGCCCGAACTGTTTTGTCTAGCTTTCAAGGCCTTCCATAAGTACGCCCAAAGCTATTTTACCAGTCATCATATACTTTCTCACTTTGCTCTCCAGTCATACATTTTGTCACATTGTTGACTGAATGAATTACTCACTTTCTGTCCCTTTACATTTTTAATACACATCAGTCCTTTATCCTAAAGTATCTTTTCCATAATGCTATGCCAGTTCAAATCCCATTCATTCTTCAAGAAAGCTCAAATGGAGAATCCTCTCTGAAGCCAACCTACGTATTTTATCTGCAGCCTCACACGTGCGATTTGCACTTTAAGTGTGGATAATAATAACTAAAATTTTAAGTGTCGAGAACTTTGATAGACAAAGAAACTAAGCTAATGGGTTAAGTGGAGATATTAGTGTTTAGTTAAAAGGGTTGTTTGGAGAATTTAATGACAATATATGTTAAGTCCTTGGCACTTGGTAAATATGAATTATTGTTATTTATACTCGCTAGTGAGAATTCATGGACTCTAAAGTTGGGCTTTCTAACTCCAAGAGCAATCTTGCACAGGTGGGCACACCTGTGCTGAGGCAATATGTTGCTCCAATCCTTCAAGCTCATGTTTTCATTTTGCTTTGATTACTTTCTTATTCTTTTAGAGACTTATTCTTAACAAATGAACATAGTGGAGCTCTTTTAGTCTGTGTTTCAAAGACAATTGTGAGGCACATCCCTCTAAAGACTGAGATGCAAATGGCCGAGGAGCAAGGAAAAACTGAGTTTTGTGAAAACCTGCAGTGCTTTATCAAGCCATAGGGAATGGCTAGTACAACATGGAATTTATCAGATTCATTTGGAGTTTTGACTTTGCCATATGGGTTCAGACAAAACTGAAATGCAAAACAGAATTCTAAATAATTCAAAGCTGTGAGTTGAAATTGCCAAGTTTTACAGAGTCTCAACTATAAGGTGATGAGACAAGAGAGGTACCCTAAAAGGAAATAAAAAGAATCTGATTCCATTAATTCACATTTAACAAGCACCTCCTATGTGTATGATGTGCACAGATGATGGATAAAAGAAAGATGAAGAAAACACAGAAGAAAGCTTTATCTTCTTCACCCATGCCTAGAGTTATAGTATGGTGGAAGACCTCCTTCCTTAGCATAAAGACTTAACTATCACTCCCCTCATTCTTTCATTTAATAATTGTGATATCCTGGGCAAGTCAAATTTTTAGTTCAACAAACATTTGTATGTCTGCTTTGAGTCTGAGGCCCTGGTAGACTTAATGATCTTATGTTTAAGTATCATTAATGATAGCTGAGTTTGGGGATGTCTCTGGAGCCATCATGGGCCCCATGTGCCATCTTATAAAAGCATAGCCATATATGCACATATGTTCATATATATTTCCACTTGTAAAATAAAAATCGTATCAGGAGACACGAAGTTTTAGACATTGGTACACACCTGATTTCTTTCATTACCAATTTTGAACACTTAAAAAATGTTTTTCAGTTAGTACAGATTATATCTCATTTCTCTAAATGCATCTCTATATACTTAAATGTAAAATATGCTATATATATTACATACATTGATAAAGTTTCCGAAGAACATATATTTATTTCACAGATTTTGTTTTCCATTTTTACTATACTAAACCATGGTGAAGTAAACATTTTTTAAATGACACGGCAAGTAAATGTGGGTCAGCATAGTTTCCCATTTATTTAATTATATTTATTTAGTAAAACATTTAATATAATTTGTATTCTAAAAGAGGTTCAGATGTACAGAGATGTTGTAAGAACCTTACAGAAGGACCTGCACAACCTGCACTTGGCTCCCCCATCCTTAATATCGCACATCAATATGCTGCATCTGTTACAACAAATGAACTGAAATGGAAAAGTGATAATTCACTAAAGTTCATGCTCTCTTTGAAGTTCCTTAGTTTTTATTGTGTTTTTAAACTTTTTATTTTGAGATAACTGTAGATTCACATGCTGTTTTAAGGAACAATAGAGAGTTCTCTTCTATTCTTTACTCAGTTTCGTTCAATAGTAACATCTTACAAAACTATACAATCATATCACAACCAGGATATTAACATTGATAAAACCTAGATACAGAACATTTCCATCATCACAAGATCCCTCAGGCTGTCCTTTTATAGCCACAACCACTTCCTTCCTGCTTTCATCCCCTCCTCGTTCCACGGGAAACAACTAATCTGTTCTCCATTTCTATAATCCTGATATTTGAAGAATATAATATAAATGGTATCATATGGTAGATAACCTTTTGGAATTTTTTTTTCCCACTCAAAATAATTCTCTAGAGAATCATCCAGGTTGTTGTGTGTATCAGCAGTTTATTCTATTTCATTTCTGAGTAGTGTTCTGTGGGATGGATGTATCTCAATTTGTTTAACCATTCATCCTTTAAAGGATAGCTGGGTTGTCGCCAGTTCTGGTGATTAGGAGCAACGCTTCTATAAACATTAGTGTATTGTTTTGTGTGAACATAACTTTTCATCTCCCTGGGGCAAAGTCCAAGAGTACAATTGCTAGGTTATGTGGTACTTGCATGCTTAGTTTTTTAAGAAAATGTTTTCCATGATGGCTGTACAATTTCATATTCTTACCAGCAATGTATTAGTGATCCTGTTTCTCTGCATCCTTGCCAGTATTTGGTGTGGTCAGTATGTTGTTTTTTTTTTTTTTTATGCTTTATGATAGGTGTCTCATTGTGGTCTTAATTTGCATTTACCTAATGGCTAACGATGTTGAGCATTTTCTTCATGGGTTTATTTTCCATTTGAGTATCCTCTTCAGTGAAGTATCTCTTTGTTACTTTTGCCCATTTTCTAATTGAATTGTTTGTATTTTTTACTGCTGAGTTTTGAGAATTCTTTAAATATTATAGATTCTAGGTTTTAGTTATATATGTGATTTACAAATATTTTCTCCAATTTTGTGCTTATTTTTGCATATGCTTAACAGGGTCTTTTGCAGAGCAAAAGTTGTAAATTTCAATGAAGTCCAATTTGTAAAATTTTCTTCTTATGAACTATGTTTTGGTGTTCATCTGAAAACTCTGTCTAGCTCTGGATCCTGATATTTTCTCTTAATGTTTTATTTTTTACATTTTATTTTAAATAATTATAACTTTACAGGACAGTTGCAGAAATAATATAAACTCCATAGAGAGAATTCCAATATAAGTTCCCTATCCTGATACACAGATCCACCAATTTCACATTTTACCACCTTGTCATATCATTTAATCTTTATATCTAGCTAGCTATCCATCCATCTGATCTAATCTATCATCTATCATTCTATCTATCCAAATCTATTACCTATTTTCTGAACATATGAGAGCAGTTTGCACCCATCACACTCCTTGAACACATTTTACTTCCCCTATATATTCCACACTATACCTTTCCTATGAACAAAGATATTCCGTCTTGTAATCTCCTTAAGTACCATTATCAAGTTCAAGAAATTTAACATCGATAGAAAGCTTATGTGCTATATTACAATTTTTCTTATAAGCCCTTAATGTCTTTTGAACCTTTTCTCCTCCATTCTTAGATCTTATCCAATATCATGGATTGCATTCAATTGTATTTATCTCTAGTTTCTTTCTTTCTTTCTTTCTTCCTTTCTTCCTTTCTTCCTTTCTTTCTTTCTTTCTTCCTTCCTTTCTTTCTTTCTTCCTTTCTTTCTTTCTTCCTTTCTTCCTTTCTTTCTTTCTTCCTTTCTTTCTTCCTTTCTTTCTTCCTTTCTTTCCTTATATATATACAGCATAACTTATTCCACACCAACCCTTCCCCAGCATACCATTCAGTGGGATTATTCACATTCACAATATTGCAGTACCCTCACCAACATGAATTACTGTAATTTTTCCTTCACTCCAAATGAAACTCTACACTCATTTTCCACTAACCCCCCCTGGTATCCTGTATTCTCCTTTCTGTCTCTATGAGTTTGCATATTCTCTAATTCCTTTGTGGTTACCATTGAGTTTATATTTATCACCCTAAATCTATAACAATTTTATTTTCTTTGCTACTATTTTAACTTAAACAGCACACATAAATTATGTTCTTATAAACTTCCAACCCCCACTTTTCAGTAGTTCTTGTCCGGAATTACATATTTATACATTATGAATCCAAAACAATTGATTCATCATTTCATTTTATTTTCCTTTTAGATCCTGAAGGAAGCAAAAAGTAGAGTTATAAATAAAAATATGAGAGTTCTGGTATTTATATTTATATGTCATTATCTTTACTGGATATCTTTTTTTCATAACATTTTTATTGTCATATTAAAAAATATAAGAGGTTCCCATATACCCCACTCCCTACCTACCCCCATTCCTCCCACATCAACAACCTCTTTCATCAGTGTGGCACATTTATTGCATTTGATGAATACATTTTGGAGCATGGCTACACCACATGGATTATATAGTTTACATTACAGTTTACACTCTCTCCCAGTCCATTTAGTGGGTTATGGCAGGATATATAATGCCCGGCAACTGTCCCTGCAGATCATTTAGGACAACTCCAAGTCCCGAAAATGCCCCCATATCACACCTCTGTTTCCCTCTCCCTGCCTTCAGCAACTCCAGTGGCCACTGTCTCCACAACAGTAATATAATTTCTTCCATTGCTAAAGTCACAATAATTCTATAGTAGAATACCAGTAAGTCCACCCTAATACACATTTTATTCCTCCATCCTGCAGACCTGTGATGGTGATGTTCACTCCACCACTACAACTGCAAGCAGGAGAATCCCATCCATCAGCCATGTGGGATTTAAACCCCCTCTCGATTTACTGGATATCTTTATTTCTTCATGTCACTGCAGTCAGCTGTCCAGAGTCCCTTCTTTTCAACCTATAGAACTCCCTTTAGCATTTCTCTTAAAGCCAGTCTAGAGGTGACAAAATCCCTTAGCTTTTATCTGGGATTGTCTTAATCCTTCTCTCATTTTTTTAAAGAGATTTTCCTGATATAGAATTCTCAGTTGGCAATTTTTTTGTTTTCAGCACTCTAAACATATGTCTTCCCACTGCCTTCTTACCTCCATGGTTTCCAATGAGAATTTGGCACTTAATTTTATCAAGCTCCCTTGAACACATTTCTTCTCTTATGGCTTTCAGAATTCTATTTATTTTTGGCATTTGACAATTTGATTATGTTGATAATATGGTGCTATGTGAATCAATTTGGGTTGATAAGGTTTGGAGTTTGTTGAGCATCTTGGATGTATATATTCATGTTTTCTGGGAAATTCAGGAAGTTTTCAGCCATTAATTCTTTAAATATTCTCTCTGTCCCTTTCTCTCTTTCTTTTACTTTTGGGATTCCCACATGTGTACATTGGTACCTTGACAGTGCCCCACAGGTTCCTCAGGTTCTGGTCACTTTTCTTTCTTTGTTCTTCTTTCTGTTCCTTAGGCTCATTGACTTCAGTTGTCTTATCTTAACTGTCACTGGTTCTTTCTTCTATCAGCTCCAATCTGCTGTTGTATTTATGAGATTGGAATGGTAAATGATTTTACTAACAATCTTGATTTGCTTGAGCTTCCATTTTATCCAGGGAATTATAGAGAAGAAACAGAGGTTAACTGAAGTAAGCTGACATACCAACAATCCTTTGTGGGGATGATAAACCCTCCTGCCTCAGCCTTAGAGTAACAAAAGCCCTGGCTGACACCAGCATGGCCTGCTGCTGACGTTCACCAGCTGGCTGCAATCCTACCTCCCCATCCTGCTTGCTAATTAACGAACTGAGCCTCAAGGATTCCCAGCCCACCTCAAGGACTCCCTGCCCAAACAACCACACAACCCACACAACTCATGGAATACACATACTAACCATAAATCATGCCCCCTTACCTCTTCCCATCCTCCTGCAACCTCTACTTTGTCTGTCTCAAGCAGCCATATAAACTGCTCCTCCACCCCTACCCCTTTGAACAGAAACCTCTTTTTGGTGCTGCTCCTGGTTTAATGCAACTCTAGCTCGATAAACGCCCTCTGTACTCCGTTTAAAGTCTGCTTGTTTTATTTTAGCATCACAAACTTCTCCTTGGGAATTTTTAATTTCTGTTACTCTAATCTCCACCTCTCTTTGGTTCTTTTTCACAAGTCCCATTTCTTCATTGATATTCTCTTCCTGTTCCTCTATCATTTTCCAAATTTCCCTTAGTTCTTTGCCCATGTTTTCCTTGAGTTCTTTGAGGATATTTAGGACCATTTTTATAAAAGACTTTGTCTGGAATATCTCAGTCTAATTCTCCTCCTTGATGGTTTCTACTGCTTTAATCTTCTCCTTTGTGAGGCCCATCACTTCCTGTTTCTTTGTATGTTTTGTAATTGCTTATTTTAACCTGGACACTTTGATATTTTAATGTATTACCAGAATTTAGACTCTTTGGCACCTGTTCCTTAAGCTTGCATCCAGCTAGTGTTATGATAGTTTTCCCTGAATGACAGGAGCTAACAAAATAAAAGAAGGCAAACAGAAAGTCTTTGCACATTGACTTGTGAGAGTGCTCTCCTTTGGGGGTTATCCATTCAATGAGTTTACAAAATAGCTCCAGGCCAAAGCACAGAAGTCTTCCTAGTCTTTTCTGAGCATATATCTTCTTTGGGGCATGTATGGTTGATCCTAGGCATTACTCCACTTACACAGTTCCAAATGTCCTCTCTTCCCTAGGAAACAGTTTGCTCCTGTTCCTGGCACTGCATTGTATATCTCACAGCCAACACTCTCCTGCCCCAGGGCAGCCACTTAACTTCTCTCCCACAGTGTTCTGTAGTATAACTCTGAACTATTTTTACACACAGGACAAGTTCTGGGACAGCAAGTCCCTCTGGCTATCACCCCATAGACTGGGCTGGATAGTCATGCTTCCAGTACATGCACAAGGGTTAATCTGCACATACTGGAAGTGGGACCAGCAATCCACACTGGGAGCATGGGTTGGCTCTGTGTCAAACTGGTGAGGGTAGGAGAAGGGCTAGTCAGGGTGCCATGAGATACTACTGCTTTTAAGTAGTCTTTTTCTGGATTCAATGCTTGGTCTGTTGCTACAGTTTTTTAACTGTTTTCTAGGGCTTTGAGAAAGATGTTTCTGCCAGTTCTTGCTGGTTGTGCAAAGCTTCTGTGGGGGGATGAATCCCCAAAGTCTCTTACTCCAGCATCTTGATGGAGGCAAGACCAGTCTTATGTGTGTTTTCCTAAAAGCTATATATTTAAGCCTGTGATCCATTTTGAGTTAATTTTTGTGTAAATTGTGGGACTTAGTTTGAAGTTCATCTTTGTTTCCCTTTGGATATCCAAATGGAGGAAACTACTAACTTTCCTCCGTTGAATTGCTTTGCATCTTTGCAAAATATCATTTAGTCATACTTGTGTGGATCTATTTCTGAGTTTTCTACTGTATTCCATTGATCTATGTGTTTATCCTGACACAAATATCACACAGTCTTGATTACTGTAGCAATATAAGAAGTTGTGAAATTTGGTAGACTGATTCCTCCCACTTTATTCTTCTTTTTCAAAATTATATTAACTAGTATAGTTCCTTTGCCTTTATATAACAATTTTAGAATAATCTTGCCTACATCTACAAAATATCTTGCTAGGATAATGACAGGAATTATGTTAAAAGTGTATAACAATTTTGGAATAAGATCATTACTTACGGTGTTGAAATTTTCAATCCATAAATATGATATCTCTTAATTTATTTAGATCTCCTTTCATTTCTTTCATCGACATTTCGTATTTTTCTGCATACGAGTCCTATACATGCTGTTAGATTTATACATAAAGATTTCATTTCTTTGAGCAGTTGTAAACAGTATTATATTTTAATTTCATTGTTCATGTGTCCATTGATATTACATAGAAATATAATTGAGTTTTGTATGTTTATCATGTATCCTGCAGCCTTACTGAATACATTTATTAGTGTTAGGAGGTTTTTAGTATATTTCCTGGTGTTTTCTATGTAAAGAAGCATGTCATCTTCAAATAAAAGCAGTTTTATTCATTTCTTTCTGAGCTGTGTGCCTTTTATTTACTTTTCTTGTTTTATTGGCTAGAAATTTCAGCACAATGCTGAATAAGATTGGTGAGTGTATGTTCCTTGTCTTGTTTCTAATCTCATTGGGAAAGCATGCTGCCTTTCTCCATTAAGTATAAAGCTAAAGCTACTGTAGAATTTTGTAGATTCTTTTTATCAGATTGAAGAAAGAAAGCCCCTTCTATTCCTTTTGTTCTAGTAGTTTTTTATCATGACTATGTGTTTGTTGAATTTCCTCAAATCCTTTTATTGCATTGATTAATTTGATTATGTGATTTTCTTCATAGCCTGCTAATGTTGATTTCATTGATTGACTTTTAAAAATACTTGCATCCCTAGAATATAGCCCAATTAGTCAAAGTGTATTATCTTTTTCATATATTGCTATATTCTATCTGGAAATATTTGGTTAAGGATTTTTACATCTATATTCATAAAGGACGTTGGTGTATACTTTTCTTTTTTGTTCTTTTTCTAGTTTTGATATCAGCATAATTCTACCTTCATAAAATAAATTTGGATGTATTTATTCCTCTTCTGTTTTTCAGATGAGATTGTATAGAATTGCTATTTCTGTTGAAACATTTGATAGAATTATTGAGTGAAACAATCTTGATCTAGAGATTTATTTTGGGGGAGTTTTTAAATAACAAATCAAATTTCCATATTAGTTATAGGACTATTTAAATTATTTTATATTTGGTCAGTGTGGTAGTTTGAGTTTCTTGAGGAAGTGGTCCATTTTCTCTAAGTTGTCAAATGTATGTGTTTTGGTTTATTTGTAGTATTCTTTTATTACTGTTTTGATGTTTACAGCATCTGTAGTTGTATTCCATGTTCATTCCTGATATTGGTAATTTGTGTCTTCTTTGTTTCTTTTTTTTTTGTCTTCATTGATAAATATTTTTTTAAAAGATAAAAATAGTTTTATCTTTTCAAAGAAACAGCTCTTGGTTTCATTATTTTTGTCTATTGATTTTCTGTTTTCAAAGTCATTGATTTTGCTTCTTTATTTTTTTCTTTCCTTCTACTTGCTTTGGGGTCATTTTGCTTTTTATCTTCTAGGTTCTTTAGATGAGGACTTAGATTACTGATCTAAAAATTTTCTTCTTTGGAATGAATGCATTTAGTAGTAAAAAGTTTATGTAATACTATTTTAGTCTTATCCTACAAGTTTTGATATGTTATATTTTCATTTCCATTCAGTTCAATGTGTTTTGTTTTATTTTCCTTGAGACTTCCTCTTTGACTCATGGATTTTATTTAGAAACATGTTGTTTAGTGTCCAAGTATTTGAGACTTCCCTGCTATCTTTCTGTTCTTGATTTCTAGTTTAATTCCATTTTGGTCAGAGAACACACTGTATGTGATTTCATTTGATCTAAGTTTTAGGGGTTTTGTTTCATGACCTAGCATATCATCACAAGAATGTGTATTCTCCTTTTGTTGGGTGGAGAGTTCTTGTAAATGTAAATTAAATCATGTTGTTTGATGGAATTGTTGAGTTCTTCTATATGCTTGCTACCTTTATGTCTAGGTAGTCTATCAATTATTTATAGAGAAATAAAAGGATTTTGAAGTCTCCAACTAAAATTGTGGATTTCTCTATTTCTCATTTCAGTTTTTTCAGTTATTAGGTTTTCATACTTTACAACTTTATTGGACACATAAACAGTCATATGACTGTTTTCTCCATGATGGGTTGACCCTTATTCTGTAACATTCCTGTCTATATCTGGTATTTTTTGTGTTAGTTTACTTCTTTTGCTACTAATATAGTCACTCCTGCTTTTGTTTAATTGAAATTTGTGTCATATATCTTTTCCTAACCTTTTATTTACCTGACTGTATTGTTATATTTGAAGTGAATTTCTTGTAGACAGCTTATAGTTGGGTCATGTTTTATTTTTTTTTTTTAGGGTTCACATCTCTCTACTTACATTATCCATTTGTTCTTGCACATTGTCTGCTTTTTCCATTAGCAATGTTAGTTAGCATATCAATCATAGTTATTTTAAATTATTGGTTTGATAATTCCAAAATTTCTGCCATTTCTTATTCTGGTTCTTTGAATCTTTAGTTTGCTTTGTAAATTCAGATTGTGATTTTTTCCTTTTATCACGCCTTGTAATTTTGTGTTGAAAGCCAGACAAGACGTATCAAGCGCACCTGAGGTAAATCACTTTTTAGTGTGTGTTTTCATGTTTATTTGGCTATGAATTGGGATGGGTTCATTGTTTACTGTAGCTGCAGTGTCAGTGTCAGTGTCTAAAATTTCCTCTGCGGTCCTTATTTTATCTCCCTTGTTGTCTTTTGGTTTCCCTAGAAGTGCTATCTTAAACAGGGTCAAAGACTTGCAGTTCTTTTATCTGTAATCTCTTGTTATTATGCAGGAGCCTAATAGAGATGGTTGGGAGGTATAGGGGAACACTGGGAAACTTTCTCTAATCCTATGATTATGTCTCAGTCTTTTGGTGAGTCTTTTGATAAGTCACATGAGCTCTAACTTTCCAAAGTGCTTCTCAGAGGTGTTTTTTCCTCTTAGATCAGACAGACAGGAAGACTAGAGTAAGGTGGTGTTGGGTATTTTCCTTCCTCCAAAGTGGTTAAGTTCAGGTAAAATAGTTTCCACCAAAGGCAGACTTTGGTTAAGAAGAACAAAATCTGGGCATATTTCAAAATAGTTACTATGCCCCTCCTCTGCAGAAGCATGAGGGGATTTTTCTCTGATCTTCCCAATAGGAAGCTGATGAGGCTCCTGGAGGTTAAGTTTGGGTCCTTGGAGTTTTTAACAGATCTCCAGAAATTTATTAGATGCATATATTCCTACCAGTACTGGCTCCAGTGGCAGGCTTCTGCTCCTGGTAAGCTATAATTCTCAGGATCTGCCTCTCCATTTTTCAGGATGGTATTTTGCCCTGCAACCTCAATTCTTTAATGGATATAATAAGAATTGGTGAATTTCAATTTATTCAGCTTATTTTTTGTTGTGAGGGAGGAATTATGGCTTCCAAGCTATTTACATGCTGGACCAGTAATAGTGGTCATGGTTTTTTTTTTAATCTACTCTGCCAATTTGTCTTTTAGGTAGTGTATTTAGACCACTTACTTTTAATTTAAATATTGATATGCTTGGGCATACTTCTGTCATTTTATTTTTTTAATTATTTTTCCCAGTTGTTGGTAATACAAGTGCTTTTCTATTGAAACCTGGACATTTTGGGCAATTTGTTTTGAGATAAAGACTGATTTCGTTTGATACCATTCTGACATAGGAAAGGGTGGTGCCTCCTCATTCCTGCCACATAGGTAGCAGGCATCCAGGGTCTCCACTTGGTCTCTGCTAATACCTCAGAGGGGAGTTCTTCATTACTGTTAGACTAGGGTGCAGTTTAAATCCTAAGTCTCCACTGCCACCTCCCTAGTTGAATGCAGTATATATTATGTGTCCTCCCCTGCTTTTTTGGACCCTTTGTGCTGTGCAAGTAATAAAGTTGTCACTTGCTGAAAATCTCTGTTGTGCCTGAGCCTGTGTTCCCACAGTGTACTTTGTAGCTATTCACTCCACAATGGGGGTAGAAATCTAGTTTCTCCACGTGGTCCCACTACAAGGGAGGTAGGGATAGTCTTGTCATCATACTATGGGAATGAAAATCACAACTCCCAATTTAGCCTTCTCTAAAACCACCCCTGCATTGGGGCAGAGGTGCCTTATTAAAGCCAAGCAAACATTAAACCTAGGCTCCCCACTTGGCCTTTATTAATGAGGGTGAGTTGGATACCAGATTTTTCCATGGTGTTTGGCTGATGTAGGGTTATTATTGTCTAAAAATTTTCTGTCTTACTAGGCTGCCGCTTTCCTTGTTTTTCAGTTTGGGTGAGCAGACCTCTGTGGAGGTTTTTATCTGTGCCCATTGGCCTTTCTGGGTGCCAGCTTCTCCAACACGGGGTCTGGGATATACAGGCAAAAAGAAAACCCAGAGACCTCTCCTATATACCATGCCTTGGGTCCTAAGGACCAGGCTAGTCTGCCTTCTTTCCAGCTTTTAGGGTGTTGTTATATTTGCTTTATATATAATGTGCAGAGAATTTTAGATGTACTTAGGGAGTAGAATAGGGAAAAGTATATCTAATCCATTTTCCCAGAAACAATTCTCTTATTTTATTTTAAATGGTTCTGCTCTGAATTGCCTTTCTAATTTTTCCAATTGTACTTGGGTATACCAGAATGTCCCCCATTCAGAATATGGTTTTATGGTTTCCTTACCTATAAAATGAGGCTAAAAGCTTCCATCTAGCAGAATTCTAGTGAAAATTATTTAAAATTATATATGATGCCCTTGGTAGAGTACATCACATGTAGTCACTCAAAAATGATAGCTCCTGTTACTACTGTTATTGCCTATTAGCAAAATCATATCAATTGTTTTTTCAGTTAAAATCATCTGATCTTAAACTTCATTAAAAAAAAAAATATATATATATATATAGCAAAAAGCTACCATCTAGACCACAGACAGTCATTGGGTTTATGATAGAAATTCATGGAATTTATATTAGTCTCTGGAAGTCAGAATTGGAAAGGAGGCTCAACATCAGTTCACCAAAAGTTAATCTGAGCCATCAGAGCAAAGCAAGACCGTGCATGCATTTGGCCTTGTAATAAATGATTTTACCCTGAGAGAATTCTTCTGATATTGAAAGTGCATTACATTATAGCAAAAAGGAAAATATCAAAACTGCTTTCCAGATTTGAGGAGAAAATGTGCCATATCATCTATCTTGATCAGCTTATCATTTTATTGAAGCTCTGAGTACTGACTAGGTCTGAACTACTGTAAATGTATTTATTCCCTAGACTTAGAGAATCTTTTAAGGATATAATACTATTTCTGAAATCTTAAGTTTTCCTCTTTTTTGCTAAAAGAACCCTGATCCTGTTCAATCCATCCAGCTGAAAAGCCAATACTGAAAAGCATAGACCTTAGGAAGAACCTCAGAACCAGCTGTAGGCTCCATGTGCTGCTGCCCTAATCCCAAGCAGAAACCAAGACTAAAGAACATGACTCTCTTTTCCCCTCAGAGGTAAAGAAAATTTTACAGTTGTTACTCATAGTTATGCATAGACAGTATAATTGTAAAACCTCAAATAACTTGAGTACAAGTGAACATATTTGATTTTGGGGGAGGGGGGCATCTAGAAGTAAACAGAAAACCCCTTTATTTACTATAGCAATCTTTGGCTGACTTTGTGATGGACTTATGGGACAGGGAATTCAACATTTTTCTGAGGAAAAAAGCTTAAAGTAAAATTCACAGAGCTCTGCAAAAATGATGAACTTTTCAAAATCATCTATTTCCAGGACACATTTATTGTGATTTTTATATCTACTATCTCTTTGAGCCTCATAACTTCACACTGAGGTAGGGATTGTCACCTCCATTTTATGGATGAAGATTGTTTAGGTTTTGAGATGAGAGCTGGGATTTTCCATTCAGGTCTCTGTCTGTAAGTCTCAGTGCTTTCTATTATAATCCACTGTCTTCCAGGACTGTTCTTCAGCATTTAAGTTCTGGACCAAATGTCCCATCAGCCAACTTACTAATGCTCTCAAAGAGATTTTAAAGGGAACGCTGCATCCCTGTGGTCAGCATGGTAAAGAGCAAGAATCAAAGGCAAGGGAAGGAAAAGGTAGCAGCATATAATAGTGGTTGCCTCACGAGCACTTTAAATATATAGCTCCCGCGCTTAGATCTTGGAGATCTAGTTACCGAAGTGACAAAGAATGATCTTGCATTGTTGTCCGAGATGTTTCTGCTGCAAGTTGTAACAGTAGTATAAGCAATAACTTTACAGACTATAGGACTCTTCTCCAAAAACACTGCAGTTTCTGAGCAGCGATGTTCAAAGATGCTACTTAACTAGTGGGTTTTTCATTATAAATTTTGCATGTAAACACTTTTCACATTCGGATTTAATGAGGTCATTCAATGTTTTTTTTTAAGAGCATTGAAACTTTCTCCCCTAGGACTCATTTGATTGCTCAAGAAAGATCTTTGATTCATTTGCATTTACTAATTCAAGGAACCATGAAGATATTTTCTGAGCTCTGACCAAATTCCAGCCCTGAGGTTACAGCAGCAAACAAGACAAATGTGACCCTTGCCTTCACTGAGCAAGTAACTTCACTGGTTAAAACAGAGTTTTGTGGAAGTATGTTCAAGAGCAGTGAATTTAACTAAGAAGTTCAAGGTAAAATGAAAAGACAATTATTTTAGAAAATGTAAAATAAATGTAAGGCAGACTAATAAAATAGGGAATCAATAGACAGATATGGAACCTGGCAGGAAAGGCCACGTGGACCTCAGTACCCCCAAGATGGCTGCTGGAAGAACTTGCGATATTTCCTCCAGAAGCCAGGAGAAGCCCCAGTTTTTCTCCAGGGGCCTTATCATTGGGCCCTCCTGGGGGATTGATGAGTGGGTAATCAATCAAAACAGCAAACAGCTGGGACTCTTCCTATGCCATTAGCAAAGGGGCAGAATACTTAATAGTTCAGAAAGCAAGCCCAAAGGCTGAACCGACCCTCTCTTGCCTTTTGACCCCTGTTCTTGCTTTCTACCCCCTGTTGCCTTCTGCCCCCCATTCTGGCCTTGGCCCCCTACCTGGATCAATATGTAAGGAAACCTGGGGATTTATATTCTGTAATGGGGAACTGTAGTTTGTAAATTGGTCCTTTTTATCACTCTACAGCCCCTTCCTCTCTACTTAAAAGCAAGATACTATTAGGTTGGTGAAAAAGGAATTTCAGACCGTGAATTTTAAATCATTATAACTAGGCTCAAACACATCTTTAATAATCAAAATAGGATCCATTACAATCAACACATTTTTGCCCATGAAAAATAAGTTTATTCCTGTAGTGTAAAAATCCGTGCTTTGTGATTCAATGAACTCTTGGAAAGCATTTTCTGCATCCTGCTGGTTGTGGAAGCATTTTCCCTGCAAAAAGTTGTTGAGATGCCTGAAGAAGTGGTAGTCGGTTGGTGAGAGGTCAGGTGAATATGGCAGATGAGGCAAAACTTCATAGCTCAATTTGTTCAACTCATAAAATGTTGGTTGTGTGATATCAGTAGAGTCTTGTCATGGAGAATTGGGTCCTTTCTGTTGACCAATGCCGGGTGCAGGCATTGCATCTTTTCAGTGCATCTCATTGATTTGCTGAGCATTCTTCTCACATGTAATGGTTTCGCCAGGATTCAGAAAGTTGTAGTGGATCAGCTTGGCAGCAGACCACCAAACAGTGACATGACTTTTTTTTGGTGCAAGTTTGGCTCTGGGAAGTGCTTTGAGTTTCTTCTTAGTCCAAACACTGAGCCTCATCATTGCCAGTTGTCATATAAAATCCACTTTTCATCACACATCATAATCTGATGGAGAAACGGTTCATTGTTGTTGCATAGAATAAGAGAAGACAACACTTCAAAATGACGATTTTTAAAAAATTTTCAGTCAGTTCATAAGGGACCCACTTATTGAGCTTTTTCATCTTTCCAATTTGCTTCAAATGCTGAATAACTGGAGAATGGTCAATGTTAAGTTCTTCAGCAACTTCTCCTGTAGTTGTAAGAGGATCAGCTTCACTGATTGCTCTCTATTGGTCATTGTCAACTTCCGATGGCCAGCCACTATGCTCTTCATCTTCAAGGCTCTTGTCTCCTTTGGGAAACTCCTTGAACCACTGCTACACTGTAAGTTCATTAACAGTTCCTTGTCAAATGCATTGTTGATATTATGAGTTGTCTCTGCTGCTTTATGACCCATTTTGAACTCAAATAGGAAGATCACTCGAATTTGCTTTCTGTCTAACATTATTACAATAGTCTAAATATAAAATAAACAGCAAGTAATGTCATTAGCAAAAAAACATAAAGCAAGAAATGCACATTAAAATGATGTATAACAGAACCACATTTATTTAAGACTGTTCCAATATCAAATGGCAAATTTCAACAATGCAAAACCGCAATTACTTTTGCACCAACATAATAAATCATCTATCTTTAGAAAACAATTTTTAAAAGTATTGTGAGGGAGTGAAACAAATCAATATTTGGAATTTGTACACATGAGTGGTTTTTTTGGAGGCATTGACATAGGTAATGTTTTTTAATCACTTACTATGTAGAATCCCATAATTATAGGCATCTAGTAATTTACATGCTCTATTATGCTATAAATTAAAATAATGGACTCTATGAATGTACATTTTCCAGATGGTTAAAGTTGATACTTAATTTTTAATTTGTCTCATGACAATAATTTTATCTTTTTTTAAAATCCTTTCTTGGTCATGTGGACTCACTAAGTTGGACCATAACATCACAATTCATTTTGTTGGACCCTGATTAATATCTCATTTTCCAATTGTATTAAAAATGATTTGACATGATTTATAATATTACAAATTATGACTTCGGCTAGATGAGGAAGGTATAATTTTCTAGGGGTGAGGACTATAGTATTCATGACATGAATTATTAAATATTATAAAATATAGTTCTGTACTTCATAGAAAACAAAATCAAAGGAGAATTATTTGAAAACTTCATTTCTAACAAAAGGCTCCTAAGAGAAGGAAACTCATACTTGGTGTTCTAAAGCTTGGCAAAAATGAGTATAAAAGGATATACCTGTTTGAAGTAATTTTTTTTTTCCTTTTTTTTTTTTCCCTCAAGTTATTTGGGAAATTTTAAGATCTTTCAAATCCAAAACTCACTTGAACATGGAAATAGAGATACCTCAGAGCAAGATATGAAAAGGAGGAAGAGTAGGAACTACAAATCAAAGTTTGTCTAAGACATCATAGGAACATTTTAATTTTCATATATATTAAATGCTCTGTGGTAGCAAGAGAATGAGATGGAAAAACAAGGTAGCCAGGGAAAAATAAGAGCTATAAAAAAAGGAAAAATATAGAAAAGAGAAAGAAATCCTTTTTTTTTTTTTTTTAGCTATATTCTTTTGGATATGTTGGCTTGTTTGTGTTTATGTTTTAGTATTTCATGCTCCAAATATGAAGAACAACCTTCATTCAGTTTCCTGAAAATGTTCAGCTCTCCTGAAGCCTTTGAGATGAGGCCTTTAGCAGCCATCTCTGAGAATACTTAGGCAGATGTTCTCAGCAAATGAAACAGTATTTTTAGACACCCCAATAAAAGAATGTCAGCACTGTTAAGTAATATGATGCCCAAGATACTTCAAGATAACTGTGTCACATTTGAATCTACCTCTAATTGACCAGGGAATTTCTATACCCTTTTTTTAAAAATAAAGAATGCCTGTTTTAGTTTCCCAGGGCTGCTATGTCAGATACCACCAATGGGTTGACTTAAGCAACAGGAATTTATTGTCTCACAGATTTGAAAGCTTGAAGTCCAAAATCAAGGTCTTGACAGGCCATACTTTCTGACAGTGTCTGTAGCATTCTGGTGCTGGCAATCCTTGGGGTGGGTTCCTTGGCTTGTAATTCTTTCTCTGTCACATGATGATCTTCTCCTTGGTCTCTATAGCAGTTTGGTATTGATTATGATTTCCAAAAACAGATATTGGATTGTGTTTGTAAACTGGTCTGTTCCTCCGGATGTGTTAGACTGTATTCAATCCAGAGGTTTCACTTTTACTTGATTAGCTTACTATTAAGGCTTTGATTTGGCCACATCAGTAGGACACCAAGTCTCTGTTCCCTTGGTGGGTGGGGAAAACAGTACAGCAGAGGAGAGAGAGTTTTGTTTTTTTTGTTGGAACCCTGGGAAGTAAATGCATGGAGAAGAACACAGAAGAATAGAGATGGCTCCATAAGCATGGCAGAGGCGCAGGGAAGAGAGATGAGCTGGATAGTCTATAGCTGACCTTGTGAAGAGAACAGAGCAGCTGAACCCAGAAAGAAATGAGCCCCAGGGAGAGAGAAAAGACTTATGCTAACCTACAGCTGAGAACAGAAGGAGTTCGGACCATGGAACCTTACAAGGAAGAGGAAGGCTGAACCCTTGCAGAAACCGACAGCCATCCTGCTCCAATATGTGGCAACAGACATTGGTGAAGGAAGTAACTTATGCGTTATGACTTTGTGACTCTACCCCAAATAAATACTCTTTATAAATGTCAACAGATTTCTAGTACTTTGCATCAGCACTCCTTCGGCTGACTAATAGTTTCCTCCGGTGGCTTTCTCTGATTGACTGTGTCTGAATTTCCTTTACCTCTAAGGACTCCAGTCATATGAATTAATACCCACCCTGATTCAATTTTGCATCATCTAAATAGGATCTGCAATAATCCTACTCACAAGCTCGACTATGCTTAACCAATGATAACATCTTCAAAGGTCCTATTTACAAATGGGTTGACACCATGAGACCAGGGTTACAACCTGAATATGTCTTTTGTAGGGTACATGACTCAATCCTCAACAATGCCCTTTGGATATTTGATATGATGTAAATGTATAATGTTTTAATGAATGGAATTATCTATATTTCATCATATAATAAAGATATTGCCTGAAATGGATAAACATTCACAAACCTTCCATTCATCTGCTCCTTAGCAAATTTAACAATCTGTTCTATACCACTCACTGCATTAAGCAATGGTGAACACAACTTAGGAAGATACAGATCTTGCACAAAATGTTAAAGAAATAAGAAATGACTGTATGCTTCTATTAGACCACACATTATCCCATTTTTAAATTATGTGTTTATTTGCCTATTTCAAACCAGCATGTGAAGTCATAAAGGCTTGCTTTCTGGCTTTGTTCATCCCTAGCTAAATGAGCACAGAAATGTTCTTGAGCCTCACTGAGTTTTGGAGTCCTCATTTGTAAAACGTATGATTTTTCAGACTTCATAGACATTGTGGAGATTTCATGATGTATGCTAATACCATGGAACATGGCAAAGAATGGGGGAAAATATTAGTCCCTACATGCTTTCCTTTCATTGTTGTAGGAAAAGTGGTGAAATAGTTTCTGCTCTGTGGTGCATTTTGAGCACTGCATTATAGTCAGGAATATAAGCAAACATATTAATTGAATTGAATTGAATTCGGTTGCCCTGAATTGGGAGGAATCAAGATTCTTAGGTACTGACAGCTTCTCATCGGCACAGACATCTAAATTTCATCTTCAGAAAAATGTGTGTAGATACCCTTTTCCATTGATGCTGGAAGAGCCTTTCTCGAAGTCTTAGGTATAGTAGACAATAAAAGAATTGGCAACGACTAATCAAAGCTCCAAATTCTGCTTGATAGCATTATGCTGAACAATGAGTATGTTGTTTTTGTTTGCTGTGTTTTAAAATCATGTATGACCAATCCTTCCTTCCTTCCTTCCTTCCTTCCTTCCTTCCTTCCTTCCTTCCTTCCTTCCTTCCATCTTTCCTTTCTTTCTCCCTCCCTTCTTTCTATTTTTTTAAGACACAGAACAACGAACACCTTTATTACATGGGCTAGGATGGGAGGGAGAACTTATTCGACTTTCCAGGTCTTGATTTTCCTCATATAGAACTCCACCTCCTTGCCCTTTAGCATATAGCCATCTGCTCAGTTACACTGGACTGGCCTCAAAGCAATGCATGCAAGAAGCTTGACCTGCTAGAACTGCTCCTCCAAAAGTCTGCTGATCTCGGCATTCTTATTCCTTTCATCATTTTTCTTCTGAATTTTCTTTGATCATTTTTTGTTTAAAATCTCTTCTTCCTTAGGAGTCAGCTTGGCCCCATTCTTGTGGCCCAGGGGCAGAGCATAGTAGGACTCGTACCACTTCTGATATAGTGTGCTGTCGATGAGCACAATACAGTTCTTCACCAGGATCTTGTTGCCCACCAGGTCATTACTGGCCAGCGCATTACTGAATGCATTATAGACAACATTGATGAGCCTTGTTTTTTGAGTACAATGCTCAGAGCCACAGGAGAAGTTCCCCACATCCAGACTCAAGCTAGAGTACTTATTGTGACCTCCTCACTCCCCAACTGTTTGTATGCAGTGGGGGCCATTCTTAGGATTGGCAGCATGGCATCCTACTTCCGTTTCATGTGGTAGGGTTTTCTCCCTCCCCTCCCCTCCTTTCCTCCCTTTTCTTTCTTTTCCTTTCCTCCCTTCCTTCCTCTCACTTTCTTTCTTTCATCTTTTTTATCTTTTTTTTGTGGCAGTTATTTTTAATTAACTTTATTTTGTCATAAATGAAATGAACAATAAAATGTACCCATTTTAAATGTCAGTTTGGTGAACCAACAAATGTACATACCAGTGTAATCAAAACACTGTCTCTTCTTCCATTCTTAGTATTGATAGTTTCTTTCTTTTATTTTCTTGATCAACTTTATGGATTTACTTAAAGAACAAAGTTTTTAAGATAAATTTTTAAAGAAAAATAATCTTCCAAATACCATGTAATCACCATCTTTGATACTTTGTATTCATTTATGTACATACAAGTTTAATATGGTATCATTTTCCTTCTAGCTTAAAGAAAACAAATGTTCTCTAATAGTTCATGTCTTTTGTCAAAATACATGTCCTTTGTCAATAAATTCTGTCAGCTTTTATTTGTCTAGAAAAGCATTTAATTTACCTTCACTTTTGAAGGTTATTTTTGCTGAATATAAAATTCTTGTGAGGGAACAGAGGTGGATTCAAGGGGTTGGGTGTCTCAGACCCATGTCAGAGGTCATGGGTTCAGTTCCCGATGCCTCATAAAAGGAGACCAGCCAAAACAAACAGACACAGCAAATGCAAGCAAGGGGGTGGGGAGAAGTAAATAAATAAAATTACTTAGAATTCTCATGTTTTGTTTAGTTTTAATTATTCAATCACTTTAAAATATCAGTATTTTTTTCCTGCTTGCAAGTTTTCTGATGATAAATTTGTGGTAATTCTTATTTTTTATATTCTGGCTGCTTTTAAGATATTTTCTTTATCACTGGTTTCTGCAACACATTATGATATGTTCTTTTGACCTTTGTATTTATTTTGCTGGGTTTCCTTGAGTTTCTTGGATCTGTGGATTTGTAATTTTTATCAAAAAATTTTCAAATAATTATTTCCATTTCAAATAAATTTTCTTCATACCTCACCCCTTTTTTGGGATTCCAATCAAACATATTTTAAACCATTTGACATTGCTCCAACATACATTTTTCTCTGTGCTTCACCTTAGCTAGGTACTATTATTATGTTCTCATGCTCACTGATATGTTTTTTCTACAGAGTCACATCTGCTGTTAAGCACATCAAGTGACTTTAATTTCAAATCTTATAATTTTCACCTCTGGAATTTTCATTTGATTCCTTTATTTTCTTTCATTTTTCTCCTAGTTCATTTTTTTCCTTAAAAGTCCTGAGCATATTTATATAGCTCTTTTTCTGGTTATAGGTCATCTTTTACTCTTTTATCACATTCAGAAATTTTTTTAATTAATTTATTTTTTAATTTATTGAAGTATATCATTCATACATGAACATACATAAACAATAAGTGCATAATAATAGTTGTGAACTTACAAAACAAACATATATAACATCATACAGGACTCTCATAACTCACCCTACCACCAATAACTTGCATTGTGGTTAAATCTTTTTAACTAAGGACTAAAGAGCCTTGTCAAAATATTACCATTAAACAAAGGATTTTTCCCCAACCAATCCTATTATTATTATCTGTATATCATTTGTATATGAACATACATAAACAATTAAAACTATAGTAAAAGTTGTGAACTTACAAAGCAAACATGCATAACATCATACTGGGGTCCCATACATCAACCCTTCACCAACACCTTGCATGGTCATGAGATGTTTGTTACAAATCATGAAACAATATTATCAGAATCTTACTACTAATCATAGTCCTAATCTTACATTTGTTGTGTTTTTTACCCAAACCCACCCTATTATTATTTTTTAAATATATTTTTTATGACTGAAGTTGTAAATTTATAAAACAATCATGCACATGTGCAGAATTCCCAAACAACACCCCTCCATCAACACACCACAATGTGGTGTGTCATTTACTACAGATAAAATAATATCATCTGATTGTTACCATGCCCATAGTGAACATTTGACTCACATTTTCCATTCTGCCTCAGTATTAACACAGTACATCTTTGGCATAGATGCAAGAATATTATATCATTACTACTAACCACAGTCCATAGATCAATCCAGCTGTATTTTTCCCATGCTTCTCCACATTCCCAACACCCTGCAGTACTGATATACATTTACTCTAGCTAACAATGGATGCTCTTGCATCTATACTATGAACCACAATACTCATCCACCTCTTGGTTTACTGTGCCATCCAGTTCCTAGATTATCCTCTAGCATTCTGTCAATTGGCATTTACCTAAGTAGACTTCCATTTTCAGACACATCCCCATTTATAAACTAGCTTTTCCTCACTGTGTGTTACCATCCACTCTATACATTTCCCCACTTTTACAGTAAAGCTAATTAAAATGTCTACATACATTAAACATCAGTAGTTCTCTCAGTCCTTCTCTTATCCCCTTTAAGAATCCACCACCTACCACCAGGTCTTGAAGATATTTTCCAATAATTTCTTCTAGAAGTTTTATGGTTCTTGCTTTTATTTTTAGTGTTTTCTTTTTTTTTCCATTTTGAGTAAGTTTTTGGAGAAGGTGTGAGATAGGGGTCCTCTTTCCTTTTTCAGCTATGGATATCCAATTCTTTCAGCACCATTTGTTGAACAAATTGCTCTGCCCAAGCTGTGTGAGTTTGATAGGCTAGTCAAAAATCACTTGACCCTACCTGTGAGGGTCTGTGTCTGAACCATAAATTTGGTTCCATTGGTCTATTGTGTCTGTCTTTAGGTCAGTACCATGCTGTTTTTACCACTATAGGTGGGTATTATGATTTAAAGTCTGGAGATGAGGGTCCACTTTTCCTTTTTATGGTGTTTCTGGCTATTCAGGACTCCTTACCCTTCCAAATAAATTTAATGATCATGTTTTCAACTTTTTCTTTAATGCTGGTGGAATTTTTATCAGGATTGCATTAAATCTGTATATCAATTTGAGTAGAATTAACATCCTAATGATATTTGGTCTTCCAATCCATGAGCATGGAATGTTCTTCCAGTTATTTAGGGATTTTTTGATTTCTTTTAACATGGAGTTGCAGCTTTCTGAATACAAGTGCTTTACATCTTTGGTTAAGTTTATTCCTATTTGAGTTTTATCTGTCATATTTTATTTTCACCACTCTTTTGACATTTTAGTTACTTTTATTGCTATAATCTTCATTTCTAGACTCTCTTCCAGGACCCTCTCTCCTGTCTTGTCTTTTCAGGCTCTACCACACCCTTTAATATTTCCTGAAAATCTGTTCTCTTGCTTAGAAATTCTCTCAGTTTCTGTTTATCTGTGAATATTCTAATTTTCCTCATTTTGAAAGAGGGTCTTGCTGGATATAAGATTCTTGGCTGGAAGTTTTTCTTTTGTAGTGTCTTAAATACATCAGAACACTGTTTTTTTGCCTCCATGGTTTCTGATGAGAAATCAGCACTTAATTTTATTGCATATCCCTTTTATGTTATGCATTGCTTTTCTCTTGCTGCTCTCAGAATTCTCTCTTTGTCTTTGGCATTTGACATTCTTATGAGTATGTGTCTTGGAGTTGGTCTATTTGGATTTTTTCTAATGGGAGTACATTGTGCTTCTTGGACAGGGATATCTATGTCCTTCAATAGGGTTGGGAAATTTTCTACCATTATTTCTTCAAATATTCCTTCTTCCCCTTCTCCCTTCTCTTCTCCTTCTGGGACACCCATGACTCATATGTTTGCACATCTTTTGCTGTCATTTTGTTCCCTGAGACCTTGTTCAATTTTTTTCCATTCTTTTCTTCATCAGTTCTTTTGTATGTTCACTTTCTGAGGCCATTTCTTCAAGCTCACCAATCCTTTCTTCTGCCTCTTCAAATCTGCTATTGTATGATTCCAATGTTTTTTTTTTAATTTCATTTATTGTACCTTTCATTCCCATAAGATCTGCTATTTTTCTATTTATGCGTTCATCTTTGTGCTCATCCAATGTCTTCTTAATATCCTTAATCTCTTTAGCCATCTCACTGATTTTATTAAGCAGATTTGTTTGGCCAGCTATAATTAGTTATCTCAACTCCTTTATGTCATCTGGAGACTCATCTTTTTCCTTTAACTGGGCCATAGCTTCCTGTTTCTTGGTGTGGATTCTAATTTTTGTTGGTGTCTTCATATCTGGCTTACTAGAGTATTTTTTCTGGGTGCAGTTTTTCTCTTTAATTTAGGGCTTCCTATCCTTTCTGCCTTGCTGGTTGTGCAGTAGGAGCCAAGCATGTAGTTGGTGCTGTAAGCTGTGGAGGCTCAAGCTGCCCTCATTGCACCAGGAACCAATGAAGCTTCTTCCAACTTTCTCCTTTGCCAGGGATAGGGCAGAGTCACAGCTGTATGTAATAATCCAAGTGCAGGCCTAAACTGTATTTACCCAGAGAGACTGATGAAGCTTCATACCCCTTCCTTCCCTGCCTGTGGTGAGGGTGGACCTGCAAGTGTGGACAGCAGTCTATGTAGTGCTGGTCCAAGATGACTGCAGTTGCCCTGGTAGACTTCTGATTTTCAGTCTATACCAGACAAAGTTCCCTGCAGTTACCTGTATAGGCTGGTGCAGGGCTCCTCAGTCTCCTCTGTGCCAGAGGTGGGGCTGAAGCCTAGGCTAGGGCTGCAGGCTGATCTGCGAGAAAGAAACTGGTTCCTGCCAACACTGAGAGTTTCAGTCAGCCCAGCTTCCCCTCAGGCTGGGGACGGAGTCAGAATGGTGGCTACTGGCACCTTCTGACTTGGGCTGGTTATACCCCAGCTGTTCCCAGGGTTATATCTTAGCCAGCCAAGTCTACCAATCAGTAGCCGAAATCAGCAGCCAACCATTTCCTCCTCCCCTGTTTCTGGGAAATGGAGCTTCCAATTCCTGCCACAGAATAGCTCCTGGGGCGGTTTGTGCCGCCAGAGTAGGACAATCACCGGCCTCTGCGGCTTGGCTGATAATTTCTCAGAAAGGCTGGTGTAGGTCCCCAGTTTCCTCCCTACTAGAGATGGCACTGGGGCCTAAGCTAGAACTGCAATATGACCTGAATGGAAAGAAGCCAGTCTCCACCTGCACTGTGATTTTCAGTCCACCCTGCTTCCCCTGTGCCAGGAGCGGAATTAAGATGGCAGCTCATAGCCTCTTTCTGACTTGGAAAGGCTCAAATTTTAGCTGTTCTCAGGATTATCCTGTAGCCCACTGAATTTCCTCATCGTGGCTGAAATTGGTGCCCAACCATATCTTCCTCCCCCATTTTGGGCAAGTGGATCTTTCCATTTCAGCCACGGAACAGCTCCTTCAGCTTATGCCTCCAGTGAAGGATGGGCACCAGCTTCCCGGACATGGAGCACTCTACTTACGAGTCTTCTCTGTAGATGGGCATCTCCTCCTTCCATTCCTTCAAGGATGTTACAGGATGCTCTTGGTCTCCTGGAGCCCCCGAGCAGGTGCATCAGCTAGCTCCAGAGAGCTGTGGGTATTAACTAACTGCCCTGTAGCAGGAGCTGACTCTAGGAGCTCCTTATTCCTTCAGCATCTTGCTGGTTCTCCATATTCAGAAAATTTTGATTGAATATTAAATACAATTTTAGGTTGTTGGGTACTAGAGTTTGTTGTTTGCTTTTAAAGTATGTTGGGTATGGATCTGGTAGGCAGTTAAGTTACTTTGGGTCAGCTTTATTCAATTGAGGCATTTTATAAGCTTTATGAGGGCAGATCTAAAATATCCTTTGCTGAGCTTCAGTTTTCTTCAACTATTAGGTGGAATTAATAATAGTACCTAACTCATATAATTTTGTGCAGAATAAATGAATTAATCAGCATAGTAGATGCTTGATAAATATTGTTTAATAAAGGATCATGTGTGAAAATCTTACTAACAGTCAATACTTACCTAATGGCTGATTTGTTTTTTGAAATTCGTAGTATTTTAAATGTAATTTTACAAAATTGATTTTTTTTAAAGGTAGCATTTTACCTTCAAAATAGAAGGTGAGAAAAGCATACCAGTGTGACAACAGGCAATTCACATTTAATATCAGCTTAGTGTAAATGGATATTCTAGAACCAGAGGCACAATCTTGTGCAAGCCCTGAAGTTGACGTGTTTCAAGGAGTCATCCAAGCAATGGTATTTAGGTGTTGTTTGGGCTTATTAAAGGTACTAGAACCTGACAAGTTGTGTCCTTGGATCAAAGTGCAATTGCCAAAGAACATGTTTTGAATGGCATAGTTCACCTTTGCTTTCCTCCTCCCTCCAGGAATTATTTTCTCTGACTCAAGCTGATTAGTCTCTCTTCTGGTTAATACTACTTTTTTTTCTCTAAATATATTCGTGTAGACCACAGTCCAGTTTTACTAATCTTTAGTCAACCTGATTGTATCAGGTGACTGCAGAGAGAAATTGTCATAGCATATTCTGTGATAAGAAGGGAGAAAAAGCAAGATGTTTAGGATAAAGCAGATCTGAATTTAAATCCCAATTTATATATTTTAAATTTGTAGGCTCAAAATGCATATAACATGTTTTAAATATGTAGCTGTGAAAACTCATTAAAATTATATATATATTTATGTGTGCATTTATATGTATATATGTGTATGTATATTTATCATTTTACAGATCAGCAGAGTAAATTTCAGATTAAAATTACAGCAACCCATCAGCATGATTGATAAGGGGCTTGGCACATTCCCCCCCTCCCTAAACAGTAACCACAAATTAAGTTATTATCCTATATCTAAAGTGTCAGAGGGTATTATGGATCATCTCTACAACAGGACAATTGTTATGTATTTATATATTCATTATTGGCTTTGGGGGGACACTGGAATCTTATATTCTCATGTATCATCTCCAAGGTTTAATATTTAAGTTAAGCTAATGACTCTAAACACAATTATAGCATAACTCCCTATTTTGGTTCCCTAGCTGTTAAAACAAATACCGTACAATGTATTGGCTTAACAAGAATTTATTGGTTAAAGGTTTCAGAGTCTAGAAGATTTGTTTCTCTTAGAATTGGTATATTCTGGCTGACTGGCAAGCTTTGGAGTTCTTTGACTTTTCTATCATGTGGCAATGCACCTGATTGTGTCTTCTCCTTTCCCTTCTGGGCTCCATAGACTTCCATCTTATGGCTGCTCCCCATGGCCTGTTCTGCTCACAAAGGACTCTAAGTAATCTGGATTAAAACCTAGAATGCCCAGTCTAATTCATTTGGGCCATATCTTAACCAAAGTGACTTCATCAAAAGGTCCTATAAACAATGGGTTCACATCCACAGGAATGGGTTTTCTGGTGTACATAACTCCAAGCCATCATACTTCCTATCATTTCTATGTTACCCAGGTCATGATGCACCTCTTGGGCAGGAAAAAGAGGAAATAAGAAAATTAAGTTATCAAGGTATACAAATATGACTTTACAAAAGTCCCTTGGAAAGACAACTCCACTGACTGCCAGTCCAGAAATTATTGTGGCAAGACAGGGGTAGAGAGTAATTTGGATCGTGGAACACTGGTTTATTTACTTTCATCTCAGCACCTGCCAGTATGGAATCTAAGATGCTCTTGAATTCACAGGCTTACATTTCTGTTTCCACAACTCAAGCTCTTTCCCATGTAACATTGCATATTTTCTGTTTGCCACTTTAGCCCATTCTACCTTTTAAGCCCCAGGAGGATGAGCTTATGGAAGTATCAAGGCATCCTTGTTCACTGGCTTCCTTTCTATATGACCAATGGGAGACATTGTCAGGAGATGGCAGGGTGGAAGGCAGAGGGGAGAGAAATTGAGGTATTTTCCAGATTCCTTCCTTAATGGGTATGGTTTATGGTGGCTGCCTTCCTCTGTTCAGAGAAGCTTCTCCTAAAACTATAGGTCTCACAGGATTCCAGTAATGACTTATTTTTCCCACTTACATCACCTTTACACTTCAGGCCCAGATTTTGGTGGTTTCTTGCTGTTGCTAGTGTGAGGGTATGTGATCATCCCTCTCTGGTCTCCTTAAACCTGCCCACCACTGTATATACTATCTTCACTAACTCTCTTCAACCACCCCCTCTCAGTGTGCTTTTAGCTTTTTAAAATGTAACACTGACTGATACATATAGACTCTCAATTTTTATCCTGTTTATAAACTATAGACTTCATCCAGTTCCTTTTCCTGTCCTATGGTCAGAAGAATATCCTAACTGTATATCATCCATTTTTCATGCCTTGTCTCGAAATATATTGATGATCAAGATTTGTTCTTGTCAACTGAGACAAACTCATCTATTTTATGCTTTTAAAATGTTCCTATTTTCACCAGAAAGACGACCTTTCTAAATACACATTAACATATACAAGTCTTTTTTACAAAATACATTTCCCAGATATATTTATGAATTTTTAAAAACTCTATTTTAAAATAATGTCTTTATCTTGAGCAGAATCTTAAGACAAATTCAAGCTCTTTTCTTGTTGTGCTTATTCTGTAAATTGAACTTTCTCCATATGCCCAAGCAACCACGTAGGGAGAGCCTTTGGTTTCATAGTTTCAGTGTACAAGTATTTTTATAGAGTTCACATAAAAACAACTGTTGTATTAGTCCATACAACAGAGCTTTTCTTGGACAACTGAAGGTTATTTATTTGATTCAGAAGTGTGAGACTATTATAACTCCTGATTACAATTGGGAATGATGTGAAAAATACCAGTAATGATTCATTCTAAGAAAAATAGTATTGCATTGGCTGCTACAAGTTCAGAGGTAAAACTGGCATTTTACACATGTTGATGATGTATTTAGAATTCATGCATATTGAATGCTCTGCTGACATTCAGCACCCAAGCTGTCATCCACTCACCACTGAACTGCAACATGTGGGAAACTAAGAGTCAAGGAGAAATTCAAGTTCAAACAGAGTGGGCCATGCTTGATGGCCACACAGATTTTCTCTCCCTTAGGAAATATTCATTGTTGCCTATGAGGCAAAAACAGCTATAAAATGTATTTCTTATTCTGGAACATCTAGAGCTTAAACTCTCAAGTTGTTTTTGATCAAAATGCCACACATGTGCCTCTCAACAATTATGAAATAATATAAAAAGTTTCTCTTCATTGGCTTAATTGAATACATTGTTTGAAATATTTCAAAAATTTTAATTCCTAAGATAATGATACTTTACAATTGGCTCATACCTTAACAGTGAAAATCGTTTCAATCCCAAATTATTAAAGCACATAATAAGTGTCATACATTGCTTTTGGTGTGTGTGTGTTTTTGTTCGCCATCATAAGCCTGATCCTTGCACAGTGAATGACACAGAAATCACTCACTAAATATTTGCAGAATGAATAAATTAATGAACAAATTTCGAAAACTCATAAAAGTTCTTCTCTCTACTATTCCATATTTTTCTGAACTTCTTTACTTTCTCAGATGTTGTTAATGATTTGGGGTGGGGAGAGGGGAGCTGGAGCAGAAAAAAGAAAACAAAAATATCATACTCTTTTCAGTGCTTGTTATTTGGAAAACATTTCTATTCCTTTTATTTTGAGGTAGGGGTTATTAGGGTTTAACCTGTCTTTAGTATATGAACTTGTCCCCCTGATGGATTCAATTTAGGTAGGTATTAAATATATTTGATCAGACAAGTATAAATGATTGCTTGAAGCAAAGGAAACAGAAACATCATGTCAAACCAGCCTAACCAATAAGAGGACAAAGGAGGGAGATCAAGAGATAAGGCCTTTATAGAGAATAAGATGAGATGAAAACAGACACACATATAAGCACTGATACATATTAATTCAAGATTATTTGATAAATCAGAAGATGTAAGTCTGAAGATATATTTAGATAAAACCTAATTTACTTTTTCTACTTGAACTCTCACAAAAATCAATTGCTAATTCAGAAAATAAAGAAAAAATCTCTGTAAGCACATATTTTTTCTAAATCAGGTAGAGAAGAAGATATGGTCATGTAAAAAAATAATTTTGACACTTGGATCCAGACACTCTGTTTAAATCTTGACTTTATCACTTACTAACTACATGTGACATTGCTCAGTCACATGAAGGATTGCTCTGAAAATTTAAGTTAATATAGAATAGATACCAAATTCAGTTTTTTCCATATTGGAACTACTCTGTGAATGGCAACTTTTCTTCAAGAAAATACAATTCTATTTTAAACTCCTCTGTGTGTGTGTGTCTGTGTGTGATCATGCCATAATTTGTTTTCATTTCCTCAGAGTTTCCCATGTAGAGAGATAGATCATATTTGGATTACATTTCCTAGATGAAATCCAACTGAAGCATTAAGTGTTTATCTACCTTTAAAAGAAGAATTTTGTTACTTTATGACCTAGATACATGGGAATTTCACTTTGCATTCCAGCTGAATTATGATGGGAAGCAAGGGGGAAAAAAGAAAAAGAGAACTTCCAACAACCATTGGGATCCCTGAGGCGGAGTACAAGTTTTAAGCATACAGATGGAGAGCCTACTGACAAATGTGGCCTTTGCAATATTTATTTTGAAACTAAAATAAAATTGCAACTCATAAAAATCTTGAAAAATTCATTTTTTGAAAACATAAGCATTTAAAACAAATACATCTCCTGCTTCAGTGAAGACTCAAAAGCCTAAATGTTATAATTGCTTTCAAGTGCCAAGGAAGTTGGAGAAATAAAAGATAAAATTACAGTGACTACTTCCCTCATGAAAAGTTATTCTTTTAGTAATCCAGTAAACAAAGAGGCTTACATAATCCTGTTCATCTGTGAAACATACTTTATGACAAAGATGTCTCTGGTATAAGAATTAATTAAGATCGACCATCTGGTTTGAAGAATTTTTCTCTAAAAGAAAGAGGAAAAGAGTATTTTTGAATAGTTTTTAAAAAGGCAACATTCATTACAGAGAAAAGATAGAAAAGGAAATAATATTATTTTGATTAATTTAGATTGAAAGATGTGTCCCTGCTTAGAGATAAAAGGAATTAACCTGAGATAGAAACTAAAAAAAAAGTGTGTATGTATACATATACATTTGTGTATATGTATATATATATTTATATGTATATATATTCATGTGTATATGTATGTGTGTGTGTTCTAAGTCACATGTGGCTTATATCATTGTTTCAATTTTAACTTACATTTTCTAATGGAGTATGTGGGACTTTGAAAACTTTTGCACTTAATCTTTTATCCCTTTCCACACCCACTCCCACATAAAAATGAACGTATGGTCCCTCTGCCTATCTTATCTTTTGGTTCACATCTTTCTTGAATTATTTCACAGAAGAATCATTGAACATCCACCATTGTCTTGAAATTCTTCTAGCTCTGTGATTTCAATTCTTCCTGATACAATTATATAATTTTTCTCATGAGTAGAGGTAAATTTATCTTGTAGAATGAAGGCAATGTTGGCCTGGTGTTGGGTATATGACATCCCTAATTGTATTTCTGGAGAGTATTTGTCAATCTGATCAGTAAGAATGGGCAGTTGGCTCTCAAAGCTCATGTTCTTGTCAATGTACCAAATGGACCTGGATTCAAATCTTTCTCTGTCATTTACTAGCCATGGGGTCTTGAACAATTTTCCCATTTCATAATTAAAAAGTAAATCCCTATATTATTTTGCACATTAACCTTGTTAAGTATTAAAATGCTTACCCCAGAGCCCACCAACGACCAGGTGCTCAATCAATGGTAACAATATAACAATAATAGGTTCTTACAGGGGTTTTTTGAATGATAAGCACAGCCATGTTTTAGAGTAGCAATAAAGAAGACTTCATGAAATCAGCTTATTTGGGGCCCCTGTAGAGGGGCATACACACATTCATGTAAATGTACTCATGTTCTCTAATTTCAGTATAAGATATCCATAACTTCATTAGCACTATTCCTTTACATTATAAAGGGTTTTAATACTTATGATGCTATTAAGGAAAGCACATTTAATACCTACTTCCACAGAGTCTAACCTATGTTTGAAGATAAAGAAGTTGACATTTCTGGATATGTTTTATTTTATTGCAGGTAATGCTTACACAACTTTTTAACAATTCTCAAAGTCATTAATAGAGCATATGATTTCCTGGGCAAATGTATTCTGTGAGTGTAGGGATTTTCTTTTCTAATATTCTAGAGAATTTTTTATATTAATAAGGTTGATCTGGTGAATGTTCTAATATATAAGAGAAATTTGAGATTTCTTACATTGTACCCAACACAAGTATTCCAGGACGCATAGAAAAGTAAGGCATGAATGACTGAGAATTTACAGTATAGATGGCATAATGCAAACTGAAACTGCATTGGGATCAATTTTTATTATTGAATCAGGCAGAAACCCATCAGGGAACAGGGACTATATTTCTTACTAAAGGAAAGAAGGCTTAATATAACTTTTTGTATAAATTTTTGTTTTGAAAAATGAAACGGAGGAAGAAAGCACTAAGGTATCACTGAGGATGCAACATCAGGAAGCAGCCACCATCCCTAGGATTGGGAGAAACATAGGAAGAGCCTGGAATTATTAAAATTTAAAAGCTTAAATGTGGAGGACTGTAGAGTTGAGACTCAGGCCTCTGAGAATGAATTTCTAGCCTGAAGCTCTGATGTCTCTGAGCTCAGAGGAAAGGTCCAGGAGCTTGGGAGGGTGCCAATCGGCTGTTTCCACTGCCTCTGAATGGGTATGATGAGGCAGGTTCCCCACCTGTTGGAAAATCTACATACTGAAACCTTCCTAGGCTGATACTGATAGGAACAGGAAGTCACAGATGAAGAAACAGACCCACTCTCTCCTCTTCCTTTAGCTTTCTAGATTCCCTCTAGGGAAGCCACGTAACAAAGGTGCAGTGTAATTTGGAGCTCAGTGACTAGAGTTCAATGACTAACAGAGTCATCATTATCAATACAATTTTATTTTTTAGGACAATTATGGTGTCGCTCTACTAGATATTTAGAGATGAAGTAGCAAATAGAAACAGGGAGAGAAGAAATGAAGTGAAATAAAATCAAAACACTGCACTAGGGTTGGTATATGCCCAGGAGACTTGAATCTCTGGGCAGTCCAAGTGCCAGCTGAGACCTGAGCCTCAGCAGTGTTGCAACACCTGCTCTCCAGTTCGTTGGACTTACCCAGGTCAGCTGACAGGGAGGTAAGGATGGACAACCACCACACCAGAGAACTGGGAGAATCTACAGCTGTGGACACAAGAGTCCCATCCACCAGCTGTGTGGGATCAAAGCTCCATGTCATTTGAGAGGTTGAGTGGCATCACCATCCTAGGGTCTTCAGGATCGAGGAATAAAATATAGACTAGAGTGGACTTACTGGTATTCTACTATAGAATTATTGTGACTCTAGCAATGGAAGAAATAATATCACTGATGTAGAGAGAGTTTGCAGGGAGAGGGTAAAGGAGTTGTGATATGGGGGCATTTTTGGAATTTGGAGTCATTCTGAATGATACTGCAGGGACAGATGCATGGCATTATATATCCTGCTATAATCCGCTGAAAGGACTGGAAGAGGATATAAACTGCAATGTAAACTATAATCCATGCTGTGTAGCAATGCTCCAAAGTGTGTATTCATCAAATGCAATGAATGTACCACACTAATGAAGGAAGTTGTTGATGTGGTAAAAGTGTGGGGTGTGGGGAGTGGGGTATATGGGAACCTCCTTTATTTTTTAATGTATTATTTTGTGTGATCTATGTATCCTTTAAAAATAAATAAAAAACATATTTTAAAAATGGATGATTTAAGAATGCAGTGCATAAGTAAATGGAGAAATAATATAATTGAGACCAACTTGTGGATATTACTAATGTGTCTACCACGAGCAGTGTCCTGCTTTTCTCAAATGGGTCTCCTTGTTCTTCACTAGATTCGTTGGTTTGGGAGTCCAGGCTGGGAGTGGTGCTGCCATTTTCATGGTGATTATAAAAAGGCTATGTATGGAAATCTGAATCTAGCTCTGCCAATCAGAGTAATTTATAGCCTAGTTATCAAAATGTCTGTGCTCTTTTGTTGATGTCATTATGATCATGATTATTTAAATTTAGGATTTATTTTAAAAAAACATTGAACTCCAGGTCTCTCTGCTGGTGAAGGAGATGTGCATATGGGTGTTACCAATAGCCATGTTTCCACCCATGCAGAAAAAGCTAATAAAGAATGAATCCACTCCAGAAGAAGGCTTAGCCAGAAGAGGGAGCAACTAGGTGGCTTAACTCCCTTCTTTCAGAACATTGACCTCTAGTCCCTATGATATGGTGACTTTAACAAATTCCACTTTATCCAGAATCTAGTCCTATTTTGGTTTGTCTCTTGCAGTCCAGAGCCCTCACAGTACAGGATAGCTTTCCTGACCTAAGCCTGAAAACTTCCATTACATGTTCTATTGAACACCCCACCCCCATTCCCCTCCATCAACACTCTTTGCACTAAGACAAACCATGACATACTCTTTTGGTGGAGGGATTGAACTATTTCAGGAATAACCTTAGGTTTGTTGTAATTTATAGTAAATTTTTAAAATTCTCACACAAATTTCAGTATTTTAACCAATATTTTTAAAAGTTATTTCTAGTGAAACTCATAGCATATTAATGTCATGTTTCAGAGTCACACTCATACTATTAGCAAATTTACCTTTATTTCTCTATACCTGGAATATTCTTTTCTTTTTTTCCCCTCTGACCTGCACCTTAAAACTCTGAACTGACTTTGAAGCATACATAAAATATAGATACACGAATGCTACCACCTCTGTGCAGACTTCCTGGAATTCTTCCTTTCAATTTATCAGTATTCTAAGCTTTCATGCTATTTCATAATATAAGGCAAAAAGTATAGTTAGCTCCTTATATACATGGCTTCTCCTTCCTATGAGACTGTAAACTTCTAGTGTTGTGGAAATGAGTTTTTAGCTCTTAACACCCCTAATTATTGTAATGGTGGTCGGGAAATATATCCATGTAGGATAGTATTGTATCTTATAAATTATCTATTTTTAATATGCCTTAGTTTTTTCTAAGCTTTTAAGATTAATTTTTGTTATTTTTGAGTTTTGCTATTATGTGGTAATGGTGGTGGTGGTTGTTGCTATTGTCCAAGAATCTGGATTGCATAAAGTTTATTTTTATAATTTGAAGTTAGAGACTCTGCTCCTTTCATTTAAAGGGTGAATCTACTATTCTATGTCTCTCCTTTCCCCCCTTCTCTATTATACCCCTCCTGTCTCAACTGTCCCCAAACTCCCCCCAGCAATCTGTATACTGCTTAGTTTTCCCATTTCCATGTTGTTTGAAAGGCATTTTAAGACCTTTGAATCATTTACAGGGGCTATTTTTGATCCTGGACACATTAAACAGCTTTATTGTCAAAGTTTTTGTTTTATTATTAACCATTTAAATAACATCATCCTGAAAATCTTGGCATTTTTCGCCTTTATTTCTTACAATATTTTGCAGTTTTGAAATTTTTCCTCAGCAATTCAGGAGGCCTGCGACGGTTTGCTCGGTCAGTAGAGGTGGGGTCTGGCTGCGGACAAGGGGTTGGTCCAGCTCAGGACGAGGGGTCGGTCCCGCTTGGGACGAGGGGTCGGTCCGGCAGCAGACGAGGGGTCGGTCTCACAGGGGTTGCGCGGTTTGGCTGACGGGGTCGCCCGGCAAAGCCGGCGACGAAGGGGTCGCCCAGAGAAGCCGGCGACGAACTGGGGACAAGGGAGGCCAGGCCCTTGTCAGGGGCTCTCAGGACTGGAGGGCGCACAGCAGAAGAACTACCGTGGAGACAAGGTAAACATGCAAGTCCACTTTATTGAGGGAGAGGCAACAGTTTTATAGGGGCTGGGGAAGGCTGATTGGTCGAAGCCATGCCCTGTTCTGATTGGTTGCCGGAGAAAGGTCAGTGGGCGGTACTGGACGGGGGAGGGGTGGTGATTAGGGATTGGCTGTTGCTGTTGCTGGGGGAAGGGGCAGGGTTTAGTGATTGGTGGCTGCTGTTGCTGGGGTAGAGGGCAGACTGGAGTTTCCCGCGCACGCCTGGCTGTTGCTGCTGTGGGGGGGGGGGAAGGGCAGACTGGATTTTTCCGCCCTGCGCCTGCACAGGGAGAAAGAAGAAGAAGGGTGCCGCCCCACAAGGCATCGTGTGGCGCCATCCGGGAGGACGGGCGGCCGCGGAAGCATGGCTGCCGAGAAGGGGAGACCCGAGGGCACTCTGCGCCCATGCCGAGCTTCCTTCAGGGGTGGCGGTGGGCCCGACCAACCACCCTGTTCTGGGGGCAGCGGTTTGGAATAGGCCTACCGCGGCTGCCGCCCCTCGCCAGGCCAGCAAACCACACTTCAGCCCGAGGGGTGACCGCAGAGGCCCTTGGCTTTCACTAATTGAACAGTGTGGTTTTGACTATTTGGGAACATCCCTGATGATACCTGGCATGTGGTACTTGAATTTGAAATGTTGATGTTGAGAGAGTCCCTTAGATGGTGAGTAAACCTGGTGAGCTTGTGGACTCCACATCTCCACTCAGTTTTGCTGCAGTGGTATTTAATGCACATGCGCAAACTTGCTGAAAATACTAACATTTATTTTTCAGGAAATGTTCATTTTAAAGCAAGGATTTTCATGTTCTGCTCATCTCTGAAAAGAGCAATTATATTGCTCTTTTGCAATTAGTATACAAGAAAAGCTTCTTATACACTAAAAGAGACAAAAACTTTTAAGGCAAGAAGAGCCAGGTTCACATGTCAGTTCTTGTAATCTTGTGTCATAGTCAGAAGAGTACTTAATTTTTGTCCCAACTTGTAAAATTCATCAGAGGTTAACAAGAAGAATTAAAAGAGTCAATAAATATGTATTAACATTCTGGCTTATAGCTGGACCTTAATAACTCCTGAGAATTATTACTAAATTTTATTTTAGTTGTTTGACAAAATACCATTGTATTTTTCTTTATTTTTTCAGATCTGGTCTTTGATTCTCAATCCTTAACATAGTTATTAGTGGACCTTCTATACCACAACAAAAGATTAACAGCCATTACGGGCGGCGGACTTGTCCCAGTGGTTAGGGTGTCTGTCTACCACATGGGAGGTCCGTGGTTCAACCCCCGGGCCTCCTTGACCCATGTGGAGCTGGCCCATGTGCAGTGCTGATGTGTGCAAGGAGTGCCCTGCCACGCAGGGATGTCCCCCTCGTAGGGGAGTCCCACGCACAAGGAGTGCACCCGTAAGGAGAGCCGCCCAGTGTGAAAGAAAGTGCAGCAGCCTGCCTAGGAATGGTGCCGCACACACAGAGAGCTGACACGACAAGATGATGCAACAAGAAGAAACACAGATTCCCGTGCCACTGACAACAACAGAAGCGGACAAAGAAGACGCAGCAAATAGACACAGAGAACAGACAACGGGGTGGGGGATTAAAAAAAAAAAAAAGACTGTAAACCTCTGTTTAAAAAAAAAAAAACAAAAAACAGTTATTATGTAAGATGTCTAACTTGAAGGATTCTTCTTTCCTGAAATGGCTACTCTCTCTTCTGGGGCCTTTATTTGGATTTCAAGTGATTAGTACCCTCTTTAGTTCTAACACTTCCTGAAATTTGGGGTATAAATTAAAACTCAGTTCAAAAGCCAAAAATGAATTTATCACTGTTAAACTTAAATCTTACTTTTCAAATATATTTTCATGAAAACATTTTAATGTTTAAGATCCCCCTCCCCCAAAAAAACACTTTTTCCTTAATCTGCTTTTCATTGACTTTGTAGGGATGAAGAAACCTGCTCTTCAAAAAGCAAAGCAGGCCCTCTAGTTGTCTAAGGAAATTTTGCTGCGCTGAGTTTATTTTTCATTCCAACCTTTTGTTTCCAAATAAATTATCTTCTATAACATTGAAATTTGTAGTCTGTGCATAAACACTCATATGGGAAGGAAGAATCAACTCCAAAGGAGAGGAAAATTATCCTGGAGCATAGAGAATCATGTTTTGGAGTTTTATTTATATTTTAAGTCATATGGTAGCTAACCCAGATTTTAAATTGGAGCTGATTCTTTGGTTTATATCATTGCTAATGTCATTTTGTACTTCTTCTGAGCAGTTCTATTACTGAGGCACATTAGGATAACTAAAGCAAAATGAGGACACTACATAAATATTGTTTATGAGGTTGACAATCACACATCATAATATTCGAGCATAGAATTTGGGATGATACCTTGAAATGGAATGTTCATGTGGCCTCATCATTTTTTCTTCTTCTCCTGGTCTACAAAAAAAAATGCCTGCAGGGAAATCTCTTTGCCTGTAGCTTTGACCTAGTTACATGAACATCTCCTATAGGTCTTCTAACATATACTCTCTGAAAGCAATTCTGACCATGTCATTCTTTTGTGTTTTTTTTTCTAATTCTGTTCAGTGTTTTGTGATTTCCTATTGGAGACAGGCTATTCCTCTACATGTTCTACAGGATTTCTCCATTACCTGGCCCCTGCTTACATATCTAGCAATATGGTTTCACCTCCTGCCACACTTCATTCATTTAAAAGAGTTCAAGTTTCATACTGCTTTTGCTGCTCATGTGACCTAGAAATTCTGTCCACTGTCTTTCTCTTATGTTACTATTCCTCCATTTGAATCTTAACTCCTGCTTGTGGATTAAAAAATCATTTCAGGCCTCACTTCTTCCAGAGAGCTTTCTCTGAATCCCCCAAGATGGACTGAGTATCATCAGTGCCTGACAAAACTTAGAAACTTCCAAGACCGTGCTAAATATTGTGTATTTTTAAATCGGGACTATATACTTCTTGAAAAAAGTGTTTGTTTCACATTCGTTTCCCCACACCCAGTACAATGTTTAACACATCAAAGTCATTTTATAAATGTGTGCTTGGGGATTGTGTATTGTAGGAAAAAGATTGGAATATAAAAATCTGCTTTCAAGTCCTGTTAATTCTGCCTGATAAATCGTCTGCTACAGTGTTACTGCCACCTTTTGACTGGATCACTAACATAGCTTCTTAACAGGTCTTCCTATGTTTACTTGCCACTTGTCTTCAGGCCATCTAGGAATCTTCTTAAATCACAGGCAAAAAGCAAGTGTGATCGAAGTTCTGTAGGTGGGACATGGATTTGACTCAACTGATAGAGCATCCACCTACCATATGGGAGGTCCAGTGTTCAAACCCAGGGCCTCCTAACCCGTATGATGAGCAGGCCAACGTGTAGTACTGATGCACGCAAGGAGTGCTATACCACGCTCCCCCGTGTAGGGGAGCCCCACATGCAAGGAGTGCACCCTGTAAGGAAAACTGCCCAGTGCAAAAAATTACAGCCTGCCCAGGAGTGATGCAGCACACATGGAGAACTGACAAGCAAGATGATACAGCAAAAAGAGACACAGATTCCCCATGCTGCTGACAAGAATACAAGCAGACACAGAAGAACACACAGCAAATGGACAGAGGGAGCAGACAACTTGGGGGAGAGGAGAGGGGAGAGAAATAAACAAAAAAATAAATCTTAAAAAAAAAAAAGTTCTGTAGGTAAGGACAGAGGAGCAGAAGCCAAAGTTCAGATATTCAAATTAAATAAAAGGATAAAACACCAATCTTTACTTGATTTTCAATATATTCCATGATATTATCCCAACTTTCATGAGTCCAGTCTCTACAGTCAATGCTTTCATTTGGATTTCCCCTTGATCTGCAATCTCTACATTTTTGTTTCTGTACCTATCCTTGTTTGTGTCCCAGTCATACCCTATCTCCTAATCCTCAATGAATAGCTCAGTCTCTCATCATCACTGAAACCTTTCTGTTTATTTTCTCAGCTTCAATTTTGAAGACTCTTTCCTCTTAGAATCCAACCATGCTCTATAAATATCTGATAGTACATTTTTTAAATCCCCGCCCTGTGGCTTTTGCATGCTGTCCGTTTCTGTTCCCAATCACTGTACGCTCTTCTGTGTCTGTATTTATTTATTTCCCCTTCCCCCTTGCAGCTTGCTTGCTGTCTACTCTCTGTATCCATTCACTTCACACTCTTCTGTGTTTTTGCTTGTCTCCCTTTTTTGTTGTTGTTGCATCACCTTGCTGAGTTGGCTCTCTGCATTGCTTGCCAGCCTGGCAGTGCTCCGTGGCATCTTTGGGCTGGCCAGCTCTTCACAGCATGTGGACAAGCCTGCCTTCACAAGGAGACCCCAGGACGCAAACCCAGGGCCTCCCATATGATAGACGGGAGCCCAACTGATTGAACCACATTTTAACATAACTAATGATACACATTTTGTTTCTTATGTTCTAGGTTGTAAAATATCTATAGTAAGAGAATCTATCTCCAGTTACATGATGTAGTACTAAGAACACAGCCTTTGGAAATACATTTAAATTGCAAAATTGACTCAACAATTGTGTTTCATTTGTCTACTCTATATTTTATTTGAGTGTCAGTTTCCTCTGTTGTTAATGGTCATGATGGGACTAACTTGGAAAGGGAATTCTAAGTGAAGACATCAGTATTTGTGTAGGTAGAAAAATAAGATTCCATTTTGTACCATGGAGAAGCCTATGCTAAGAATATACCTGGGGCAAGCTAGTGTAACTATTGCAGTTTGCCCAGGACTTTCCCAGTTTTCCCACAGAAAGTCCCACTTTCCAAGTACCTTCTCAGGAATACTTGGTCACCCTGCAACTATGTGGCATAGGCATTCTTACTGAACCCTTAATGACATGAAAATAAGATTTTAAGGATTGTCAGACAGTGAGGAACAGACTGAAATAACTGAAGAAATGTTGAGGTCAGTACGATCAAGTAGGAAAACATGAAATATAGCCCTAAATAGTGAAGCTATTCCACAGGTGGAAAAATAAATAGGAGGTACTTCAAAGGAATAATCTGCAGGGCTTAGTGACTCACTAAAAGAGAGTGAAGGAGAGGAATTTGATTCTTGCTGAAATTGATCAGCCAGATATCTGCAGAACATTGAAGCAATGCATAATTTTCAGTATAAAATAACATTTAAATTAGTAATCAAAATCAAAGTATCAGACTATATTCTCAGGTAAAGTAAGATTGTATAGAGTTGTGACAGAGTAGTCTATGAATGTGTCTGGAGAATGTGTCTCCATGATGTATAGGGAGCCAGAAGGAATGCAGGCCTGTAAAGAGAAAGTATGCTATTTCCTGCAGCTACATTTCAGCCCTTGCAAGTTTTAACAACAATAATAAGGTAATATTAATATTTACTATTAAATAAAATACAGTGGTTAAATGCATCAGGCTATATGATAAGCACTAATAAGTTATCTTAAACTCCAAAAAAGTCCTAGAAGGTGTTTGTTTCCTAGCTGCTAAAAAAATACTATAAAATGGGTTGGCATAACAAAGGAATTTATTGACTCATGATTGCAGAGGCTGAGGTAGTTTGATATTGTTTATGAATTCCAAAAATAGATATTAGGTTATGTTTGTAACTGGTCTATTCTTCTGAGCTTATTAGATTGGATCAGATTCAGAGATTTCACATTTACTTGATTAAATAATGATTAAAGCATTGATTGGGCCCCATCAGTAGGACACCAAGGGAGTGGGGACTCACAGAGAAAAAGACATGGCAGAGGAGAAAGTTAGAGGCTGGGAAGTAAGCACACTGTAGCAGTTTGATATAGTTATGGATTCCAAAAAAATAGATTTTGGATTATGTTTGTAATCTGTTCTGTACCTGGGCATGACTGAATTATGATTGGGGCTTTGATTGGGCCATGTCATAAGGGCGTTGAGTCCCCATCCCTTGGTGGGAGGGGACTCACAGATAAAAGGCATGGCAAAGGACAGGGTTGAGGTTTTTTTTATGTTGGAGTTTGATGATGAAGTCTTAAGCTGGAGCCAGGAGAAGAACATAGAGGAATAGAGACAGCTCCTTAGACATGGAAGAAACCCCAGGGAGAGAGAGACAGAGCCATTTGCCTAATAGTCTACAGCTGACCTTGTAGAGAAAACAGAAGCTGAGACCAGAGGAACCCAGAAAGCCTGAATCCTTGCAGATGTTGGCAGACATCTTGCTCCAACATGTGAAAATAGACTCTGGTGAGGGAAGTAACTTAGGCTTTATGGCCTGGTATCTGTAAGCTCCTACCTCAAATGAATACCCTTTCTGAAAACCAACCAATATCTGGTATTTTGCATCAGCACCCCTTTGGCTGACTAATACACACATAGCCCAAATACATGAGAAAACATAGAAGGCACCATTAGACACGGCAGAAGCCCTGAGAAGAAAGACAAGTCATTCACCTGACAGTTTACAGCTGACCTTGTGGAGGAAGCAGAGCAGCTGAGCATGGAGAGGAATGAGCTCTGGGAGAGAGATAAGACTTATCCCAGCCTACAACTGATATTGGAAGAAGCTGGGACCAAGGAGCCTTAAGAGGAAGAGGAACCCACTGTAAGAACCAGGAAGGAATGAGGGTCCAACAGTGGGCTCCTGATACTAATGGCTATGCTTGTGAGCCTATACACCTGCAATAAGAACAAGGCCTAGAGCAGCATTGTGCCTGGGAGTTTCCTCCTGACAGCCTTCATGTTACTCAAATGTGGCCACTCTCGAAGCCAAACTCAGCATGTAGATGCAGTGCATTCCCCCCAGCGTGGGACATGACACCTGGGGATGAGCCTCCCTGGCACCGAGGGATCACTACCAAATACCAGCTGAAGATGCAACTAGAAAATGACCTTGAATTAAAGGTTCAATGTGGATCAGCAGAATATCCCTGTCTACATATAATAACATGACTTCAAAATGCTGTTTGACCTAATGTAAGGGGGAAATGGAAAGGAGAAATGAGTTTATATGGCTAAGAGTCTCTAAAAAAGAGTCTGGAGATTGTCAGAAGGATTGCCCTTATGCACAACTGAGCAGAGTCTAAGAGACAGATAAAGTAGATACAACCCCAGGTATTGGTTCTTTTGAGGGATAAAGAGACACACAGGTTCTATGGTCATGGCAGATGAGGCTCACTGCCATATCAGATGGCCCTTCTTTGGAGCTGGTGTTTCTGCATGATGGAACTGGACTCAGATGGAATCTCTTTTCACAAGACTTTCATGCTATTTTACTGGAATTGTAGTTGGTGCTGGGGTTTAAGATATATTTAGGGGATTTGAATCTCTGAACTGACAATATGATAGCCAGGCCCTGAGCCTCAACAGACTTCAGCTCCTACACTCTGATTTATTGGACTTACCCCACTCAGCTAACATGGATTTGAAGAAGGTCAACCACCACACCATGAAGCCTAGAGTGCCTACAACTGAAAGCAGGAGAATTGCATTCAGTATCCATGTGGAATCTAAGCCCCCACTTGACATAGATGTGCAATGGACACAACCAATCCAATGTCCACAGAGAAAATGTGGCATTGGTGTGGGAAGGGTGGCCATGGTGGCTGCTGGGTGTGGGGAATGGGAGGAAGAGATGAGATGGGGAGGCGTTTTCGGGACGTGGAGTTGTCCTCGGTGGTGCTTCACAGACAACTACGGGACATTGTAGATCCCCCCAAGGCCCACTGGATGGAACGTGGGAGAGTGTGGACTATGATGTGGACCGTTGACTATGGGGTGCAGTGATGCCCAGAGATGTACTTACCAGGTGCAATGGATGTGTCATGATGATGGGAGAGAGTGTTGCTGTGGGGGGAGTGGGGGGTGGGGGCGGTTGGGTTGAATGGGACCTCATATTTTTTGAATATAATATTTTTTAAAAAAATGAATTAAAAAATAAAAATAAAAAAAAAAGAGGAAGAGGAAGACTGGACCCTCATTAATTTCTTCTGCCTTCTTGCATCAACATGTGGAAACAAACTCTGGGTGAGAAAGTACCTTTTATGGTACCTTGAGTTGGACTCTTTAGGGTCTTGTGACTGTAAGCTTCTACCTCAAATAAATACCCTTTATAGAAACCAACTGAATTCTGGTATTTTGCATCAGGACACCTTTGGCTGACTAACACAGAGGCTAAAAGGCTTATTTCCTCCTGGGGTCAGTATCTCAAGGTGGCTGGCATTCTTCTTTGGAATTTCTTTGCTTTTCTGTCACATGGCAACACCCATGGGAAAGTCTTGTCCTTTCTTCTCTGGGTTCTGTTGACTTCTGGCTCTGACTGCTCCCTTTGAGTTCTCTTTCCATATGACTTTCACTCATCTTATGAAAGACTCCAGTATTCCAAATTAAAGTTCAACCTAATTTAGTTGGGCCACACCTTAACTGAATTAACATCTTGAAGAGACTGTATTTACAATGTGTCCACACACACACCCATAAGAATGTGGACCAAGATGATGACCCTGTCTAAACTCACATACACAATTCAATTCACAACGGTAAGTGTCTATTTCAGAAAATATTTGGAGTATTTCAATTTGGGGAAGGTAGGAAAGGTACAAAAGGAACAGCTGACCTGGGGAAGAATGAGATGGTCATGACTTCCATGCTGCAAAGTAGTCAGTCTCCCCTTAACCACAAGACAGCTAGGAAAAGGAATTGGCATTATGATGGTTCAGCCAAGTCACAGATGGAATTGATCCTATGCCCTATTTTAAGCTTAAATTATGAAAAGTGACTTTGAAGATCAAATTTACCAGCACTGTTTTTCAGGTGGTCTTTGAATAACTACAATTGATAATAAGAATCTTTTTTTATATTGAATTTGATTTCAAAATACTGTACAACAGACAATATTTTAAAGAATTATGTTTCTGTACATTAATTATGAAGGTGCATTTGAATGCTCCTGCCCCGATTTTCACATTAAATTCCAGAACAGTAAAGAGTTATAATCAAATCAGTAACTCATTTATAGTTAAAATGCATCTTGATTTTCCATCAAAATGCTATAACCTTTTTGAGAAAAACTGATATAGCATTGGGCTGAAATACAATATGGAGACAAAGTCCCTTCTCTAAATACAGACATGGTCAGCGTGTAAAGCGAGCTAAGACAAAAGAAAATATTGCAAATTTAGGAAATAAGCTTTGAAAAGGCTAGCATGATATAGACCTTTTATACAACTTTTTAAAAAAAAGTATAGGAAATCACTTGTCAAGAATTCACTCCTAATATCTGGCACCAGCGTTAATTCAATAAATCCTTTCATCTTATAGTTGCAACTCTTTCATCTTACACAATACAACTGAGGCTGGGATGCAGTTTTCACAGACAACCTACAAATAATCAGACAATTTAACTCTTAGAATAATCAAAACTTCAAATGCTAATTCTATCAATGAGGAGACTAAAGCTAAAACTATCATAGTTCGATGAAAAACAAATCATTCTAACCAATATAAAGAGACCGCTTAATACGTGTCATAAATGTGATGTACAGCAATGAACAATGTAGATGTGGAAGTGGCCCTCATGATATTCACAGTCCATATCACTTAACTATGGTCACAGTAATGCAACAAAACCAAACAATCACCAAATCTCAGAAGCACACAGTAGTAAACATGCATTAAGTGTGTGCATGTGGGGGGATTGGCTGGGAATTAGCTTATCTTAGTGAGGCTCTGGTGCTTGACCCTGCTGACCTTAGCTGGCTTTCTCACATATATCAATTGAATTATCTTCAGATTCACTGATTCTCTCCTCTGCCTGCTCAAATCAGCTATTGATCCCTCTAGTGAAATATTTATTTGTTATATAATTTTCAGCTCTAGAATTTCTATTTGGTTCTGTTTTATAATTTCCAGCTTTGTATTGATAGTCTCTAGTTGATGAAACATTGTCCTTATACGTTTAGTTCTTTAAACATATTTAAAACAGCTGATTTAAAGTCTTTGGTTAGTAAAGCCAATGTGTGGACTACCTCAAGGACTGTGTATAGGGCACACTTTCTGGTTTCTTTTCATGCCTCATAGCTTTTATTGAAAACTGAGCATTTTAAGTAACATAATGTGGCAAATCTGGAAATCATATTCTGCCTTTTTCCTGGGGTTTGTTATTGTTATTGCTTTTTGTTGCTGTTGTTTGTTTCATGACTAATTCTATAAAGTCTATATTCTTTGTCATGTGTGGCCAGTGAATTCTGTCATTTAGTTTTATGGGCAGCTAATAAGTGAACACGGATTTCCTTAAATGTTTAGAACTAAAAAGTCTCCTGGTCTTTTCTGAGATGATCTGTGTGTGTTGGGACACCTTCAACATTCAGACAGGCAACTTACAATTCCACCTTAACCTTCACTTCCTGCCTGTGCAAAGTCTTCAGGTAGCCAATGATGAGAGCTTTAGGGTCTCCTCAGATCTTTGCTGAGCATGCACACAGTCGACATATGCACTTGGGCTTCTAGATTCTCAGAAATATGTCAGAGCTTTTCAAAGTCTCCTATTTATATCCCATTCATTAGTTTTTCCTTTTAAACACTTAGGGTTAGCCTATTATTAGCCCCAGCTATTATCTACCATTTCAGGTAGCAATGATGCTAAACAATTATCTCCAAGATCTACAAATATTCCAAGGAAAAAGATGTTCACAGTGGGCAAGCTCTGTGTGAAGTCAAATAAAGACAGCATTGCGAGTGGGATTGTCCAGGGAACCAACAACAGGTGAAATAATGACAACTGTCTGAGAAACGGGCTTTGAAGGAGCTCTAAAATCATTCTGCCCCTACCAATAGCTGCCAGACTGCTGGTTTTTCACCATGCTAGCAGGGTTTTTTTGGTGTGTTTTGTTTACTTGTTTGTTTGTTTGTTTGTTTTTATGGCACAGCAGAACTGGGGAGGGTAGATAGGAATAAAGCAAGCTAAAATGCACGAAGTTTTTTTTTTTTTACCAAGGTTCAGGCATTTTTTTTTTCTTGGCTAAATTCTGCAAATTGCTTCAAGCCTTTGGTTAATTTCTCCAGAGCTGAATAAGTTCATTCTCACCATTTCTGCCAGTGTTCTCAATGCTTTTGTGCAAGAAAGAAGAGGATTTTCAGAAGCCCTTGCTCTGTCATTTTTGCTGACATCACATTTCCCATATCCAGGGGTCTGCTGGGGGTCAGCTGATTTAGGTTCTGTTCATCGTTTTTTAACCTCTTTCTGTGACTAGTAGCCTTCTCTGGGCATGCTCATCCCACGATGATGGCAGAAATTTGTGAGGACAAGAAGATAGCAACCTCTTATAGTGTAGATTCACAACTGGCATACCATCATGTTGCCGCCTTTCTCCACCCCTCCTCCCCTTCCAGCTCCCGCCGTCCTTCCCGCCAGTCCCGCCCATATTGCCAACCCACAATCTGCCCTCTTCCCCAGTAACTGCTTACCTCAGGTCTATCCATCAGCTTCAGCCTGCCCACAGCCGCCCCTTAGCCAACCCTCCCTTCATCACGCCCCTCTCTCTACCCAACCCTATATAGCTAAGTGTACTTCCGTAATAAAATAGACCTGTTCCTGCGCTCAGGCGGTCTCCGTGGTTCTTTCCTAACCGCGCATCCCCCACGCCTGGAGAGCCCCGGTGCTCTATCCCTGGAGCACCCCCTGCCGGCGGTTCGGTAGGAGCTGACCCCCCCCCCGACTCTTGGGCCTGAGCGAGACTGAGACCTCCCCGCTCAGCTACACCATCACTTCCATTCCATGGTCAAATCCAAAGTCAAGGGGCAGGGAAATATGCTCCCGCTCTTTAGTAGAAAGAACTAAAAAATTCATATAGCAAAGAAAGTAAATACAGAGACATGTGATGAATTGGGGCACCCACTGCCACAAAATATGAGTGACACAGATGTTGAACAAGCAGTTCACTTGGGATGAATGGTGTGAAAGAGGAAGGGTATAGTACTACGGCTTAACATGATAGATGATCACCTGTATTGGGTTTTAGAGTGAGAATACAAGGATACCTGAGAACACACTCCAATTTGATTAAATGGATTCAATTTGGGTTGAGAAGAAAATATTTTACTACAATGTTTTGTAGGGAAAACATAAACAACATCACTTTACGTTCTACAAACCAATTATCTCAAAAATTTCTTTTGGCATCTATAATTCATTTGTTCTCTAACAGTGGATTCTCTGAATTTTCTGTCAAGATACCCCTAGTGATATTTTGCCATCTAGGAGGCATAGTATAATGTGAAAAAGGACTGAGTTGTAGGAATCAAACCCCAAATCAAACATTTCATTGCTGCTTCAGCTTGGACAAATTCTTTCAGTTCCAGGTTAATTTTATTTCCTCAGTCATAAAGTGGAGGTAATTATACAGGTTGTTGTGAAGCTCAAACTTCCTGTATATGCAAGAGCTTTATAAACGGTTAAAGCAATATGCAAATATGAAAAGCTCTTACTATGCTATAAACCTGAGTATGATATTGTCCTGCTGCCTTTATTGGCCAATAAATGCTATGACTTGACTATGTGTAAAGAGAAGTAGGGAAATGTTTTACTAACAGCTTTATCAGCTTTATCACCACTGAGTTCAGAGTCATAGCTTGGACAGATTGCTACAATTTCATAAAGGGTTATGGGATTACAGAGATATGAGGGTGGTTCTTTCAGATGCAGTAATTTTTAAGGGTATGATGATGATGCCTACAGTACAAAAGGATGTACCACTGTATGTCTGGATTAGGGACTACTTAAATTATTATCATTTACTATCTTTTAAAAAATCATGATTATATTAAAGCACTGTTTGTAATTGCTATTATGCTATTTATGCTTATTGTTTATAATACTATTTATAGTTTATAGTTTATAAATACCAAATTTATAGCTTATAAATACCATCAATACTATTTATTATTCATATAATTCCATTTATAATTTTATATATTAAATTAATATATACTATAATTCATTTATAAAATATTTTATAATTACTATAATTATAAAAATGAATTATTTAAGTATTACATATGTGTCAGAATTTTCTATTAAACATAAATGATCCTTTTGATGACTCAGGTAGGTGTGAATTATTATCTACAATTTCAAGGTAAAAAATTAAGACCTAATAAGTTAAAGAAGCAGATAGAGCAAGTGACTGAGCTCAAACTTGAACCCCAAGTTGACTGACTCCTAAGTCAATGCTCTGGAAACACCAAGACAGATCTTTTTCGTCTCTGGTTAAAGTACTTAAATCCAATCTCCCTGATGTGAGATAACACTTATTTTAACAGAATATTATTTCCAATGTTTAATATTTGAAGCTCATTCCTATAATATAGGGGACACTGATGTACAGCTCTGGAGATATACTGATGTGATGAAATAAAATCAAGTGGATATAGATTCAAATACCCCAGACGAGGTTTCTACTAATTTTCTCTATTAGTTGGTAAAGAATTTCTCAAGGGGTCCCTGACCCAACTCATGTTCTTCAGATAGAACAGGAAAGAAAGCCCCTCTCTTCCTTGAGACATATAGCCACATTATGTCGACACATTTCCCTTTGGGTTTAGGTCAGATCTTCAGCAATATTTTTAAATGGTCATAGGCATTTAGAAAGAGTCACAGTAAATGATTAGTCAGAGTTTGCCTGAGGTAGGAAATGTGAAAGAAAATCATGAAATTCATATACTAGGTTCTTGGTTTCATAGAGATCAGTTTAACACATAGCATATTTTTCTCTCTTCCTTTTTCACTGTACACACACACACACACACACACACACACACACACCTGTTACCATAACATATTTGGAGCCAAACTTTGGGTAAGAGTTTGGGTCTTATTTCTCTTCCCTCACCATTTTTAATTACAAATGTCCCATTAAAAATATCCACTGATAACAATTAGTTTCATTTATAATCTCTCTGTCTAGATATTTTGGTACAACCAATATGTGAAGTGCCTTCTTTTGTATTAATTTTCTTAGTAACTGGCAATACCACTAGCCAATGAAGCCACAGACCTGAGAGCCATTCTAAATAATTCCCCTTTCTCATTCCTTACAACTCATTTTTCAATAGTTTTGTTGATATTGACCTCTAAATGTTTCCCACATTTACTCACTTTCATCACCAGGGTCTCTAACCTTAGTTCAGTAATTCATTATCCATCGCCTGAATGATAAACATTGCCAGTAGTAGGAACATTTAAGACCAACATCTCCATGGTCTAGTGTTGGAGTCTATTTTAAAATATTGCCTGGGGATCCATCAAGAACAAGATAAAATACAAACTCTTGAAATACAAGATCTTTAATGATTTCACCCTTTCCTATTCTCAAAGTCCTCTCTCCATTCTCCCCCTGACTCACTCATGCTGTTATTACATAGATTTATTTACAATTTCTTGATATTTCAAGTTTTCTCCCATCTCACTACCTTTGCATCCATACCTTTATTATTGAATGCTCATCTTCTTTACATTTTCCTGGCAATCTTCTGATTACTATTGAGTCTCAGAATAATAACTATCCAAAGTTAGGCTTGGTACTTCCACAGCATCTTTTCCACATGCTCTTCTAGAAGTTATCACCATACATGGTTATTGTTTCTTTAGACAGTTCCCTGACCTCTGGATTTATTAAGGTCAAGGAATATACCAAGCATACCTTTATATACATCAATGTCTATAAGGGCAGGAGCTAGAAGAAGGAGAAACACATATAAACACAGCTTTAAGTCTTGCTGTGCCCTACCTAGGGGTTACAATGAGAAGAGCACATACTTCATATTTAGAAAAAGGCATGAAACATCAACCCAAACCAAATGAATGTCTCACTTTTAAGCTAAGCTAAGATTGTCAGTAAATATTGCCCAATGTTTCACCAACTTAAAATTATTTAAGTTGCTGTCAATTTCCAGAACCAAGACTATACTTGTTATAATTTTATACATAGAAAAAAACTATCTGGTAATTATTCTTTTTTAGGATCCTAATAATGGGAAATGTTAACCATGTATAATGTACCATGTATAATATACCATGTATAATGTACATATAAAACATTTTATATCACTAGCAAGGTATCTATAAGTGCTTATTAAGTTTATTTGAATGAGCTCCTCAAAGCCTGATAAATTTCCAGTGGTCTGATAAAGCCCTTTGAATATGGAGAGCAAAGAGCCTGGATTACAGAATGCCACACAAGTGAGGTTCTTCTCTGGGATGGAACTACCTGTGTGCTCAACTAGCATCTTTAGATGACATTTCTGAGCCATGAGGCAGAATTCTTGCTGTTTAATATCAAATCAATTGTTGGGGCCTATCATAAAAATGGAATGGTAACTTTAGGACTTTAAACTTTTTCAATTAATTCTTTTATTGCCTTTATAGGATAAAATCCTAGGATAGACAAACTATTTATTTGCATATATACTCACATATACACACCTATAAGTAATATGTGTGTGTGTGTGTGTATATATATATTTACAGATAAATGACTGGGGGTGCATATGTATATTACATATATATACACATACATTATATATCACATTATAAATATGATTTAGTACCATTCTGATATTCACTTCCAAGCTCTCCTCACTAAAGAAAAACTTAGCAAGGTGAGACTAAGGCAATGGTCTTTATCAATATGTTCTCTTTGACCAATAGTTTCCAGAACTGTTTCTGACTCCTTTCTGTTTCACATTTTGTTCTGTATCTCAAGCCTTTTTTTTTTTAACATGCAGTATACCACTTGAATACTTAATGTAGGGACATTTCCATCTTTTCAACTACAATCATTCAAGGCTTAAGAATTTAAATAGAAGGTTCTCATTTGTACTTTTTCACTTTGACTCAGGCTGTAGCAAACTGGTTAACATAAATATCCATGTCAAGCTGACTTCCCAGTGACTGGTCTAGAAAATACCTGCTGCAATTTGCCTTCCACCTGTTTGGGTTCACACTGTTTTGAGAAGCCTCTGATCTTGAAGTGGCTGCTATAGATTCCAACTGGAACAAGAATGTCTTCCAAGTTGTATGTGACCTGAAAAATGCTCCCCCACTGAACAGAAGATTGACTTTCATGTTTCCTCCTGTATTGCAGTATCAAACATACCACTTGGCCATAGCAACCTGCAGCTTTGTTGTACAACCATTTCATGTTCTTCTCTTTGTAGCACACCCATTTTAGAGTGCTGTTGAACTTTTCCTTTTGTTAATAAATGTACCACCAAATGGATGGATGGATTATTTCACATATGAGCTGATGACATTTGCTAATACTTTTGGGTTTTTTTTTTTGTTTAAATATGATGGAATTTGTAATCTTTCACATTTAAAATAATGCCTTTTTGTTTTTAAATTACATGTTATAGAAAAGGGTTTAATCATCTTGAAATAAGATATATCAATCACAAGACAAGATAATTCTAAGAAGAAATACATACAAAATGATAAATATTTGTATGTAATGAATAAGAATCAGAATCCCAGAGAAACTGCATCAAAGGCATCAAAGATTAATCTCTAGTAATTTGGTATCGAAGTAACTGAAGAATAACATCATATTGACAGAACTATATACTATTCTTAGCGAAAAGCTTGTCAGGACTAATATAATCAAATACAAAATTGATACAGGGAATCATGACCCTATGTCTCAAACACCACACTGGGCCTCTCCCACCCAAAGCAAAGTAATTAATTATTTTCATCTGGAGAATGTCTGACAGTCTGTAATTAATAACATGGACACCTAGAAGACTCTAATCTTCCACTGCAGTGTAGATGTTTACGGTGATTTGTGAAGGCAAATTGTAAACATGCTTCTGGGTTGTTCCTTTTCCCACCTCAAATTTAGTCACCTTCCCACCCCTCCCCACATTCCCCAATTTTAACTGGGCTTTGGTTTTCATCAAATACAATATAAAATACCTACTTTCTCCATTTTCTTAAAAAAAGAATTTCTAATCAGGGATCATATATTACATTGTAAAATACATCCTACACTAAAATTGGTTTACCTTTATCAATACAAGGTATGATAAAATGCTCCTAAAATGCATACATACTCCATGTACTCTGTTACCTTTCTTCATTTTTAAAAACGCCAAAAGTATTTGAGAAGTAAATATTTACACACACATGGAGAAGATGCAACATGGCTACTTTCTTCAGGATTTTGAACTAGCATGTCTATAATAGAGCCAACTCAATAAAATAATCAAGTAAGTAGAAAATGAGCAGATTGTGGCATACATGAAAAAACATGAGTTTGTTGTTAACCAGAACTTTTAACTTGGCTGTGCCACTTCTTAGTCGTGTAACTTTGAGTACATTACTAAGCTTCCCTGAAATTTTCTTATCTCATCTATTAAAGGAGATGTGAAATGTTAATGATGTTGCATGTACATAGTTATAGATATACTTAAATATGTCTATTAAATATAGCTATTTGTGAATAGACATCACCAGAAGATATACAGATGGCAAATCAGTACCTGAAAATATATCCAATATTATTATCTACTAGTAGAATGGTAATTAAAACCCTAATGAGATACTATCTATTAGAACCTGTAGAATAGCTAAAATTTAAAAACTAGTGAAAGTACTAAACGCTGGCAAGGAGGCAGACACTGGGTCTCTCACACAATGTTAGTAGAAATGTAAAATGATTCAGACACTCAAAAAACCAAAAAGTTCAGCTGTTTCTTAAAAAAAAAAACCTAAATATACATTTACTATATGACCCAGCATTACACTCCTGACTATTTGTCCCAGATAAATGAAAACTTCTGTAAACACAAAAACATTTATTCTTAGTAAGTTCATAGCAGTTTTTCCATAAATGGCAGAAACTGGAAACAAGTATCCTTTAATGGGTAACTGGTTAAAAAACTGAGGTACATCCATACCATGGAATACTGCTCTACAATAATGGAGCAAACTGTTGGCACACACAACAACATGAATGGATCTCAAAGCAAGTCTGCTGAGTTAACATAGCCCATCTCAAAAGATTATATACAATATGATTTCATGTAACATTTTAGAAATGATAAAATTATATAGACAGATCTCATCTCTCTTCCAGGGTTTTAACTGTGTAAGCCTTCTCCTTTCATATATCTTCTTCTGTGTGTCTTTTGGAATGAGTGTCCTTTTATATAGCCCACCAACGGGACGGGGACTCAATCCTGAGTTACACCCTACTGACGTGGTAAAAATCAAAGCCCTAATCTTAACATAATTCAATCAAAGGCATCTTGGCTTAATCTAATACACTCAAAAGGGATCATACCCAGAGGAACAGACCAGTTTATAAGCATAATCTCTTTTTTTGGAATTCATAAATAATCTCAAACTGCCACAGCAAGTGTACATATATAGAGAGAGGAAACTTGATTATTTTATTTGTTCTCTTTTTCAAAGGTTCGTTCTTCTAATTCTGGAGTTGCAAAATACCAATATAAACAACCCTAATAGTGAGATTAGAATCAAAGAACAAGGTGAATTTTGTTCTTATAAGTCCCCCAAGGAAATCACTCCATATATCTATATCTCGATACTATCTATATATAGATAAAAAATAAAAACATATACACATATATACATTTATTCATATATGGACATATTTAATTGATATTAAAATTACATAAATTGATAATTGATAATAAAATTACATACAATTACATAAATTGATAATAAAATTACATAAAAATAGAATTTCTTGCTATTTATGGAGAAATGGTTGTGTAACCAGTTACATGCTTTTACCCATTAATTAATATCTCATCTTTAAAGAATACGCCTTTTCCTAATTGTCCACTGTATCTGAGTTACTTTGATCAGTTTGGTGACTCATTAAATGGTACATTTATTCACTCAGAAATATTTGTGAAATGTCCTACATTCTAGGAAATGACTGAATTGTGTATTCAATATAGAACAAGAAATTTTTTTAGAAATATCTATTTTACTAATAAGTGGGGAGAATGAGTGATATACATCATTAGAGGATTAAGAACAGGGACTAACGGAACATGTGGAAGGAGCATTTGGCTCTGTCCTCATGATTCAGGAAAACTTCTTAGAGAAAGTGACATCTAAGTTTCAAACTGAAATACTGGTAGGAGTCAATAAATAGAGGCATGACAAAATAATTAAAATCTATTAGTAATTCCTATAGACGTGATTCATGGAATGTGGGTGTCTGTACCTAAATGTTGTGTTGTCTAGAGGCACAGAGAAATAAAGAAAATGAAGGATCTAGTTTACCTTGCTTTTTCAACTGCATTTCCCAAAGGTAAATAAAGGACAATTAGAAACTACAGTACTGAGACAAAAGCAAGGAAGTCCTGAAACCAGATAAAAGAAGACACGAATTAACAGGAATAGACAACCAAAATCATTTTTATGAATTTTAAAATAGCACTGCCGAGTTTACAACAAGGTCATTTACTAAATCTTGATATCCTTTAATAGGGCTCGGACTGGACCAAGAAGTATTTTTTTTTCATTTTTGTTTGTATTTTCTTTGCTTGTTTTTCTTTCTCTTCCAAAAATGAAGTAGAATTGGCATTATTGTTAAGAGGTACTCACATTTCAAAAGAAACAGAGTATTGACATATTTGACAACACAATACCCTAATGTCAATCTTATAAAATCAGTAAAGTACTGAGGCATTCAGAGAGCCTCATTGCAGTCTCAATATTTCTAGAATTATTAAGCTACTTAGTGTTGAAGTAGTATTCACTTTGGAGGAACTTGGTGAGAAGTATTGGATGAAGAAAAATGCTTAGCTTTGTAAATGAGCATAATTATACAAAAATGAGCATAATTATAAAAAAATTGTGCTAAATTATTAGCACATGATCACTTTTTTAGTTGCAGATGTGCATAAGAAAAATTGGGTTTGTCAGCTGAAGATTATGTATGGAGAAAAAAAACAAATGAGAAACATTTTGCCATACTGAAGCATGAAACTAGGTAATGGGAACTAATTTTATTATCTAGTTTCTGACTATGATATTAATGTAGAGAGCAACTTGGCAAAATATTTTTCTATAATAATATTCATTTATAGATTATAAAGTGAAGTTAGAAGAATTAGTTTCAAACATACCATTATTTAATTTCATAGAACTGTTCAAACTATTTCTACTTTGTATTGATATTTTCTTTTAAGTTGTTCATACCACTCCAAGATTCAGATCTTCCAAAATCTACAGATCTTTATATTTTTGTTCACTTCCCTGAAACAAACAAACAAAAATACCTGATTTTAAGGAAATTTCTCTGACTTTCTTTTCATTTTTTCATTAGATAATAAAGATAGGATGTCTCATGCAGCAACATGGCAAACTAAGAAATAGTTAATACACTTTCACTACAAGTATGCTAAAATGCTTGATAATATTTTAAATAAGTAGCTAAGCTTACATAAAAGCGAGGGGGCATACAAGTTGCTAGATACAAAATGATAACCAAAACCCAAAGCTGAAGTACTTGAGTAGATCGGTCTTACAAGTGTGTGTGTGTGTGTGTGTGTGCACATATATGCATGTGTGTCTAATGCAGAGGGTATGTGGAAGACAGATGCTATGCTCAGGTATCCCAGAGGCTTGAGGTTTAAGGTTAAGTTAGGCTTAAAACATGTCTTAAGTAATGAGAAAAGGATAAGGCATTATGAAAAACATAAAACAAATTTGAAAAAGGACAAACTTGAACTCTGGAAATAAATATCTATATCATCTCTATATAATTATCTCTTTTTTAAAACTGAATATGTAAATTTATCAGCAGATTAGACAAAGCTGAAAAAAGATTATTGGACAGTAAGATCATTAGGAGGACTTCACCTGGAATTCAGCAGCATAAGATAAAGAGAGAAAATATTTGAATGAGGTTAAGTGACATTGAGGATTGAATACTGAATTTATATATATAATAAAAATTCCAGAAGACAAAAAAAGAGGCAATATAAAAAAAAATTGTGGCAGATTAAAAATGGCCACAAATTCTTTAATACTCTTTCCATGAAAAGGCAGAGTCTATATCTCCTCCTATTGTAACTAGACTAGCCTGTGACTACTTTGCCCAATAAAGTACCATAAAAGGAACCCTAAGTAAGTTTTGAAACTAGCCTTTAAGAGATCTTCCATTTACCTCTGATCACTGGAAGCTCTAAGCTGCCATGCAAGAAGTCCAAGTACTGTGCTGAGGAGAACATATGGAGAACTCTTGAGACTATTTGGAGAGGGTGAGGGGCCAGGCTGTGCCCAGCCTTCAAGGTACTTCTGCCTAGACACTAGTCTGCTTGGATTCTGCAGACTAGGGCAGTTACCAGGCCAATACCAAGGAGGTACCCATGGTTTAAAACTGTTAAAATTTAGGTAATTTGTTTGGCAGTAATAGATATCTGGAACAGAAATAATGACTGAACATTTTCTAAAATGAACAAGACATATGAATCCACAGATAAAAGAATCATGTAAAGTTCTAAGCAAGAGAAATAAAACTAATATCTACTTGGACATACTGTTGTGAAATTACAGAACACAAAAGCAATGTGAAGGCTTGAATGAAGCGAAAGATAGACTAAGTACAAATAAACAATTCTGAGACTGAAAGTAGATTTCTTATTAAAAAAAAAGAGAGACTAGAAAGCAATGGACTAATATCTTCTGAGTGGTCTGGGAAATTGAAAACCAAGAATTCTATATCTTACTAAATCTTCACTCAAGACTGAGAGCAAAATCAAGATGGTCTTTATCCTAAAAAAAACTGAAAAACTAGAAAAAAATCTCTGAATGAACCTAAAGTATATTTTCAAGTACAAATGAAACTAAATTTAGAAAGAAATAGGGATGCATGAAATAATGAGAGAAAACATGAAAAAATCCAAACAAGGAAAGTGACTTAAGTAAAAATAAATATTGTTTTACCTAAGTTTCCAGAGGTCATTGTAAGCAGATGAATGTTTAGGCATTATAAATATTAGTATTCCCATTGTTTCCTATTTCTGTGTAACAGAAATCATACCTTATCTCATTTAAACCTATCAGTAACTAATGAAGTATGTATTAGTAGCTCTATATAATGCAAAAAAAAATAGACCAAATAACTTAGAATTTGAACAACTAGTAGAGATGGAGTTTGGATGGAAACAGTGATTCTACATATGGTGACCAGATCTATATAATCTCTTGTGTATTCTTTCAGACTTTCTTTCAGATGTATTTTTTCTGTTATTTTTTTTAATTAAAGTTAATAGAGCACAAGGAACATTACATTAAGAAACATTAAAAAAAAAAAGCATAAGAGGTTCCCATATAACCCACTCCCCACCTCCACCTCATCATTTTTGTAAATTGTATCTTTTGAAGATACATACAAAAAAAAGTTATATTAAAAAATATAAGAGGTTCCCCTATAGCTCCCACCCCCCCATTCCACTCTTCCCACATCAACAACCTCCCCCATTACTGTGGCACACTCATTGCACTTGGTAAACACATTTTGGGGCACTGCCGCAGTACATAGATAATAGTTTACCCTGTAGTTCACACTCTCCCCAAGTACATTTAGTGGGTTTTTAAGCAACTTACATACCTTGTCTATGCTGTTTTTCTTTCCCTCCAATCACCATCGATGTCACCAAAGATGGTTCACTACAAAGAAAAACAGAAAATCATTGGTCAGTAAAGGAAGGAATAAAAAAATAATTACAAATAACAATTGCTAAATTATAAATTACCCTACACAAGAATCCTTTAAGTGATGATAATTATCCCTCTCTGAAGAACAGAAGTATTCAGCAGGAGAGGTATTGCCACTATTCTTTATGTAGAGAAAAATGAAGGTCTGACAGGGTAATGACTAGACTAAGATCAAAAGCAATTAAAAAAGAAACAAGAGAGAGAAAATAGCTGAGGACATTTGGAGACTGTTTGGAGGGCTACTCTGGGGCTCAGGACACCAGGGGAAGTCAAGACAACACCAAAAAGAAAGAGAGGCAAAGGAAAGGAGTCTCAGCTGGCTGAAAGCTCCTCTGAATAGAACTGCAAGAGAAGCAGTGAGTGCCCATTCCCCCATCCTCAGAGCAAAAGCATACTGAAGACTGCAGTGGCTATGGACTGAGTGGGTTGCAGGGGTCTTCTTCCCCAAGAAAGGGGAGAGGGAGAGATATAGCCTACAGAAAATTCAGATTTTGTCCAGAGAATTTGGTCTGCTGCAGTGGAGGGGTCACACACTTCCAGGCTGGGTGAAGCTGTGACATTGTTTGCACTAAGAGCTGGCAGGGAGCTAAAGATAATTTCTAAAAACCAACCGTCCTACTGCCCCAGGCTGGTTGCTAAAGGGGCAGAGGGAGGGAGGGTGTGGCTGGCCAAGGGTGGAGAACAGTCCATGAGAAAATTTGTTTGCAAGGCTTGGCCAGTCCAGAAGACATTGCTTCTGTACCATCCACCTGCCTGTGTAATTACTCAGAGTGCACTGCCCCCCTAACACCTGAGCTCAGAGCTTAGAAGTCTGCTAAAGACCTCCATCTGCTGGCCAGACCAGAAAAGTGCACCAAAAAGGAAAAATAATAAATAAGGCAAACAGGTGGCTTTACTGCCACCCTCTCCAAGGCCTTTAGAAACTGGCCTGGACCCCTTTACTGGGTCCTTAGCCCTGACTTGAGCAGTTTAACAGGGCCAGTCTTAAATATCTAGAACAAGTTGAAACAACGGTGAAATAAGAATGGTAATACATAGCTACTTAACAGTAAATCCTTTTGCAAGAGAGAGAAACTGAGCAACAGAGTAAACTGAGCATTGGAATCAGATACCTAAACATCAGCAACAAATTACAAGCCATGCAAAGGAAAACAAAGATATGACTCAGGCAAAGGAACAAATCAAAGCTCTGGATGGGACACAGGACTTCAAACAGCTAATCAAGGAGGTTCATACAAATCTCCTAAATCAAATAATGGAGTTGAAGGATAACATGGCTAAAGAAACAAAAGACATTATGAAAAATACTGAGTGAACACAAGGAAAATTTTGAAATCTTAGATAGGAAAAATAACAGAGCTTATGGGAATGAAAGACACAATAAGTGAGATTAAAAGTACAATAGAGGCACACAACAGCAGGTTTGAAATCATGGAAGAAAGAATCAGTGATGTAGAGGAAAGAACAGTTGAAATGGAAGAGAGAGAAAAGAATGGAAAAAATTGAGTAGGGGCCCAGGGAACTGAATGACATGAAGTGCACCAATATACATGTTATGGGAGTTGGAGAAGAAGATGAGAAGGGAAAAGGGACAGAAAGAGTATTTGAGGAAATAATCGCCAAAAATGTCCCACCTCACATGAAAGACATGAATATATGTGTCTGAGAAGCACAGCATACTTGAATTAGTATATATCCAAATAGACCCACTCCATAATAGTCAGAATTCCAAATGCCAATGAAAATTCTGAAAGCTGCAAGGCAATAGCAAAACATCATATAAAAGGATATCCAATAAGACGTAGTTTGGTTTTCTATTCAGAAACCATGGAGGTGAGAAGGCAGTGTTATGATATAATCAAGGAACTTAAAAAGAAAATCTGCCAGACAAGAATGCTTTATCTGGCAAAACTGACCTTCAAATATGATGGCAAGCTTAAAATATTCTCAGATAAACAGAAAATAAAAGAGTCTGTAAACAATCTGTTTCTGCTGGAAACACTGAAGGGAGTTCTGCAGCCAGAAATGAAAAGAAAGGGAGGCTTGGAGGAGAGTGGAGAAGTAAAGGCTGTCAGAAAGGTCACCAAAATGGTAAATAGTTGGACAAAAATAAGATATAACATATGAAAGCAAAAGGATAAAATGGCTGAAGAAAGTATGCCTTTACAGTAATAATATTAAATGTTAATGGATTAAACTCCCCAGTCAAAAGACATAGGCTGACAGAATAGATAAGAAAACATAAGCTATCCATGTGCTGTCTGAAGGAGATTCACCTTAGACCCAAGGATGCAAATGGGAAAGCGAAAGGTTGGAGAAATATATTTCACACAAATAGTAACCAAAAAAAAAAAAGAGAGCAGAGGTAGCTATGCTGGTGTCAGAAAAAAACAGACTGTATTAGTCAGCCAAAGGGATGCTGACGCAAAATATGAGAAATTGGTTGATTTTTATAAAGAGTATTTATTTGGAGTAGGAGCTTACAGATACCAGACCATAAAGCATAAGTTACTTCCCTCACCAAAGTCTATTTTCATGTGTTGAAGCAAGATGGCTACCAAGGTCTGCAAAGGATTCAGGCTTCTTGGATTCCTCTGGTCTCAGCTCCATTTTCTCCATAAGGTCTGCTGTAGACAATCAGGCAAATGGCACTCTCTCTCTCTCCCTGGGCCTCCAGCTTAAGACTTCAGCATCAAACTCCAACATCAAAACTCCAACATCAGAAAACCCTTGCATCAAAAGTTCTAACTCTCTCCTTTGCCATACCTTTTATCTGTGAGTCCCCACCCACCAAGGGGTGGGAACTCGATGCCCTAATGACTTCACCCAATCAAAGCCCTAATCATAATTCAATGACACCCAGTAATAGACCAGATTACAAACATAATCCAACATCTATTTTTGGAATTCATAACCATATCAAACCGCTACACAGACTTTAAATGTAAGAAAGTGATGAGATGCAGAAGGCCATTATATATTAATAAAGGGGACATTCCAACAAGAAGGAATAATAGTCATAGGTATCTATGCACCTAACCAGGGTGCCCAAAAATGCATGAGGTAAACCCTGGCAAAACTGAAAGAATAAATAGACATCTTTGCAATAATAGTTGTAAACTTCAACATGCCACTCACATCAAATAGATAGAACTTGATAGAAGACCAACAAGGAAACAGAGAATTTGAACAATAGGATAAAAAAGCTGGAACTGACAGACATATACAGAACATTGCACCCCAGATCAGCAGGTTATTCATTCTTCTCAAGGGCTCATGGATCTTTCCCCATGATAGACCACATGTTGGGCCACAACACAGTTCTCAGTAAATGTAAGAAGATTGAAATTGTACAAAGCACCTTCTCTATTAATAAATAATGGAATGAAACTGACAATTAATAATAGGTTGGAAAGGGGAAATTTTCAAGTATATGGAGGCTAAACAACACACTTCTAAACAATCAGTGGGTCGAAGAAGAAATTGCAAGAGAAATTAGTAGATATCGAGAGAGGAATGAAAATGAGAACACAAGTTATCAAAACTTATGGGATATAGTGAAGGCAGTCCTGAGAGGGAAATGTATAGCCATAAATGCCTACATTGAAATAGAAGAGTTAAAATCAAAGATATTTCTGATCAACTAGTGAAACTAGAAAAAGAATAGCAAGTCAATTCCAAAGCAAGTAGAAAGAAAGAAATAACAAAAAATTAGAGCAGAAATAGAAGATTGAGAACAAAAAAATATGAAAAATCAGTAATACCAAAAACTAGTTCTTTGAGAATAAAACGATAAAATCAACAAACTCTTAGCTAGACTAGCAAAGAAAAAAAGAGAAGATCCAAATAAACAAAACCAGGAATAAAAGGAGAACATTACAACTCACCCCACTGAAATAAAAAGGATCATAAAAGGTTATTATGAGAAAATGTATGCCAACAAATTAGACAACCTAAATGAAATGGACAAATTCCTAGAAATGTGCACACAACCTACATTTACTCTACAGGAAATATAGGAACTCATCAAACCAATCACAAGCAGAGTCCTGAATCAGTCATCAAATATCTTCCAACAAAGGGAAGTCTAGAACCAGATGGCTTCACAGGTGAATTCTACCAAACATTTCCAGAAGAATTAATAACAAATCTCATTTAAACTCTTCCAAAAAACTGAAAATGAACAAAAAACATCCAATGCATTTATGAAGCAAATATCACCCTAATACCAAAGTCAGATAAAGATAATACAATATAAGAAAATTACAGACCAATCTCTAAAATGAACATAGATGCAAAAATTCTCAACAAAATACTTGAAAATCAAATCGAACCAGCACTTAAAATAATTATACATCATGATTAAGCGGGCTTTATTCTGGTGTGCAAGGTGGTTCAATGTAAGAAAATCAATTAATGTAATATACCACATTAAAAAATTGAAGGGGAGAAACCACATGAACATCTTGATTGATGAAGAAAAAGCATTTGACAAAATCCAGAATCCTTTCTTGATAAAAACACCTTGAAACATAGGTATAGAAGGAAAGTTACTCAACATAATAAAGGGAATATACGAACATCCCACAGCTAATATCATACTCAATGGGAAGAGGTTAAAATCTTTCCCTTTAAGTTCAGGAATGAGACAAGGATGGCCACTGTCACCACTGCTATTCAACATTGTTCTAGAAGTTCTAGTTAGGCCAATTAAGGCAAGAAAAAACATAAAAGGCATAAAAATTGGGAAAGAGGAAGTAAAACTCTCACTATTCATAGATGACATGATCCTATATATAGAAAATCCCAAAATAGCTACAAGAAAGCTATTAGAATAAATGAGTCCAGCAAAGTGGCAAGACACAAGATCAACACACAAAAATCAGTATCATTTCTATACACTAGTTAGGGGCTACTGAGAAAAATTCAAGAAAAATTTCATTTACAATAGCAGAAAAAAGACTCAAATATCTAGGAATTAATTTAACCAGGAATATAAGGGATCTGTATTTAGAAAACTACAAAGTATTGCTAAAAGAAATCAAAGAAGACCTAATCAAATGGAGGATATTCCATGTTTATGGATTGAAAGACTAAACACCATGAAAATGTCAGATCTATCCAAATTGATTTATAGATTCAACGCAATACCAATAAAAATTCCAAAGTCTACTTTACAGAAATAGAGAGGTCAATTACCAAATTTATTTGGAAAAGAAAGGGGTCCCAAATAGTGAAAAGCATTCTAAAAAAGAAGAGCGAAGACAGAGGACTAACACTTCCTGACCTTGAATTGTATTATAAAGCTACAGTAGGCAAAACAGAATGGTATTGTCATAAAGATAGACACATTGATTAGTGGAATTAAATGGAGAGTTCAGAAATAGACCCACACTTCTCTGGTCATCTGATTTTTAATAACCTTACTTTTCTGGGCTAGAACACTCTCTTCAACAAATGGTACTGGGAGAACAAGATATCCATAACCAAAACAATGAATGAAGACCCCTACTTTACTCCCTATACATGGGTCAACTCAAAATGGATCAAAAACCTAAACATGAAAGCCAGGACAATAAAACTCCAGAAGATAACATAAGGAAACATTTACAGGACCTTGTGGTAGGTGGGATTTCTTAAACCTTACATCCAAATCATGAGCAACAAAAGGTAAAATGGATAAATGGGACCTCCTCAAAATTAAATACCTCTGAACCTCAAAGTACTTTGTGAAGAGGGTAAAAAGGCAGCCTACTCAATGGGAGAAAATATTTGGAAATCACATATCCAACAAAGGTCTTATATCCATGATAAAGAGATACTACAACCCAACAACAAAAAGTCAAATGACCCAATTAAAAAATGTGAGCAAAAGACCTGAATAGACAAGTGTCCAAAGAAGAAATACAAATGGTGAAAAAACACATTAAAAAAAAAAAGTTCAACATCACTGGCTATTAGGGAAATGCAAATCAAAGCTACAATGAGATGTCAATTCATGCTTACTAGCATGACTGCTATTAACAAAAGAGAAAACTACAAGCATTGGAGAAGATGGAGAGACAGGAATGTTTATTCACTATTGATGGGGATGTAGAATGGCACAGCCACTGTGGAAGTCTGTTTGGCAGTTCCTAAGGAAGTTAGATATAGATCTACTATGTGACCTGGCAATACCACTAATATGTATACACACAGAAGAACTGAGAGCAGGGATGTGAACAGACACTGGCACACGATATTCACAGCAACTATTCACAGTTGCCAAAAGTCCATCAACTGGGGAATGAGTAAACAAACTGTGGTATAGACACAGGATGGAATATTATTTAGCTCTAAGAAGAAATGAAGTCATGAAGCTGATGACAACAGGGATGACCCTGGAGGAAAATATGTTGAGTGAAGCAAGCCAGGCCAAAAGAACAAATAATGTGCAACTTTACTATTATGAACTGAATATAATGCTCAAACTCATGGAGCTAATAGCTAGAATATTAATTCACCAGAGAAAAGAGTTGTGCTTTATGGAAAACATAAGTTTAATTTGTACAGGACTGTTAAAAATTTGTTTGAAAATGTTTGGAAATGAATAGAAATGGTGAAAGCCTATCGTAAGTAGTAATTAGTAGCCCTAACATATGAGTATGATAGTGATTTGTTTTTAGTTGTTTTTCTTTTCTTGGAGTAGTAAAAATGCTCTAGCATTGACTGAAGTGATGAATGTGCAACTTGGTGATTATACCAAATGCCATTCATTTTACACTTTAGAAAAATTTCATGGTGTATGAACAAAAAAAAATCTAGTGTGGGCTGAGGGGAAAAATACATGAAATGTAAGATACAGACTATCATTAGTAGTAATACTGTGAAGATGCTCTTACAATTTATTACAGATGTTTCACAACAATGCAAAGTATTTGTGGTGGGGTGAGGTATGGGATATTATGCATGTTTGTTTTGTAAATTCACAATTTTCACTATACATTTATTGTTTATAAATACATGAAATGTAAGATACAGACTATCATTAGTAGTAATACTGTGAAGATGCTCTTACAATTTATTACAGATGTTTCACAACAATGCAAAGTATTTGTGGTGGGGTGAGGTATGGGATGTTATGCATGTTTGTTCTGTAAATTCACAATTTTCACTATACATTTATTGTTTATAAATGATCCTGTATGAATGATATACTATAATAAGTTTCTAAATGGAAAAAAAAGGAGATTAAAATAACATCCAGTATCTCTAAAGATAATACATTTTTCTATCATCTGCATTGACTCTCATAGGTTGGAAGAATCTATATTATGTGTCTGATGCTAAATTCATTACTAATATAGATTTGTAAAGTCTTGTTGGAAAGACATGAATTACTCAAGTGAAAACAATTCATAATGTCACTAACCAATATTTATTTATTGGTCACTTACAACATATTATTCTTTGAATTGTTACTTTGAATCGGTGCTAAAATTGGGTACACTACTAGAATGTGGAGAAGAAGTGACTTGTATAAAAGTCAGAATCAATACATGAGGGAAGGGAATAAAGTTTAGGTTTTCAGGCTATGAAAATCCCTCAACTAGTTTTTTCTAACTAGAACTATGGAGAATCTGGCTAATCTAATAAGAGTTAATTGTTGTAATGATAGTGTTAAGGAAGGCAACATGGGGTAGGTGGAGAAACCTCAAACCTGGAGGTAGAAAAAAAGGCATTTAAATCGATTTAGACTCTTCTACTTGTTACTTAATTGGACATTCTGAGACATAAATCATTTGCCTGTATTTTAGGCAAAATGACACCAACATCAAGTATTTGCATGTGTGTGCTAGGGAGTAAATGAGACCATGAAGGTAAAAGCACATAGTATAATTCCTACTACAAAGTTGCTATTTAAAATATTACAGGATTTGTTTATTTACTGAAAACCCCCATATTGTTCAACAAAGGAAGCTGGTGAAGAAAACAAAAGTGGGCATAATGAATATGGGCATTAAAACAATCTATTTTAAGAATTGGGAAAGTCTGCCCATAAAGGAAGATAAAAAATGTACTTAGTAAATATTATCATACTGTTTTCTTTATTAAATTTAATTCAGTCCTATTAAAAATTTAAGGATTCCTTGTAATGGTAACCAGACTTACTATTTAGATGTATTATTAATTGTATATGAAACAGCCCTCCTCTTAGATGTGTTGTCTTTTGAGAAATTTTGTTTCATTTAAGTGCTGTGCTAGGATGAGATTCCTTGGCATATACCCAAAGAAGACACCACACTGCTGTTCATATTGGGTACAGATTACAGGTATTGCTTTCAAAAAGGGCTTTGCTCTAGACACTGTAATTCTGGTAAGAACAAAGAATCAGGATGAGCAATACATCTAGCACCATTTTGTGGTGAGCATCATAAGCTGGGAACTTAACACTGGCCATCAAAACAATAATCATCTCCCCAGAGAGCTAAATTAAGGAAAATTTTACCCAACTGATATTTTGTGTATTTCTTCTTTCTGAATCCTTAAAAATAATCCTCTCTATTAGGAAAATATCTCATGAAAGAGAACATGTTTAAATGTGAAAATGATTAATGGATCTGAGTTCCCATCCCCTAAGTGATGGCAACAACTGTTCACTAAGACTATAATAAATAGTATAGGGTTAAGAAAAGTTCTGCTTATTGAATTTTTTATTCACTTTTTTTTCCTTTCATATATGCATTTTCCACATTGGATTGGAGTGTCAGGGAAGGATTCCTAAAGGAAGTGACAAGCATGTTTTAGCAAAAAATCAAACAAAAAAAACAAAAAATACTATAAGAGTAATTTAGAGTTGAAGGAAAGAATGTCTATAGCAAATGGTTGAAATCAAGGTCAGAGAACTGCTGTGATGCATCATGGAAGGACTTCAGTGTTAAGTTAAGAAGTTGGAAATTTATTTTGAAAATTATAGACTAATTAAACAATGATGCATTGGTTTCCTGTTGCTGCTATAAGAAATTACCACAAAATTAGTGGCTTAAAATGACATAAATTTATTGTCTTACGATTCTGGAGGTTAAAAGCCCAAGACCAGTCTCACTGTGTCTGCAGTCAAAGTGCTGGTATGGCTTGTTCCTTCTGGAAGCTCTGAGAACCCATTTTCTTACCTCTTTCAGCTTCTAGGGGTTGCCTGCTTTCCTTGACTTGAGGCCCCTTCCTTGTATTACTCCAAACTCTTGCTTTTATCACTGCATCTCCTACTACTGACCCTGACTCTCCTGTCTCCCTCTTATAAGGACCCTTATAATTACATTGGGCCAACTCAAATAAACCAGGATATTCTCCCCATCTCACAATGCAGAACTTAAGTACAACTGCAAAATCCATTTTACCAGTAAAGTAACATATTCACAGGTTCTGGGGGTTGGGACATGGACATCTCTGGAGGACCATTATCTATCCTACCTGAAGTGATAGAGATATGACGTCATGTCTTGTATTTTAGAAGGTGCTCTCTGATACAGTGGAAGTTAGTTTGAAGACATATCAGCCTGCAGGAAGCAGAACACTTAAGAATAGTCAGATGCTTAATTCTTGATGAGTGATGGTTTATTCAACATATTAATGTGCATCTTCAAACTCAAAGAATACTCCTTCCAATTCCCCCCTCAGAATCTGGAGACGCCCATTGATTAAAAAGTCAAGATTCACTTTTCAATGTTTACCCACTTGATCTATTTGCAAGACCATATTACCACCACAACATTGACACTACTGACTTCTTACTACCAAATCACTGAATTTAGAAAACACCCAAAGTGTTTTCTAACTTCCAAAAAGATCCTGGGATGAATAGAAACATTTGTGAGATATCTTTTGACAGAATTTAGAAATTAATTGGATAAGAAGAAAAGTGAGGAATGGAGGCAAATAGGTGACTTTAGTTACCAAATTTGAGTGACCTTAAACACTGATAGGAAGTTTAGGGAAAAAAGAAAGTATGGGGGAAAAAATAGAGTTCAGCCAGGGGTCTTGCTAGTCTGTAAAGAAACTTTGTGCAAATTAGAAAAATGCACCTCCCCTGGATAGATGCATTCCCACAGACACATGGTTTAGGTGCCAGCCTATCCTTTTATGTAGAGAAAAAAATGCCCTTCCTCCCAGCTGATGTAGCTCCTAGGTAAGGCACAGTGAAAACCTGCCACAAGCTCCATAATCATAGCAGAGATTCTGAACTCATTTTTGTATGTACTGAAGTTGAAGCACTAGTGAAAAACCAGGGAGAATTGTCTAAAGGACATTTACTTCTTAGAAGAAAAGTAAAAAATACAGATGCCAGTTTTGGAACAATCAGAAGAAAAATAATAGTCAAAAGACTAAAATGGTTAAGATTGAATGGGAAGAGAGTTACATAAGTTCAAAAGATGATCAAATTTAAGGTAGACTGTCCAAAAATCACAATATCTTCAGTAGCATCAGAATAAGCCAATCTCTGTTGTTGCAGAGAAATCTTGGTGGATACTTAGTGCATTCAATCAGTGCTTATGACAAAGCTTTGCCTTTACCCATTTTAGTTATTTGTATTTCTATAAATGTTTTATTTGATGTATTGGATAATAAATATAAATCATTTTGGAGCAATAATAGAAAATGGAGCAAATCTATATTATCTGCAATTGGTAAAAGGGAAATTTAGTATAAGTACAGAGGAGGTATATCAACCATGTATGAAAACAGCTTCAAAGTCCTTTAATGCACACTTAAGTAAAATTCTGTTAGAAACCTCTAGGATGGGAAATAGAGACTAAGATCTGTAAAAGAGAAAAAATAAACAACTTGAATTAAAACACTGTCTTTGATTCTTTAATCAGCTTATTTGACAGTGAATTAATTCCACAAAATGATGCTTGATCCTAATTATTTGAACACATGTGAAATGTTTAGAAAAGGGCGAATGCATTTCCTTAAATTCTGTTTGTAGAATATAGTTATCTATTCAATATATGTATTTCATTTAACTTTAGCTGATTTGAGACACCCAACTCTCCATTGGGAAGCACTTGGCTTTTCTCATAAATGTGTAATTTTCAGCTCGAAGAAACACTTCCACCTTCAGGGAGCAATATATCCTCTTTTCCCAGTAGTTTCTTATTTTATTTACCCTGTCAAGTATCCAACAAGAATATTTTCCTATACCAGGCACAAGCAAAGTTCACACATTCAGTTTTCCCAACTTTTTCAGAAGAAAATTAGCAAATACTCTCTAGTAAAGTAATTAATAGCCATAAGCCACCTGCCTGGAATTATCAATCAAATTAACCACAAGAATAGTGACCTAATTATTTTCTTAAATATTTTTTGAAAGTGTTTGCATTTTGTGTTTGGCATCTCTGCAAAACGTTAAAAGAGCCAGAATCTTGCAGGATATATTTGTTAATTGTTCCATTTTGGAGTAACCTAAGTATGAAAAAGCAGAAGTGCTTTCTTTCTTATTGTTCATTTAGTAGGCTGCATAAAACTGAATATGGCATGTTCTGATTCTTTGGATTGTTATTTGTTGAAAATGTAAGGGAATGAAGCTATCAGAAATGTTCCTTTTAAATGAATATTGAATAGAAGTTAGTGGCATCTTTCCAATAAAGTAATTTCTTCCTTAGTTAGAATGCCCTGTATTGTAGCATCAGTAGAGAGGAAATCCTATTTCAGTGCCATTCTTTCCTCCCTTCATTTATGCCCAAGGCATATTCTACGTAGAGATATCACACCATGAACCCCGAAAGAGTTCTGCTGTAGACAATTTCCACCTGACTGCATTTCTATTACTGTGGAACAGCATTCACAATTTATAAAGATGTAGGAAAAAAGAGGTCTTCCATATAAATCCAAACTTCTGTGAAGTACGGCTGAATTACATAACTTCGAAAATGAATGTAAAATCCTTTAGAGTGTGATGCTTGTGGGAGGATTGGTAGATTACCTCTCATCCTCAAATTTTTCCTGGATGTGCTATAATTTTTTTCTCAAGTGTCCTATGTTTGTAAAATATGTCCCTGATATTTCCTTGGGGGTATGGGAAATCAGACTTACTTTGACTAGAAAATGTTGAGGATTAGAAATCTAGTGTAGCAATAGGCAATGGCAAAGACTAACAGCTGGACAGTTGTGTTTACCTGGGTCAGTCAGACCAAATTGATTCACAGAACCAGGTTCAATGAGAAAGAATTTAACAAGGTTTACCATGTTTAAGCAGACAGCATTAGGTATCCAGGAGATGGCCTTGGCAGATCTGGCTTTTATCACTGTCTCTATTAATAATATGCTATCTACACTTCAGCAAGTGAATTGAGCCATCTGTGCCTCCTTTTCCTCACCTTTTTTTAAAAAATTGATTTGAATTGCATGTTTCTTAAAAAAAAAATGATTTGAATTGCATGATCCATAAAATTCCTCTCAACTCCAAGCTTCTCAGTGTGAAGGTGGGACAGAATTAGTATGCACATGATGTTAAAATTTGTTTTAATATTGATCCAAATATATATATATATTACTTGACTTCTTTCCTATCCTGCTGTGCATGGGCAAGACAGCACTTAGCAGATCTGTTCTTCCAACATAAGGGAAAGACAGGAAAAAGCTACTAGGTCCTTTTCATTCTTTATTTTAGGAAAGTGAAGGTTTATAAAATTTCTCAGGGGATGATAGAATTACATAGTATCCTATAATTATATTGGCTCAAATTTGGCTATAAATTCCATCCATCAGTCCATCCATCCATCCTCCAGCTATATATCTACCCACTATTTACACATCTGTCTAGCCAATAAGTACTAAGTAGTTAATATGTGCCAAGCTCTGTGTAGGTATGTACTTGCTTCATGGAACTGAGTATAAGTCAGAAAGCATGCATTAAATTAATTAATTATACTTGTGAATTACTATTTAATAAAACAGAGTAATAACAATGTGTAACAAGCTGTTTCTTACATATACAGAGGATATACTAACTATTCCCACACAAAATAACCTCTTTTTTGAAAGGAATCTGGAGACGCACATTGATTAAAAAGTCAAGATTTACTTTCCAATGTTTACCCATTTTATCTATTTGCAAAACCATATTACTACAATAACATTGACCCTACTAACTTCTGAATACCAAATTACTGAGTTGAGAAAACTCCCCAAATCTGTTTTAACTTCCAAAGAGATACTGGGAGGATTTTGTATTTGTGAAATCAAACAGCAGTACAGTAACCTTTAATTTTAAATTGGTATTCCAAGCACACCAAGGCAATAAAGAAGAACAATAACAACTAAGTCCTGCAGGAACTAACAGATTCAGTCTTTATTTGGCAAAGAAAGGCACACAATTATAAACCTATCAAGACTCTAAACCCATAAATTTAATTAAGAATAAAGATGAGTAAGTATTGAAATACTAATGAGAAAACTTTGCTTTCCTACAAATAAAATTACACAATTACACCCAAACAGCCCATTCTGGATTAGATTGACCAATCATTCTCATTTCTCTGGGAGTGAGGGTGTTCCAGGATGCAGTTTAGTGATATAACTGGGAAAGTCATGGGTAAACCAGGCAAGTTGGTCCCCTATGTATCCTTTGTAAAGTAGCAATAATGGAAGTCTCCTCTTATGTAAAGTTGTAAACTACTTCAATTAATGCTCTCTAACCATTTGATAAGTCATAGATTATAGCCACCACTAAAAAGCATCTTTTGAATCCATTAATAGATCAATAAAGTTATATTCTAAGCAGGGGCTTTTGGTCCAAAGTCATACCAAGAAATAAACATGCATAAGTCTGAGTTAGTCATTGTAGCTATTTGTTTCCACTTTATGAAAATCATTAATACATAGCAAAATGTACCGGCTGGCTATCTCACTGTTTGCTTTTAGTGGCACTGTCATAAGGTGCCATTTGATTTCTTAGTCTACTCCATCTATCCAAAGTCAGTCAGCTAGAAAATATCAACATTATTTAACCTCTCTGAGCCTCAGTTTCCTTACCCTGAAATATATTCTGATTAAAATATCCTAATTAAGTGAGCCAATGTCTCCTATGCCTAGGATTGTGTTTGGCAGATAAAGATAAAAGTGACGAGTCGGCATTCAATTATTTCCAGCTAAGTGCTTGTATGGATACAAGGTGTGATGGTAAAGTTCGTGTGTCATCTTGGCTAGGTTATGGTCTCCAGTTTCTTGCATGTGCAAACACTGGCCTGATTGTTTCTGTGAGGATATTTTGTGGATTTAAATCATTAGTCAGTTGATTATATCTACGGATGATCACATCTACAATCAGCAAAGGAGACTGCCTTCAGCAATGAGATAAGTCTCATCTGACCAATTAATTCAAGGCCTTAAAGATAGGACTGATGATTTCAGCAGTCATAAAGAAGACTTTCTATCTCTACTTTAACTAGCCAGTTTTTCTTAGGGAACTCACCAAACCTTCATTGGAGCTCCCAGTTTGAGGCCCGCCCTATGGAATTTGGAATCGCTAAGCCCCACAATCATGAGAACTGACTCCTATGATAAATCACATAATATTTACATATATATCCTGGCAGTCTGTTTCTCTGGAGAATATTGACTAATACAGATTTTGGTACTAAGAGTGGTTTTTGAGAAACAGATTTTAGGGATGAGTTTTCTTAGTTGGTTCTGGGATTTTGGGATTTGGTTCTCTAATTTGATTAGATTCAAAGGCACTAATGACTCTATTTCCAATGATCAAGATGGCACCGATAGTCCATGATGAAAATTGGCAATACATACACAAAATATCACCATTTGATACTGCTATTCAAATAAGAGGCAAAGCTTTGGCTGATAGTTTATTTGATATCATAACAGCTTTCTGGAGTTAAAAAGTAGAATTATATTGGATGGTTGTTCCTAAATATACTAGAAAGAGTTGTTAAAGAAGGCGAGTAAAGCTTCAAATTCCCCAGCTCAAATGCCACATGAAAGACATGAAAGTTTCTAACTGTTCCCTAAAAGAAACTCTTATTTTTCATAGCCATAGACTTGAAATTTGTGAAAACCAAACACAGTGTCTCATTGTGCAAGTGACTGAATTACATCATAAAATGAATTCCCAACCTTTCAGTGTGTATTCTTCTAGAGTAAGGGCACTGATTGGGAAGGAAAATGATCCTGAAAATTGGAATGGGGGCATGTGAGATAATATGATAATGGTTGATACATTGGAACCCTAGATTCTGCTGAGTCTTTTTTGCCAGATAAACCTGCAATGATCTGCCCTAAAAAATCAGCCACCTGACCTCCAGTCTTTCCTGAGGAATTTGTCATCCTGCCTCCACCTGAAGAGATACCTTAATGTGCCTGATAAAATTATAACAGCCTCTCTAAAGAAACAGCGCTCATACTTCCACCTGAGGAGATTAACCCTGTTCACCACATGAAATTAATGGGATGTAGATGGCTTGTAAGACACTGCTAGTTCCTGTCATAACCCACACCCACCACCCCTCTTTTCTTCCAAACCTATAAGTAGATTGAAGTCTCCACAGACCCAAAAACAATGATGTACAAAGTGTTAGCAATGAGGACTGAACTACATGCCAAAAAAGCTGCATGATTTTTCCAATTTAAATAGACAGAAATAAGGGAAATATGTGCAGAAATGGATATTAAGATAGTGGGATAATGGTGACAGGAACAAAAGTTGGATAACTGCTTGAGTTAACCCCTCTAGAATAGGGTACTTAACCTTTTATGTTCCGCAGACCCCTTTGCCAGTCAGGTGAAAACCACGGACTCCTTACTAGGTGCATACTATACTGTGTATTGTTTAATAAATACATCACACCTGTACCAACATGGCCCCACAAGAATAATGTTTTTCGAATTTCAATTTAAGCTTATGGGCCCATTTTTAAGAACCCTGCTCTAGAACCTGGTTTGCAGTTATAGATCTAGCAAATATATTTTTTTCAATACATGTTAATAAAGACCCCCAGGAACACCCAGTCCCTGATATGCCATCATTCTCCAAGGTGACCAACATGCTACCTGGTGGCAGATCGATTACATTGGACCACTTTCATCATGGAAGGGGCAGTGGTTGATTCTTACTGGAATAGAAACAAATCGCAAATACAGATTTGTCTTCCCTGAACATAATACTTCTGCCAAAACTACCATCCATGGACTTACTGAATGCCTTAAAGATCTCTCTTCAGAGCAAATGAAGTGTAGGGATGAGTACATGCACATGGGATTGTTCTACCATGTTCCCCACCATTCTGAAGCAGCTAGGTTGACAGAATGGTGAAATGGCCTTTTGAAGACTCAATTATGGTGCCAACTCAAATACCTTGCAGGTCTGAGGCAATGTTCTCCAGGAGGCTATAGATGTTCTAAATTATTATTCACTCGATGGTGCTGTTTCTTTCATTGCCAGGATTCACTAATTATGGGTTAGGAATGGGAGTACACATTCACTATTATCTCTAGTGCCTGCTAGAAAATATTTTCTTCCTATACCAGAGACCTTAAGCTCTGCTGGTTTACTGGTCTTCAATCTAAGAGGAAGAGCGCTTCCACCAGGAGACATAGCAATGATTCCATTGAACCGGAAGTTAAGACTGTCACCTGGCCACTTTGGGCTCCACGTGCCTTTGAATCAACAGACAAGAGAGGAATTACTCTTCTGGCAGAGGTTATTGATTAGATCCTGTAGGGTTTTCCTTAGTCCTCCAGGTCCTATGATTAAATTCAATGGAAAACTGAAACAACAATTTAGGCCTGGAAACTTCAGGAATGAAGTCAAAGAACTATGCAGAGAAACAGGTAAAGAACCATGACCAACTGAGGTGTTGCTGAGAGTTTAGGAATATTGAATGTGTAGTGGAAGTAAGTAGTTCTAAATATGAGCTACAACCATGTGACCAGTTGCAGAAATGAGGACTGTAATTGTTATATTTTTTCCTTCATTTGCTGTAAATGTGTTTCTATATGTACATAAAGCAAATGTCTTTGTTTTCTTCCCTCTTTTCATATGATATAAGTTGTATTAACTTTATATAATAGTATTTAAGTTACAGGATATCAAGTTTAAGAATATCTGTTAGAGGCCTTGCCTCCTCTTTTGGGAAAAGGGTTAGTACATTTGTAGTTGTCCTCTGTTGTACAGAGGACTGTTGGATTATCTTAAGTGAAAGTATGATTGTTATTGTTTTTATTTAGAGATTCTCTATGATTCAAGGATATGTGTATGGTTGTCAAGGTGGCAAGGGGTAGAGTTCAGGCTGAGTTCTGGTGTTAACTTGACTAGGTTATGATATCCAGTTGTTTAGTTAAATGGCCTGATAGTTACTGTGAGGAGATTTTGTAGATTTAAATCATTAGTTAGATGATTACATCTACGGCTGATTACATCCACAATCAACAAATTAGATTGCCTTCAGCAAAGAGAAAAATCACATCCAATCAGTTGAAGGCCTTAAAGGGAGAACTGATTATTTCAGTATTTAGAAAAAAGAAATTCTTACTTGCGTGAGCTAGCCAGGGAATTCATCAAAACCTTCATTGGATTTCTCAGATTACAGCCTACCCTGTGAAATTTGAAATTGCCAAGCTCCATAGTCATGTAAGCCAATTCCTATAATAAATCTCATAATATTTACATATATGCAATATATATGATCTCCTATCTGTCTATTTCTCTGGTGAACATGGATTACCTCATTTACTTTTTCACAAAACCCTATAAGATATACATTTTATATTTATGTGCACATAAACTCACATATAAACTTACAAAGATGAGTAATTTGCTAATTTTCTTATAATCACCCATCTTTAAAAAGTAATGGTAAACTCTGTACTGTGACTTTCAGAATGTACTGAAAACAACATATGTAATATTTTCAAGCAGGAGTGAGACATAATAAAAGTTTATATTTATAGCCATCATATATTGGGTATCCAAAACAGCACTGAGTTCTGCATGTCCATTCAGTTTTGGAATTTTCCTATTTTCTTCCTTTTTTCAAATTTTAAAATTTGTGGTTTTTGCATGAGGCTCTGAGTGTAGTCTGGTTGCTAGGACCAATCTAACCTATGAAACATGTCATCATTTGTGACACAGGTGAGGACACAAGGAGAATATGTAAAGAAGTAATGATTTTCAAATTTTTAGCCTCCTCAACAGAGCCAAGACCCATAATACCTCCTCAAGAGGAAGAGTGGCTCACTATGGCAGTTTTCCTCAAATAATGGGAAATTTCAGAACCTCTTAACAGTTGGGGAGTTAGAGAAACCTGTGGAACCCCTGTTCTAATGCCCATTCTTGGAAGACGCAAATCTCCTGGAAAATAGTTAAATAATATAAGCATCAAATTCAAAATTCATGGATTTTACCCATCCCTGAAAATTTGCATGGAATAGGAAACATGGGGTCTTTCACCTCAAGAAGACAAAATCAGTGATGGAAAGATAAAAGAAAGTGTTTAATTGAAAACATTTTCAAAGGTGATCAAAAGTGGAACAGAGTATCTATGCGAGAGGGTGTTTCCATCTTGGAAGCACTTCAAGCAAAAGAGTATCAAGTAAAAGATGATGCTTAAAGATATTTTATTTTATTTTATTTTTTTTAAGATTTATTTTTATTTATTTAATTCCCCTCCCCCAGTTGTCTGTTCTCTGTGTCTATTTGCTGCGTCTTGTTTCTTTGTCTGCTTCTGTTTTCTTTAGCGGCACGGGAAGTGTGGCGGCGCCATTCCTCGGCAGGGTGCTTCCTCCCTCGAGCTGGGCGGCTCTCCTTACGGGGCGCACTCCTTGAGCGTGGGGCTCCCCTACGCGGGGGACACCCCTGCGTGGCAGGGCACTCCTTGCGCACATCAGCACTGCGCATGGGCCAGCTCCACACGGTCAAGGAGGCCCAGGGCTTGAACCGCGGACCTCTCATGCGGTACACGGACACCCTAACCACTGGGCCAAAGTCCGTTTCCCTTAAAGATATTTTATACTTAGGTTTACAAGGTGTGTACTATGGAAAAGTACCTTCGGATTAGGTTGGATTAATGGTGCTTCTGAAAAATAATGCTATTTTTATTGAAGATTATTGGGAAATAGTGGGTTAAATGAAGTCAGACTATTTAATTACAGGATTTATTTAAGTATTTCAAATATTGTGCATTTGTCAATGATGAATAGGTGGAGGGGACATGGATAAGCAGGCTCTCAAAATTAATGGATTGGAGATGACAAGATATTATTTTCATCTCTTTATTAACCTTGCTCAAAACTTGTAAAAAATGCATTGCTCTATAAGGTTAGCATGGTTAAAGTATAAAAATAAATACAAATAATCATCATATTGGTGTTTATGACAATAGGAGTGCCCAATTCCAGCACCAGAGAAAAATGATGAACAAAAGAACAACAAATATGGTGGCATAACCTAAAGGTATCTACCCAGCTGACTATGCATAAGTGACTACACATGAGGTGATCATGTGGGAGCAGATTTGGGAGACTTTGTGATAATCCATTCATTTGACTGAGAGCTATAAAAAGAATTCCTTTCTAACTTCAGCAGATGAGATGGCCAGGGCCAGCCCATGACCTGTTTGCCCTCAGATCTACTCCTCCTTCTTTCCTCTGTTCTGAGTAAGCTCATTCCCACAGGCTTCCAGGTTATCTGACTTCTGGCTGGATCCAGTCAACAGGAGATTACTGGTCAAAGATTTGAGAGCAAGAGAAAGAGTGGGTCAAGGAATTTTTCCTCCTTTTCTGTCTCATGCTGTACCTACACAGTAAAAAAATTATTTAGTGGTTCCAGTTCCCTTCAGATAGTGGCTCCAACCCTTGGATATGGTAATCCTGCTTCTTGCCCTCCTACCTAGGATAGTAGAGACTTTTTATTTTTGCTTTTCTCTGGGTTGGCCAGATGCTTCTTTTGGTTTCTCAGCTCTTTTGTCACCCATAAAACAAATTTCCAGCTTTTATCTCCTCGATTTATGAATGTCTCATGATTCTGGTTTCCTGGTTCGACTTTGGTTAATACAAATGTTTTCATTTACATTAGAGAAGCATGGTTGCATGAATGCAATGTGTTATTATTTTCTCATAGAAATTCAAAGAAGAACAGATCTTGGAATTTGCTTAGCCAAACAGCCAGACTCCAGTGTGTGTGTGTGGAGGGGGGGAGGGGGGGTGAAGGAGGGGATGTGGACAGGGATATGAAACTCTTTCCCTTGCTTCAACAAGATTATCTTAGACTTTTATCTGTTTACATGTAGTGAGTTCCCTGTCAGAAAAAGTAGTGTTCCATAGATGTATTTGCCTCCTATAATATTACGATAAGGCCAAGATAAGGACTGGCTTTTAGTCCAATTCACTTTCCATATTCCTTTCAAAATCAGCAACTTCTATTGAACAGGTCTTTTTGTTTTTTTTTTCTTTTCCAAGCATTATGAGACTTTGCTCACATTGTTTCACTTTATCTTCACATCAACCCTCTGAAGGTGGAAGAATCATTCAGAAATTGAGGTTTAGAAAGGTGAGGTAGCTTGCCTATATCTACACAGTAAATAAGTGTCCAAAATCAGACCCACATTACACTCTTTCCACAACACAATCCTGCTTTCCTTGTTGATTAAATATTTATCTGATCTAAAAGTTACAAAAAGAGGTTTAGGATGTAAAATGATGAGTTTAATTGTGGAGATGTCAAATAAAAAGCAAGTAAATGTGCCTTTTAGCAAGAATTTAATTAATCTAATGTCTGATCTAACTGTGATAAAGTAACTTTCGCCAACTCTGTTGTTTTTGTTTAAACAGTATCTTATAAAATATTCCATTCCTCAGGTACAGGATGAACAGTTGTCTCTATACACTTACCTTTTACCTATCATTTAGAATATGCCTTCCACACAAATTATCCCATCTGTGGCCTCTCAATTGATATTAATATTATAGCCCTCAGCGTCCTCCTCTCTAAAATAATTCAATGCACAAGCTTTGTTTGATGAAGGAAAGAAGAGACAAAAATCTTTAACAGACTCACATATGGGAGATAAAAAACAATTAAAGATTATCTCTGAACCAGGACTGCCAATATGAGATGTGGTGCATAACTAATCAGCCCAAGACATACAACAGGTGAAATGATGAAAATGTGATTGTGGAAATGTAACAACAGTCTGACGTGCATAATTCATTTCTCCCATGGAGCCCCTGCCCATCTGCTGTGGCTCAATTGAATACCAGAAGATGGAAGGAGGCCACCATTCATTAACTTGCCAAACTCCTTCAGGGCCCAGCTTTTCCTTCATTTTGTTTTTGTTCTTGCACCAAAGACTTGGAAACCACTATTACCCCACGGGTTTCAAAGCTTTCCAGGCTAGCATCTAATCAGTTTATCCTCCAAAGGAAGCAGAAGTGTGGACTGCTTTATGCTCAAAGCAAAGAGAGTCAACATTTGTTAAAGCTCCAAAGACCTGCCTTCTCCTTGGCAATGGTGGATTAAAACCACAAAAAGAAAAGCTTAATCCCAATGTCTTGGAAACAATACTCTTGGGCTTAAATTTCCTTCCCCTGCCTAGGCCTATGCATGTTTTCCACACTCAGCATTTCCAGTTGGCCTTTCCAGTCACTGCTGAAAAGAATTTCTCAACTTTAAGGGTGAGAACACAGATTTAACCAAGTTCTATGTTACACATGGATTATTTATTTAAAAGAAATGTATCAGAGGATGCTTTGTATTGAGATGTCCTAAATTAATTGTCCATTTGTAGTTTAGCAGTAGTGTCCTATCTCTTATTCAATTACACATTCATTCGACAACTATAAAATGAATGCTTTCTGCTCAAAGCCCTGGTTCAGGGTACAGGGGTATCAGGTTCAGTAAACATTGGGACCTAGGCCTTTTCTCTAATGAGCTCAGGTCCTAGTAGATGCTGGTTATTTACACTGCTGCTTCAGAGAGAATGTGTATTATTTTCCCTCCTCAGGCTGCCTTTTTCTCCCACTCCTTGAATTCCATTCCCGTTCATCAAACTGTCTATCTAGAATGTAAACCCCATGAAAACAGCAACTGTGTCCGAGCACAGTGCCTGTCACAGAGTAGGCACTCAGAAAATATTTGAATTAATTTACTCATTTATTGAATAACTTATTAAGTTTTATGGAGACAAGTGATTTCTTATTTATCTGAATCATGCTTCATTCAGATAAGCCATTAATACTAGGTATTTCTCAGAGTGCATGCTTAATTTTTAAAAACTAGCTGGGATTAGAAAATATAAATAAATATAAATTGTTTGAGGACAGACATATCTAGCCATGTTGCTGACCCCTTCCGTCTTATGGTTGTGCTCCCTTTTTGTTGTTTGACAGATTTTCACTTTGACCAGTGGAAAAACAAAGAGCATTGTCTAAAACTATTATGAATAAAATGCCCTTATTAGTAAATTTTTCTTTGGCTAAAAATCAAAGGAAGAGAATAGAAGGCTATGGATTATTTAAATATAAGGATTATTCTTCTATGAGTTTTATATAACTTGGTATAGAAAAGGCTTGATTTGACCATTACACTTTTAATGTTTAATTTTATACAGTTGAGAGCTTTTGTATCCATTTGGTTAATCAGTGGACCAAATTTGCTGAGGTTTTCTGTTAGATATGCAAGATTTTTATTTTTTGTCACTATGATTAATCTATTTTATTTTTTAAAAAACTCAAATCAATGTTAGATTTGAAATGAAAAAATAATTTTTTAGAGTGAGTGAATGGATGGGTGTGTGAGTACCTCTAATTATCTTTTGATTTAAAATGATGTAACGTTGCATGGAGAATGAAAATCTTGAAACATAAAACCTAATTGTTTTCATTAGGGAGACTCCCTTGAAAAGGGATACCTGGCAGAGGATATTTCCTTTGTTCCAAAAGGACAGTGACCAAGCGGTATAGTTAAGTTATAATTTCCAAAAGCAGATGAGAACTATAAGGAATTTAGGAAATGAGAGAGGAATGCAAAAATTCTGAAATGTTGAGGATTATACTTAAATATATCTACTAAGATTCTTAAGAATTTAAGTTTATCCAGAGTTGGAAGATTGCAAGATCTGCTTTCCTGCCAGCAATCCTAACAAACAAACTGTTTGAATGATCCACAAACAATAAACAGGATTAGTGGAAGTTACACATCCTCCTCATTATTGCTTTGTTGAAGAGTCACTCAGTTGAGAGAACAATATTATAGGAGTTATTTGTACTGATGTGAATCATTTGGTCCATAAACAAATGAGTAATGACCTGTTAGTCCAGGAGATTAAAAGCTAAGCAGATGTTTCACAAGAATAAAATTAGTCAGGAGGAGGAGACGAAAAAAAAATCATGTTTGACATTGGCTTTCAGAGCTGAACAGTATTAGATGGCTTATGTTTGTTGAGTGAGATGCAGGAGAACTTTTGCTGTATTTGCTCAGGACCATTTTACAAAGAAGCTTCAAAGCTCCCTTAAAAATGTTTGTTGTTTTTTAAACAAGAAACTAACTGCTGAGAAAATGGATCTTCAAGCAGCTCACCCCTGCTCCCACTTTTGTAAATAGCTGCCAAACATCTCCTGAGAATTGGAATTTAGGGACTTGAGGTTTATTTCATTAGACCCACTGCAGTAAGTAATGCTATATCCTACAACTTCTTATACCACCAGTCAATAAAGGGAGAGAGGAACTTTTCCTGGGATATTGGAAAAGGATCATCAATAGGAAAGTGAATTTCAGAGAGGGGAAGGTCAGTCTGGTGATAATGTGTTTAGAGTAGATGATAGTAAGAGCCCTAAAGCTAATTTTGTGCTTCAATAAAAAACAGATAGATTGTCACATTATGTTTGTGGCACTAAAATATTCTGGTCATGTTGAGATTCACTCCCTGCCACCAAGGAGCTTACTGTCTCGTTGAAAGGAGTTTACAGCTTTGTAATAAAATAGTCTGATTCTGGATCAATGACTCTTTTACTTAGGACCATGTTAAGTGTCAGACAGTGACTCACTCCAAAAATATTACTGGTGCCGGGAGTAGGTAGGGACATGGATTTGCATTCATTAAAGTAGGTGATGCTGAGGCTTGGGATCTTAAATGCTTACATTTTTACAGAAAGATAATTACTCTTTCATTGAGCAAAACTAAGTCCTAAGGATATAACATTCTTTACTCAATTTGCAAAATCAACATGTATATTAGTTAAATATTATAATCCCGATTTTTCAGTTAAGATGCAGAGAAGCTACCATCAGGGTAAGTAACAATGTCAGGATTAAAAATCATGGAGATTTGAGCCTATCCAGTGCTTTTTCCACACATTAGTATTAAAGGATTTGGAGGTAATCAAGGTATGAATCAAATGGAGAGGTTTTTCAAACCATACATATCAAAACTCCTTCCCTGTGACTCTAATGAAAAAAGGATGTCTCATTTTTAAAAGTAGGTGTTTTGAAATATTTTACTCTTCATTAAAGATGTGCTTACTTAGAGTTCAGCATGTTTCAGATTGTTTAATCGAGGCAAACTATTTGAAAATCATCTAACTATGCAAACTAATACATCATCAGAATGTCCCAATTAAGAATATACTATTCTTCTCAATGTAGTTTAACTACGTCTTCAGAGAAGCTTAATAGCTGCATGAATATTTGGAAATTTTGAATGCATTTGCTAATATGCTGATTACATAATCAATGATACTGATTATGTAGTAGAATAAATTGCCATTGACTTTGAACTGGCTTCAAATTCCCCAAACATAAATTACCATGAGTTTTTAATTTGAACTTTGTTTCTAGAAAAAGCAACAGAGACTAACATTTTTGTCTCTGTAGTTATTTGTAATTCATTGACTACAATTAATGCTCTTACTATATTAGATGGAATTTTTCAGCTGAAAATTTTCTTGCAAAACATATCTAGGGAAGACTTCCTATCTTCCTTTGTGCTTTCATCACATGCTCTACCATTTATTTCTCCCATTCCTGTTATAACCCAACCCCTCACCTTTTCTGTCCTTATAATACATCCTACCTGGCTTGTAATACTCTATTCTATCATCATTTCCTACAAAATGCCTTTCCTGTATCTACAGGTTCTGGTACATAATCTAGAATATATTCAGAGATAGTATTAATGATACTAATACTATTATAAACAAATAACGGCACTAACATTTATTGATCCTTCCTCTGCTAAACACTTTACATACAATTACATTGTCAATGATCTCCAGCCAAAGGTCATCAGGAACACACCTGTGGTTGAGCAAGTTGAGTTTATTAACTGACAGCAAGGGAATACATACACCATAGGAAACTGTACTACATTGCAGTAAAAGGGTATTAGAAAGGACTTTTAGGATTCCTGCTTTGGTTGGGTTTTGCAATGGACCTAAGGAAGAGAGATGCCAGAAACCAGGGATAATTGTATGATTGGGTATCTCAATAAATCTTCTCTATACTAGGGGTGACTAGAGGGTGACTAATGTATAACTGGTAAAGAAACAGAAGTCACTCATACTAGCTGTGGCAGGGGATTGTTTGATATTTTGTGGCTTGGACAATGCTCATGCTTTGTCACTATTTAAACTTGATTATGGATTAGTTTTGTCTTATCCATCAAGGTCACAGAGTGGTTTTGTCTGATACAGATGTATCATAAAATTATGTTTAGTATTCTTAATTGTTATGAGAATACCAAAGTCTAGCAATGAGGGTGAGGCCAGCTTATAAAAAACACTAAGGCCTAGTTGAAAGTTTCAAGAGCTGGATACCAGGAGCTGCTTTTCTTTCTCAATACATGTATCATTTGGTTAACCAATTTGGTTTTATACTCTTGTCATCCTCATTCTATTGGTAATATAAATAAAGGTCAGATGGGTTGAATAACTTGCCTGAAGACAGAGAAAATAACTAAATCCAGTACTTAAACCTAAGACTGTCTGCCTACCTGATTCCAGAGCCCAAATATATCCTATTCTAAGTTCTCCATGAATATGAGAGAATTTCATTTTTCCCCTTTGAGTCAGATAATGATCTTAAGGGCTTTAAACATTATTGAAAAGTTTTCTAGACTAGATTCATTAACACTGACCAACATTTAAAATTTAACCCTTCCCTGCCCCCTCCACAATATTTTGATTCATAAAGTGGTCATTTTGCTCTTTACTACCCTTAGGTCTATTGATTCATATTAGGTTACTCTCATGCCTTCAACCTGAAACACAGAAACATAAATGGGATTCCCCCCAAACCCTGCCAAGGATATGAGCAGGGAATCTTTCTTAAATGGTCCCTCCCTCTCCTGAAATTACTTAGGGACTTGTTTGGCTCACAGTTTCAGTCAATGCAGTCCCAGACAAATGGACAAGAGGATCTATCTTTTCATGAATTAATTTTATTTATGCTGGCTCTATCTCTCTACTTCATATCCAGATATTAAAGGAAGAATCCAGAGCCATGTAACTCTAAGTTCCACAGTTTTGAAATAAAAGACAGCTGATAGCTTGATCCAAAATTTGGCTATCTTCATTCAAGAAAATAAAATTTTAATTTATTTTTATGGATATGTCATGACTGATATGATTATATAATATGATAGTCATATTGCAGGTCTATATAGCACTAGAGGTAAGCAAGTAGTTTTACAACTACCATGAATTCTTTAACACTTCTCCCACACATTAATAAGTGAGACATTTGCCCTTCCTTTGAGCCTAAGCAGGCTTATGATGGCTTTGACCAATAAAATATGGCAGAAGTGACGCAATCTGACTTCTGAGGTTAGGTTAAAGTCTGTGCACCTTGTTGTGTTTTTTTTTTTAACTCTACTGAACCCCTGATACACCACATGAGAATTCTAGTGACTTCAAGATGACTCTGATAGAGCTGGACCCTGCCAGTCCAGGCACCAGACATGTGAATTAAACTATCTTGAGCCCTCCAGACCATTTGCCATCTGAACACATCTGCAAGACCTCTGAAGATACCATGTGGGATAGAAGAACTACCCACTGAACACTGCCTGAATTTCTGATTCTCCAAATCATGACTGATAATAAAATTGATATTGTTGTGCCATAGTTTCCTATATAAAGGGGGTTAACAAGAAGAAAAGCATTTACCTTTAAACAACTACAGGATGCAAGGGGTTTCACAGGGCTAGAGAAATATTTTCCTTTTAGCTAATTAAAATAGATTTGAGTATTTTTGTAAACTTGATTCACTATGAATATATTGTAGTATATGTTTTTTTTCCCTAAAGTAATTCAAATGTGGATACAGTCGGGAAAAACAGACAATGCTAAATTTTGTAAAATATAGATATTTTATTTTAATGTTAAACACACCAACTACTATCTAAATATTTAGTCATTCATTCGTTCCTTCAATAATTATCTCTACTACAAAGAATAAATGTTTATTTTGGCCTAAGCATTGTGTGAAGCATTAGGGATATAGTAACAAGATGCACACATTATTTTCCCTCATGACTTTGCAGTTTAAATAAAGAATATTAATACTTTAAAAATCTATTCATGATATATATACATATTTTTTTTCTTTACATGCAGCTCTTCATTTGTTTTTTCAATCTGTTAAATCATTATTTCAATTTCTGGTTTCAAATATCACCACAGAAAGACATTTTCATGTCATGAGTACTCAGTCCATTGAATAATAAACATACATACACAATTTACATATACAATTTGCTTAGTTGAAGGGAAAAAGTTACTGGATAAAAATTGAATTACCTAATATATAGTATAACTAATTAATATTTGTATCAATAGATTTCCCACTGGGAGTTCATATTTTGTTTCACACTTTTATGTGGTTAGAATTATTGTATTTAAAAACTACCTAGAAACACTTTCAGTCAATTGTCACCAAATCAATTGTCTTTGGGACAGTAAATATGAAAACTTCAAAATTGGGGCCAATCATGATTTCACTCTTAACCAGCAAAATATGTAGTAAGAAATAGGTCCTAAAAATCATAACTATAAATTTGGCCATTGGTTACCAAAAATGTGCAACGTTTTATAAAATCATTATATCATATAAGAAAAATTCAGTTTTTTTTCTTGAGTACAAAGAATTTCTTTTTTTCATTTCTCATTATAAATTATTAAAATTGGGGTCATAAATAATGTGAAATATTTAGAGACCCACGAGGTGTCAGGGCATAGAGGAGGACTAATGCAGAGGCAAAGGACATCTAGACTGAAAGGATGACCAGGGGAAAAATTGAAGGGAATCCTAACACAAATAATTTACAAAAAGGACACATGGAGAACTCTGGCTAGATACACTTACATATTGATGTTGCGGGGGAACATGAGATGTATGAAATGATTTTAAGTGGCAGAATAGCAAAGTAAAATTGAATTCCACATTGTGAAAGCTGTTTACCATTTACTTCTTTTAAACCATCTTTTACTTCTTCTGAATATAGTAAAAGATTCAGTCTGGTGTTGGCATATCTTGATATCATTCTAAAACTTGCTTATTCTCAAAAAGAACAGGTTTCTAGTACAGAGCTTTCATAAAGAACACCATCTTGGTAGAATATAATTACATGGCTTTTATTTTCTTTTATCTTCATCTTTACCTTAAATTTTTGATTTTTGGTCAAATGACACTTATTTTCTCATTTATAATAATGGACAAAATAGGCTTTCCTGAATGCCAGAAAGCTGGACTTGAAAATTCAATGAGGCCCATGTTGTCACTGCCTCACCTGTCTCCTCCTGAATGAAGATGTCTCTTTACAGGGTCTGAATTGATTACATAACTAAATCCCAAACCTATCTGCAAATCCTGTCCATATCTTACAAATATATCCAGATTCTGACCTTGCCACTTAAACCATAACCTTGCTAGTCCAAGTCACTGTCCCTTACTTGAAATACAGCAACAGCTTCCAACTGATTTGCCAACACCTACCCCTTCCCTACACTCCATTCCCAAAGAAAAGCCAAATTTTCTCACTAAAAATGTTAATCAGATTGTGCAGTTGTTCTGCTCAGAATCTTCCAATGTTTCCCCGTTTTCCCATTTCACCCATCTATTTGCAAGAGTTACAATGTTCTGTCAGGAGGTAACTACTGGTTACCTCTGATCTCATCTATTTTTACCCTCACCGGCCTCCATGATATTCCTTGAATTTCCTTGGAAGACTCTATTCTCAGATCCATTGCATTTGTTGTTCCTTCTGCCTGGAACACTTTCTTCCTAGATACCTACATAGCTTACTCCCTCATCTCCTCGCTCAATTTCATCTTCTCTTTGAGTTCTTCCTGAACCACCTTGTTTAAAATTACATTACCTAATGCACCAGATGGACACACAAAACGGACAATTCCGGTGGGGGGGGGGGGGAAGGGGAGAGAAATAAATAAAAATAAATAAATCTTAAAAAAAAAAATTATGTTACCTATTCATCCTGTTGTCACCACCTTGGCACCTGAGTCTCCCTTCCCTACTTGGTTTCTCCATATCAGTCATATCCCTACAGATTAATACATACTTTACTTATGCTGCTTATTGTCTGTCTCTCAACAAAAGAGAATATTTTTTGTCTGTTTTGTTAATTGCTGAGTCCATACTGCCTATTTTAGTGCCTAGTACAACAAATGTAAATATTTGTCAAATGAATGAATCAATGAATGAATGAAACATGTAAACAGTCCCTGTAAAGTAAGTTCATAAATTGTCAGTGTAAGTTTTTCTGGATCAGTGATATAAACTGCATGTATAAAATAATAGTTGAATAATAAGTATTGAGATCTGCCAAGTCTGGTGAAAATATTCCTCCAGAAGACAGTTGCAGCAGCAACAGAAGCTGCCCCTGGGAATCCCAGGACAAAGGGATGCTGTGCTATGTTACATCTATTCCCACCATTTGGGGACATTTCCATCCTGAAGAGTCGTTGTACTCTTAGCTAGTTAAATTGGTGCTAGCAATTTAACCTTACCCAGGTTGAACATATGTGGGCTCACTCACGAATGCTTTATCACCAGCATGCTTCAGTGGTAATGGATTATTAATTTAAATGAATTTATTTTAGAAGGACTATTTTTAAATGAGTCAACATTAGATAGGTTAAAATCCATGAAGAACTGTTCAAAAGACTGAAATATAGGAAATTCTTTTCTCGTGAGGTAGATTATTTGGAAAGAACTGGGCTAGGGAATAGGCTGTAGATAAAAACCAAGATCTTGTTCGGTAGAGCATGGGTCACTTGGGATACTCAGAACTTATAGTATTTTAGGTTAACAGTATTTCACAAGTCGGAATTTGTATACCCTTACTTCAAAAGATGATTCAATGATTAAAAACACAACAAAAATACAATTTAGCAAGCAAAGTGGCAGATAAAATTAACCACTTACAATTTTTACTCTTTCAGTCTCCATATAACTTGTGTTCCTAAGGACATTATTCTTTCAAGAAGGTTGAATACTAATACAAATATTTTCAGTTAAATTAAATTCTGTCAATAATTTTACTAGATGTTGACTTTTATTTCAACAAAATTTTCAAAAATGTTAGCTCGTCACAAGTTCCATTCATCAGTTTTCAAAGTCAAGGCTTTGTTATTCCTCATAAATACCCAAAATGCTGTGGTTCAGTGGTGGATTTACACAGCCTACACGACAGGATGCTGAAACAAGCAGGAGAGACAAGCCAATCTCTTACCCTCTCCATTATCAACATGCTCTCTAAGCTCGGTTTTTCATTTCACATCATGTATCAGTAAAAATGTGGCAATGACAAGGTAATAGAAGGATGATTAGCTTTAATGTACTCCCTTTCATGTTTGTAGTTAGAGCAAATATGAACTAATTTATACCCTTAGCTATTTTTCTTTTTGGTGTGTTATTATAACAAATGTGAAAATTGCTGGTTTAAGTGCAATCGATCAATAGAGATAAATGCAAGTCAAGTTCGATGAATCTTTAACAAATTCCCATAAAGAAGCCCTTCTTCATAAGGACTGTTAGTAATTTCTATGTCAGCATAAAGAACTGGGAACTCTGGGTTTTGGTAGGTGACATGGATTTTTTGATTAAGCAAGTGAGTCAAATAGCAACAAATCAAAATAGCAAACAATTGGGTGCTATGGAACAAAGAAATCACAAGAGCTTGTATTTGATTTTAAAGATGTATTTTATGTTTTCGACAATGTAGCTAATCAATATTTTGAAAGGATTTGGACAACTATAAGACCCTGTAGGTAGTCAGTTCTGAATAACTCTAAATGAAATGTACTCACAAATTATTTACTTTTATTATTAGAGATTCTATTCCTGGGTAACTTTTAAATAGTGAAATGCAACCAGAATGATTAGAATCTTTATCAAATTTAATAATATACATAATATTTCAACAGTGAAAGCCTTCAGTCAATTTGCAAGGTTTATAAAAATATAAATTGGCTCAAGGCTTTTGCTAATGGAAATATATATGTGTGTGTATGTATATGTATATATCCCATTTAAGGCTAAGTTGATTATACAGCTTTGTTGTAAATCCACCTTTTGTTTAAGCAATAAATATGAAGCAAACTATTTATGCTGACTCAAATATTAACCTTGCATGGTAGATTGATGAGAACAAGAGTGAAGTATAGTTCTATTTTGAAAAATCTCTTATTTTTTTATGTAATACTTTACTTTGCAATAAGATGTGTTAAAATACAAAAATTGAAACAAAATATATTTATAATCCTTCCTAAGACTATCATACACTTATATTCAGGAAAGAAATGAGAGATTTTTCAAAATTCACCCAAAGGATCAGCAAATAATTTTTATAGACTATATCTGAAAGAATTATGAAGAGTTAAGTTATTAAATGGCAGATAAATTGACATGTGTATCAAAAAAACACCATTTTATTCAGAACAATTTCATAATACAAAATTCTGGGAAATGATTACAAAGATGAGGTTATATCTCATCTGCGAAATTCCAGCATGAAATGTGGAGAAATAGGTACGTCCAGAAAGATACAGCTAATATTTGTTTACATGAAGCAGAAGCTGTTGGGAGTCATAAAACAGATAGGAATACTTACACGGTAATTTTGACAAGTTGCAGAGGTTGAACGTGGACTAACATGAAAGTGAGAAAATCCTGAGGGTTGCAGAATTCTGGGGAGTTGGGGAACACTTTCCAAGACTTTATCTCAAGTTCTCACAGTGAAGATTTGAGAAAGCTAACCTCAGGGTTCTGACCAGAGGAGGGAAAGAGTATTTCCTGTAAAATATACTCAGAGTTATCTCCATAACAAAGACCTACTCTACAAGGGGAAAATACTTTCCCAGAGCCTATTTCCAGTTAGGGGGAGCTCATTTCTCCCACTTGTTTTCTTCCCCTTCTGGCTTCCTGTCTCATTCTTTTTATTTTCATAAAAATAGGAACATAATGAACAGGAGTCAAGACTTCAGGGAAATAGATTGTGAGTGCTGCAGCCAGGAAAGGGAGTAGAAAGCAGAAGAAAAGGTTTTACCACTAAAGAAACACTGATAAAGTTCATGGATTGAAACACAGCCCAAATAAAACACTGAGACTTAACTGGAAGATTACAGAACGTTCCCCTGTCCCCATACCTAACTACTATGCCAGCAGAGCTCCAGTGTAACAGTGGACTACAGCTAGAACAGTGCAAGACAGAATACGTTAGAGGAATTTGAAGCTTGTGGCACTTATGGCTACAGCAGATGTTAAATATAGACCAACTCTTAGCCAGATTAACATTAATTCTCACACTGAAGGCCTTTTTAGCTCAGTTCTTATTGACTGATACAACATATCCATCTTTTCACAAAAAATTTCAAGGCATACCAAAAGACAAGAACAATCATCAGAGAGACCCAGGTGTAATAGAGTTGGAATTACCAGACAAAAAATTAAAATAACCGTGTTTAAAATGTAAGGGATCTAAGAGAAAAGGGAAACAAAATGCAAAAGAAGAGTAATGTGAGCAGAGAGCTAGGGATTCTAGAAAGAATCAAAATGACATGCTGGAAACTGAGAACATTGTAACAGAAATGAAGAATGCCTTGAGTGGGTTCAACATTAAAATTGAAATGGCCAGGAAGAATCAATGAGTGAGAGAATGAAAAAACAAAAACAAAACAAAACAGGGCATCCAAAAACTGCAGGACAAATTTACAGGTGTAACATATGTGTAATTATAATAACAGAAGGAAAGGAAAGAGAGAATAGAGTAGAAGAAATATTTAAACTAATAGTAGCTGAGAACTTTCCAAAATTAAAGACAGATACAAAACCAGAGATTCAGGAAACACAGAGAACACTAAGCAGGATAAAAGTACAATTACAAAACATACACAAATACACAAGCAGCTGGATTTATCAGATTCAAATTGGAGAAGAGCAAAAACAAACAGAAAGTAGTGAAAGAAGCTGGTGGGAGGGTGGTGGGAGGAATAAAGTACCTTACCCATAGAAGAAAAGGTGTAAGAATTACAGTGGCTTTCCCATTCAAAACCACATGAGTAAAAAGATATGGGAAAGAGAGAGCAGATGTGGCTCAAGAAATTGAGTGCTCCTGGGTTTGGTTCCATGTGCTTCCTAAAGAAAAAACAGACAAGGAGCAGACAAGGAGCAAAAAAAACCCAAGCAGACAATGAGGAAAAAACAACAAGCAAAATGCAAAGACAAACAAATCAGGGTGTCATCTAGGGTGGGGGGTGGGGGCAGAGATGGGAAAGAAATCTTTAAATGGGTTGAAATAGAGTATCCACCAACCAAAAATTCTATAGCCAGTTAAATTCCACTTCAAAAGTGAAGGAAAAATACTTTCTCAGACAAACACTGAGGGAAATCATCGCAAGACACCTGCTCTGCACAAAATGTCAAAACTTCCTTAGGCAGAAGGAAAATGATATTATATAGGTCATTAACTAGGATCTACATAGAGAAAGGACGAAGATCAGAGAAACTATAATTAAAGGCAAAGTAAAATCTTTTATTTTTATAATTATTAACCAATTGGAAAGATACATTTGTTTAAAGCAATAATAATAAGTGCTTTGGGTGATGATAGCATATGGGTACATGAAATGAATAATAAAAATGTCACAGGGGACAAGGGGGAAGAATTGATAATACTCTTTTATAAGGTGCCTAGACAACATATGAAGCAATATCATGTTATTTGAAGTTGCTTTTGATTAGTTAAAATGCATATTGTAAAATCTAGGACAATCAAGAAAAAAGGTTTCCTAAGATAGAATAAAAGAGAAGATAATTTCACTGGAATCATATAAAATGCTCAATTCAAGCCAGAGAAGGAAGAAAAAGGGTGTGGATGGGTTTGAAGGACAAATGCAATGACTAGAGTATACCTACAAACATGGTTGCTATAAATCCAAATGTATCAATAAATGTGATTTTAAATGTGAATGGTCTAAATAAAAGATAAGGATTGTCAGAGTGAATAATAAAACAAGATCCAAATATATGTTGTCTATAAGAAATGCACTTTAAATATAATTTTTAAAACCCATTTAAAATAAAGAGAAGGCAAAAGATACAGAATGCTAACACTAAGCAAAAGAAAGATTACCAGGAACAAAAAGGATCATTACATAACAATAAAGGGGCCAATTCTCCAAGAAGACATAGCAATCCTAAACATGTATACATCTAACAACAACACATCAAAATACATGAGGTAAAAACTGATAGATCCAAAAGGAGAGCTAGACAAATTCACTATTAAAACTGAAAATTTCAACAATGCTCTGTCATAAATTGATAAATCAGAGAATCATTCATAAGGATATAGATGAACTGAACAGCATTATCAATCAACTTACTCTTACTGGCTTTTTTTTTGCTTAACCTTAGCAATCATTGAGATGTAGAGTGAATTTTATGGTATGTGAATTATATCTGAATAATTCTCTTTAAGAGTGTACAGTTCAGTGGTTTTTAGTATATTCACAGAGCAATGAAACAATCTCCCCTATCCAATTTCAGAAAACTTCCAACACCCCCCAAAAAACCCCAGACCCATTTGCAGTAATGCCCCATTCCCCATTCATCCCAGCTCCTGGTAACAACAAATTTAATTTCAGTATCTATGAATTTTTCTTTTCTTGACATTTCATATAAAAGTAATAACATAATATGTGGCTTTTTGTGTCTAGGTTCTTTCACTTAGCATGTTTTCAAGGCTCATACACGTTGTATCATGCGTCGATACTTCATTCATTTTTATGACTGAATATTCTGTAGTATATATATCATATTTTGTTTATCCATTCATGAATTGATGAATATTTAGACGGTTTTTTTGAATTTGAATTTGTGAATTTGAAGCTATTGTGAATATTTTGTTATGAACATTCATATATAAATTTTATTGTGGCCATATGTGGAATTGCTGGGTTATATGGTAACACTTTAATCATTGAGGAACTTCCAGATTATTTTACAATGTGTCTACACCATTACAAATTTCTGCCAGCTGTGTATGATCATACCAATTTCTCTATATCTTCACCAACACGTGTTCTTGACTCTCTTTGATCACAGCCATCGCAGAAGATATGCAGTGGTCTCTCATCTTCGTTTGTATTTATCTTTCCCATTTTACTAATTGTGTTTAGCATCTTTTCATATTAGGCCAATTGTGTACCTTCTTTGAAGAAATGTTTATTAGTGTCCTTGTTTTAAACTGTTTTAAATTTTTTATTGTTCAATTGAAAGTATCCTTTTTATATTCTGGATACTGGTTTCTTATCAAGTATATGATCTGCAAATATTTTCTCCCATTCTATGAATCATCTTTTCACTTGCTTAATAATGTTCTTTTAAGTACAAAAGTTTTAAATTTTGGTGAAATCCAATTATTTTTTGCTGCTTATACCTTTGTTGTCATAACTAATATAACAAGCATTGCCTAATGAAAGAGGAGGAAGATGCGCATTCATATTATGAATTTTAAAATTTTAGTTTAACATTTCTGTCCTTGATCTACTTGAGTCAGTTTTTATGTTCAGTGTGATGTATGGGTTCAACTTCACTCTTTTCCTTGTAGATATCCTATTTTCACTACACTGTGTGTCAAAAATACTATTTGTCCCCATTGAATTTTCTTGGTATCTCTGTAAAAACTCAATTGACCATAAATGTACAGGTGTACTTCTAGACTCTCAAATCTATTCTATTGATCTATGTCTAGTCTTGTTACAATATCACACCATGTTGATTAACGTACCTTTATAGTAAGTTTTGAAATCAGTGTGAGTTCTCCAATTTTGCTCTTTTTCAAGAATATTTTGACTATTCTGGGTCTCTGCATTTCCATATTAATTTTACAATCAGCTTGTCAATTTTTACAAAAAGCTAGCTGGGATTTTGATAGGGACTTTATTGATTCTTCACATCAGTTTGGGGAGTATTGTCATTTTTAAGATATTGAGTCTTAATATTGATGAGCTTGGGTGCTTTTCTGTTTACATAGAACTTCAGTTTCTTCCAATGATGTTTTAGAGTTTTTCATGTACAAGTCTTGCACTTCCTGTGTTTATTTCTGAATACTTTGTTTTTTGAATGCTATTACATATAGTATTGCTTTCATAATTTCATTTTTTATTATTCTTTGCTAGTATATAGAATTGCAATTGACTTGTATATATTGGACATTTTAAATAATTTAATGTGGTTACTCTGGAAATCAGATTGCTTCCTTTCTTTAGGGTTTGTTGTTGTTATTTGTGATTGCTGTTTGTTTAGGGACTACCCTTAAATAATTCATTAACTGTATTGTTTGTAATGTGTAGCCACAGATATCTCTTTTCAGCTACCTAGTGGTCAGTTAGTGATTGGACAAATATTTTCTTAAATGCCTGGTCTTAGATAAGGAATCTATGTGTGTTTGTTGGCATGCCTTCAATTCTCCAGCAGTAAATTTGCATTTTAACTTCCAATTCCTGCTTTCCAGAAGCTTTTGGTTAGCAAGGGCTAAGAATTTAGGGCATTCATAGAACTTCCTGTGTATTTTCATAGCCCTGAACGTATGCATAGTCCTAGCGTGCACATGAAGTTCTAGATTCCCAGTAGCAAGTTACATAGTTTCAAAGTCTCTAAGAAAACTCATCACCCAAGCTTTTCCTTTTAACATATTTGGTTAGCCTATTTTTTGCTCAAACTCTTATTGCTGCCTCAAAGAGGTACAATGCTGAACAAATGACATTGATTGTTTTTTATGAGCAACCTTTGAAAAAAGCCTGCATGAACTGAGTAAGGTCTAAGTTAGGTCAAATAAAGACAGGCCTTATTGATGAGTGTTTCCAAGGAACTGCCATACAGGTAAAATAAATTTAAAAATTAAAAAATAAATAGGTAATTTTCTGAGATTAACTCATTTGGAGAGCTCCAAACCCCATGTTGCCCCTCCATTGGCAGCTAAACTTCTGGCTCTCAGTTTTCCTGGGGACTAATTTTCAAGTTGACCATAGACCTAGCAAAAGGAGTATAGGAATAGGGCAAAATAAAACTTCACAAGGCTAATTATCTATTCTTCATAATATTTAGCCATTTTTCTTGAATGTATGCTCCTCGTATTTTATGTGACTTTAAAAATTCTGAAAAAGTTAATTTTGAAATTTTTTCCCATGTTCTCATTGCTTTTATAGAAGAATAGCTTTTCGGAAGTCCTTACTCTGTTTTCTGCTGATGTAAGACTAATGACATGTATAGGATATACTCAATCCAGTAACATCAGAGTGCACAATCTTTTTGAACTCACATGGAACATTTTCCAAGGTAGACCACATTATGGACAATAACAACCCAAAAACTTGAAAAAAGTACAAATCATAGAATGAAAGTTCTCATGCCACAATAGAATAAAACTAGAAATCAATATGAGAGAGATATTTAGAAAATGCCTATATATTTGGAAAAAAACAACACACTTCTAAACTTTGTATAAGTCACATAGGAAGCATAAAGTGATAGTAATTAAAATATTTTGAACCAATAAAAATGAAATATCAGCTAATTAAGAGTTATGGGATATAGGGAAAGCGGTATGTACTCGAAATTTATAGCATTAAATTTAAATGAAGATTTCAAAATAAAAAGGTTTAAAGTCAATCACATAGGATTTCACCTTAGGAAACTAAAGAAAGAAGAGCAATTTTAGTCCAAAGCAAGTAGAAGAAAATAATAAAAAACAGAGCAAATATCAATGAATTTATAATAGGAAATCAATAGAGAAAATTGATAAGCCCAAAAGCTTGTTCTTGGAAAAGAGCAATAAAATTGATAAACCTTTAGCCAGGCTAACAAAGAAAATAAGAAAGACACAAGTTATCTATAACAGAAATGAAGGAGGGCTACAGATCCCACAGGCATTAAAAGGATAATAAAGAAATATTATAATAAAACTCTATACCCATACATTCAATGCTTAAATGAAATGAACCAAATCCTTAAAAGAAATACAACTATCAAAATCATTCAAGGAGACTTCTGGTCAATCAAGATGGTGGCATAAGATGTATCAGGGTGTTAGTACCCCACAAGAATGTTTGAACACCTAGCAAAAACTAGCAAAGTCATCTTCCTCAAAATGTCAGAAAACAGTAACTAGGTCACAGTAACTGAGTGAGTTCTAAATGAAGAAAATGCCCCTTCAAAAATGGTAGGAGAAGCTTTTGATGCCCTGTTGGCCCCTTACACACACCCTTCCAGTAAAGTGTGGAGCCAAGCTTTACTTCCCTTGTGGGTCTCCGGTCCTGTACTGAAGGGAACAGAGTAACCCTGATGTACATATTGGGGTGGCTGTATGTCAGGGCCAGTTTATTGAGTAGCAAAATAAAAAAGTCTGACCCAGGAAATTTGGTTCTGGCTTATGCTTCCAGAAATTGTTCTGCAGGTAGCAGTAGCTTGTGGATAGCTAAAGCACTGTAAGAAACAATAACCTCTAAGTGACCAACGTAGGCAAAGTATTACCTGCTTTAAGACATAAAATAGAGCATCTGAGAAAGTGGGGAATTATATTTTATAAGTAGAGGGGGCATTTGAATTCCTCAAAATGGACAAATTGCTAAGCCACAAGTGAGCATAATTCAGGACAAGACACAGGCTCAAAAACAATGGAGAGGACCTTGAATTTAATTTTCACCTTGACCTAACATTCTTGATATGAGGGCTACAATCTGAAGGAAAGCACCAGCCAACTTAAAGCCAATTTACAAAGACTGTGAAAGGTATCTTTTGCATTAGTTTGTTTTTATTAGCTACCGGCACTCAAGGGAATCTCTTACCTATAACTAACTGGGTACAAACATAAGGGACAGAGACCTCAGGGACTCAGTCCCAGAGCTGACATATTAAAAGAAAACAGAAAATTATGGTCCATCCAAAGGAACAAGATAAAAGTCCAGAAAAATGAAGAACATCAGATTTTTAATATACTAGACAAAACCATAAAAAATGTTCTTCAATATGTTCAAGAAGATAAAGAGAATATGGAGAAAGAAATAAATGGCATTAGGAAAATGATGAAAGAAGAATATGAATATCAATAATGAGGTAGAAATTTTTAAAAAGTAACAAAATATAAATACTGGAGTTGAGACCAGAAAAACTGAAATGAAGTGTTAGAGAGGATGTAGAGAAATAGGAACACTTATTTATTGCTGATGGGAATGTAAAATGGTGCAGCCACTGTTGAAGACATTTTGGCAGTTCCTCAAGAAGCTAAATATGGATTAAGTTATGACCCAGAAATCCTGCTACTAGGTATATACCCAAAACAATAGAATGGAGGGACTCGAACAGATACTTGTACACTGATATTCATAGCAGCATTATTCACAATTGCCAAAAGATGAAAGCAACCCAAGTGTCCATCAACTGACAAATGGATAAACAAAATGTGGTATATAAATAAGATGGAATTTTATTCAGCTGTAAAAAGGAATGAAGTCCTGATGAACATGACAACATGAATAAACCTGGAGGAAATTATGCTGAATAAAATATGCCAGGCTCAAAAGGACAAATATGTATGATCTCACTGATATGAACTAATTATAATAAGAAAATTCATAGTTTAGAACCAAGAATATAGGCTATCAGGGGATTGATTGAGGTAAAGAATGGGCATATGATGCTTAATTTGTACAGAATTTCAATTTAGTTTGATTGTAATGGTTTGGAAATGGATGGTGGTAGGATTAGCACACTATTATGAGTGTAATTAGCAGTAATAAGTTATTTTTGTGAATGTGGTTAAAAGGGAAAGTTTTGGGCTGTGTATGTTACTAGAATAAAAGTTAAAAGATAAAAATACAGGACTGTATAGCACAATGAGCCTTACTGTGTACAGTGAACTGGGGTTAATACTACAAGTATAAGAATGTTCCTTCATGAAGTACAGCAAATGCACAACACTAATACAAGGCATTAGTAATAGAGTGGTATGGGGGAAAATACACCTAATGTAGACTATGAAACAAAAGTCATACAAGGAGAAATAGCACTATATCTATTTGAGAAATTGATTCGATAATTAGTAATCTCTAAAAAAGAAAGCACAAGGGCTCAGGTTGCTCATTGGTGAATTCAAGCAAAACTTTGAGGAAGAAATAACATTCTTCACAATCATTTCCATAAAATGGAAGCAGACAGAATAGTTCCTCTCTAATTATCTGACACTAACATCACTCTAATACAAAAGCTAAGTAAAGATTTTACAAGTGAGAAAGACTATAATCCAATATATGTTATGAACACTGGCACAGAAATCCTCAACACAATATTAGTAAATCAAATCCAAATCCAACAATACATGAAAAAAGTTATATACCTTGACCAAATGTGATTTAATTCACAAATACAATTGAAAGTAAATATAATCCACCATATTAACAAGATAAAAGAAAATAATAATTTGATTTTATTAATGAATGCAGAAAAAACATGATAAAATTCAATACCCAATCATGATGAAAACTCTCAGCAAACTAGCAATATAGGGGAACTTCATCAACTTGATCAGCAATACCTACCAAAAACCTGTTGCTACCATCATACTTATTGATAAGAAACTTAATGCTTTCTTCCTAACATGAACAAGGGAAGGATAATTTCTTTCATCCTTTTATTCAACCTTATGCTGGAACTCCTTTCTAGTGCAATAAGCAAGAAAAACAATGGTAAGAAAGGAAGAAGTAAATTCTCTGTTTGCCTATGAGATGATACTGTATATATATAATTCTTCATATTCTACAAAGTCCTGTGGTGAATAGTAGTATAAAAAGTTTATAGAGGTGGCAGACTTGGCCCAGTGGTTAGGGCATCCATCTACCACATGGGAGGTCCACAGTTCAAACCCCAGGGCCCCCTTGAGCAATGTGGAGCTGGCCCATGGGCAGTGCTGATGCGCATAAGGAGTGCCATGCCATGCAGGGGTATCCCCCACGTAGGGGAGCCCCACGCACAAGGAGTGCGCCCCATAAGGAGAGCCGCCCAGCGCGAAAGAAAGTGCAGCCTGCACAGGAATGGTGCCACACACACAGGGAGTTGACACAACAAGATGACGCAACAAAAAGAAACACAGATTCCCATGTCGCTGACAACAACAGAAGCGGACAAAGAAGACACAGCAAATAGACACAAAAAATAGACAACTGGGGTGGGCGGGGGGAGAGGAGAGAAATAAATAAATAAATAAATCTTTTTAAAAAAAGTTTATAGAAAATAACATTACTGTACCAAAGTCATTTGCTTTCCTATATACAAGAAATGAAAAATTGGAACTTGAAAAATAAAAGTAATTTTTACTATACCACCAAAAAAATAAAGCAGTTACATATAATTTTAACTAATTCTAATAAAATATGTACAGGAAATATATGTAGGAACCTACAAAACAGTAATGAAAATAATCAGTGAAGGGGAGCAGATGTGGCTCAAGTGGTTGAGTATCTGCTTCCCACATGGGAGGTGCTGGGTTCAGTTCTGGATTCAGCCTCCTAAAAAATAAACAAACAAACAACAAGCCAAACAAATGGAAAAACCAATTCAGCTCTGCCAATGTGACTCAGGGGTTGAGCACCGGCTTCCACATATGAGGTCCTGGGTTCAGTCCCCCTCCCCTCAAAAAAAAAAAAAATCAATTAAGATCTAAATAAATGGAAAAATATTACCTGCTCATTCATTGCAAAATTCATTATCAAGGTGTCAATTTTTACCTACTTGATATATAGATTCAATTCAATGTTATTCAAAATCTCAGAATGCTATTTTGTATATTATTGGGGAATGACTCATGCCCCTCCAAACTCCTGTTCCTATGTGTATATCTGTTAGTAAGTAGGATCTTTGAAGATGTTATTAACATGTGCCTAAACTGAATGAGGGTGGGCTGAAATATGGCTGAAATCCTTATACGCACAGGAAATTAAACACAGAAAGAGAAGCCACAGGGAATAGCCACAAGCTGGAAATCAATAGAATCAAGAAATGCAAGAAGATGCAGCCATGTGAAGCCCTGTAATGGAAAAGCCAAGTACCCCAAGGGTTGCCAGCCAACCAGAAGAAACGAACCCTGCAGAAAGTAATGGTTAGTAGGGTGGAGCAAGATTTCAGCCTATGAAAACTTGAACCAATAAACTCCTGTGTTACACCAACCCACTGTATAGCATTTATTTTAGCAGCTAGGAAATTAAAACATAGATGTTGGCAACTTTATTCCAAAGTTTAAATGGAAAATTAAAAACCTACATACCACACTACTAAAGGAAAGCGATGATGTAGAATTAATTCACACTATCCAATTTCAAAATTTTCTTTGAAGGTACCGTAATCAAGATAGCACAGTGTTGGCAAAATAATAGGCACATAGACCAATGGAACAGAATAGAAAGTCTAGAAATTGCTCCATAAAATATAGTTGCCTGAATTTTCTCAAAATTTCCAAAAAAATTCAGTGGAGAAAGAATACATTTTTCTTCACAGTCATTCTTCACAATTTTTATGAAATGATGGTACAATTCCAGGTTCACATGCAAAAAAAAAATTTTTTAACCTAGACACAGGCCTTATAACTTTCAGAAAAATGAACTCAAAATGGATCATAAATTTAAAGAGCAAACCATGACATTTATAGAAGAAAACCCAGAAGAAATTCAACATAAGCTTAGATTTGTTAATGAATTTTAGATACAACAGCAAAAACACAATAAATGAAAGAAAAAATGGGTAAGTTGGACTTTATTAAAACTGAACTTTTCTTTCTTTTAAAGATACTTATGAGAATGAAAAGTAAGGCCACTTACTGGGGAAAATATTTGTGAAACATAACTGAAAAAGATATTATATTCAAAATATTCTAAGAACTCGTAAATCTTCTGTGGAAGAAATTGCTACACGGTGCGTTATGAACACAGCAAAGATTTTCAGCAGGTGAAGGCACAACAAAGAATTTTAACACATGACTACTTTACTTCTTACCCAGCACAAAGGATCAAAAGAGCAGGGAAAGAGAGCGTGGGCAATATCCTAGGGAGACAAGCTGCTTGGGTCGGAGTCAGTGGATGGTAGCTCCACATGCCCAGCTGCACAGTGGAGATGACTGACAAATTTGTGCTGTCCAAAGGTGAAGCAATTATACAACCAAGTGTGTGTGGGGGGGAGGGGGGGACCCCTGCCACTGAGAGTCCCTGCCCTCATAAGAAACTAGAACTTCTTGTTCCCAGTTTCAGGTTTAAGGTATGATCAGGTCATTCCATTAGATATTATATCTCCCCTGGGACTGTGGAATAAGAACATATTGTAGCATCGGCACACAGTAAAAAAAAAGGGCTGGGGGGGAGTTTAGGAGAAGGCTGGGAGATGGCCATTGGTGTCTTTAACTTTCTTAGCATCTCAACAATAAGAAAACAAACACCCAATTAAAAAGAGAGCAAAACTTATTTCATATATACCTTTATCCACTTCACTGCCTTCTGTATTGTTGTGAAGTAAATCACATCATTTTGTCCATGATTAGCAATAAGTTGATAATTGTTAAGCTGGGTGATGATTATATGGGAGTTCATTGCAGTACTTTGTCTACTCCTGTATATGTTTGATATACTCTAATTTTTTAAAGTAAAGGAAAAAACACTTGTTAAAAGTGAGTGAAAGATCTGAATGGACACCTCACGAATGAAAACAAGACAATGTAAGGCTAGTAAATAAACATATGAAAAGATGTCCATATCTTTTGTCACTAAGGAAATGCAAATTATATCAATTATGAGAAACAGCTACACACCTATTATTAGGTTGATGAAAAGTAATTGCAGTTTTATATTGTTGAAATTTGCTATTTATATTGGCATATGTTTTGTTTTTTAAAGATTTATTTATTTATTCTCTCGCCATTCCTCTGCCTCACCCTCCTGCCACACAGTTGTCTGCTCTCTGTGTCCATTCACTGTGTGTTCTTCTGTGTCCCTTGTACTCTTGTCAGCGGCACCCAGAATCTGTGTCTCGTTTTTTGTTCTGTCATCTTGCTGCGTCAGGTCTCCGTTTGTGCAGTGCCAATTCCTGGGCAGGCTGCACTTTTTTCAAGCTGGGCAGCTCTCCTTACGGGGAGCATTCCTTGCACATGGGGCTCCTTTACATGGGGGACACCCCTGCGGGGCAGGGCACTCCTTGCGCGCATCAGCACTGCGTGTGGGCCAGCTTACCACATGGGTCAGGAGGCCCTGGGTTTGAACCTTGGACCTCCCATGTGGTAGGCAGATGCCCTATCTGTTGGGCCAAATCCGCTTCCCTGATATTGGCATATGTTTTTAAATAAATGTGGTTATGTTATACATCTTTTTAATGTGCATTTCTTCATTTATTTAATTTTTTGCTAGTGACATGTTTATTTTATATTTATTTTAGACTATGGAAATGATGTTGGACAAAAAGCAAATTTGAGAATTTTCTTATCTCAGTACAAAATGAGTTGTAAAGCAGCAGAGACAACTCACAACATCAAAAGTGCATTTGGCCCAGGAACTGCTAACGAATGTGCAGTGGTGGTTCAAGAAGTTTTGCAAACGAGATGAGAGCCTTGAAGATGAGGAGTGTAGTGGCCAGCCATTGGAAGTTGACAACAACCAACTGGGAGCAGTCATTGAAGCTGATCCTTTTACAACTACACCAGAAGCTGCTGAAGAACTCAACGTTGACCATTTTATGGTCGTTAGGCATTTGAAGCAAATTGGAAAGGTGAAAAAACTTCATAAGTGGATGCCTCATGAGCTGACCAAAAATAAATATATCAGTTTGAAGTGCCTTCTCTCATTACATGCAACAACAATGAATCATTTCTCAATAAGATTGTGATGTGTGATGGAAAGTGGACTTTATATAACAACTGAAGTTAACCAGCTCAGTGAATGGACTGGGAAGAAGCTCCAAAGCACTTCCCAAAGCCAAACTTGCACCAAAAAAAGGTCATGGCTCCTGTTTGGTGGTCTGCTGCCACTACAACTTTCTGAATCCTGGCAAAACCATTACATTTGAGAAGTATGCTCAATATATTGATGAGATGCACAGAAAACTGCAATGCCTGCAGCAGCCATTGGTCAACAGAAAGGGCCCAATTCTTTTCCATGACAACTCCTGACTGCATGATGCACAACCAATGCTTCAAAAGTTGAACAAATTGGGCTATGAAGCTTTGTTTCATCTGCCATATTCACCTGATCTCTCACCAACTGACTACCACTTCTTCAAGCATCTCAACAACTTTTGAGGGAAAACACTTCCACAATCAACAGGATGCAGAAAATGCTTTCCAAGAGTTCATCAAGTCCCGAAGTAAGGATTTTTATGCTACAGGAATAAGCAAACTTATTTCTTGTTGGCAACAATGTGTTGATTGTAATGGCTCCATTTTGATTAATAAAGATGTGCTTGAATCTAGTTATAAAGACTTAAAATTCATGGTCCAAAACCACAATTCCTTTTGCACCATCCTAAATAAAATTGCAAAAATCCAACGAATGACAATACCAATTTTAGGTGAGGAAGTAGAACAACAGTAACTTTCATTCATTGAGGATGGGAATGAAAATTTGTACAGCCACTTTAGAAGACAGTGTGACAAAACTGACATTTCTTTAAATCTAAATATATTCTTACCATACAATCTAGCAATCATGCTCACAAGTATTTGCTCTTCTGAATTTAAAACTTATATCCACACAAAATCAATATGGGAACATTTATAGCAGTTTTTTAAAATAATTGCCAAAAACTAGAACCAGCCAAGATTCTCTTTGTGATGGTTAAGTTCATGTATCATCTTAGCTGGGTCATGGTGTTCAGCTGTTCAGACTAGTCTTCTAGTATCAATTGTAAGGAATTACTTTAAAAAAAGACCACCACCACTTGTAATGACAGGACTAATGTCAAAGGGACATGGTAGCCAACTGAAAGAGCTCACAGTGGTCAAAGCTTGAACAATTTGAACAACAAAATAAATTAGAATTGGATTAAAGTACAAAATGAATATCCACGAGTCCTTACAAAAATAAATAACTGAAAAACAAAGAAAGCAATGGGGGAGAAGAGACAAGTCTCCCATACAGAAGAATTCCAAATAATTTACAGATACTTTACCCTCGAGGAGGGGAACATAACTTCCTACAGCTTAGGGGAAAATTGCATATAGTAACTTCCTTCCAAAAAGTACTATATGGAAAGGCAGAAGAAAAAAGTAATTATAAAGTGAAGAAACCTGACAAACATTATCTTAGCCAGATGGTCAAGGTGATACCATGTTGATATTATGCATCCTGGTTGATAATCTGATTTGATGTGATTTGATGCTAATGCTACTTAACCTCTGTGATCTTCTTCCCCATAATATGTAACTTTAGTTTGTTTGTGCATTTTTCCACTCTAATCTATATTTTATTTCTCCATCATGGGGACCCTGGGATGGTGATGTCCCCTCCACCTCTATATCCATGGATGATGGATGCAATCTCCTACTTGCAGTTGTGGGCACACTCAGTTCCCTAGTATGGTGGTTGACCATCTTCACAACTTGAATCTCTGGACTGTCCATGTGCCGGTTGGGCCCTGAGCCTCAGCAGACTTATAACTCCTACCCTCTGGTTCATTGGACTTACCCAGGCTAGCTAACGGGAAGGTAACTCTAGTTTACCATGAGGAAAAACATCAATCAAATCCTATTTTGGAAACATTCTACAAGATACTTGAAAAATACCACTCAAAACAATCAAGGTCATCGAAAACAAAGAAAATCTGAAAAATTTTGAGAGCCTAGAGGAGCCTCTGGAGACATGATAACTAAATGTAATGTGGATGGGCTCTTGGAACAGAACGGTGAAAGGACCTTCGGTAAAACCTAAGGAAAACTTAATAAATTATGGACTTTACTTAATAATAATAACATATTGATATTGGTTCATTAATTGTGACAAATATACCATACTAATATAAAATAGAGGAATCTAGGTAAGGAGAGTATTGGAACTCTCAGTATCATCTTCCAAGTATTTTTGTTAGTCTAAAACCTATTCTAAAATTAAAAGTTTATTTAAAAATTAATGCAATTCAAGGCTTAAAATATACAGGGTTCTTATTTGGAATCTCCCATATGTAAGAATTACATGATATGAACATTTATTAAAATGGAAAGGGGACTGTTGTCTGCACAAAATAGGCTATAGAGCTGTATGTACCAGACAAATCCAAATTGAAAGGCATACTGCAAAATAACTGACTAGGTCATAAAAGACAAATATTGTATGATCTCACTTGTTGAAATAATAAGAATAAGAAAACTCATAGAGTCAGAATCTAGAATATAGGTTACCAGGGGTTGGATTGGGGGTAGGAAATGGGAAGTTAAGGCTTAAAATGTTCAGGGTTCCTACTTGGAATGATGGAAATGTTTTGGCAATGGATGGTGGTGGTGGTAGCACAATATTGTGACTGCAACCAACAGCACTGAACTATATATATGAATGTGATTCAAAGGGGCAAATGTTAGATTGTATACATGGTAGCAGATTATTTTATTAAAATCCATGGAACTACAATACCCAGGGAACCCTAAGTCAAACCATGGACTACAATTAACAGTACAATTATAAACATGTACTTTCATCAACTACAACAAAAATTTCACACCAATGCAAGATGTTAGTAGAGGGGTGGTGTATAGGAATCCTGTATTTTATGCATGATTGTTCTGTAAACCCACAACTTCTCTAATAAAGAAAAAAATATTTTAAAAATAATAGGTGGTAAAAATGAATGTGAAACTATATCTAGGTTTTAACTGCAACCTTAAAAAACAAAAACAGGAATATTAAAGTGGAAGTACTAGAAAAAACACTGTTGTGGTCCTGATTGCTTAAAATCAACTGCAATTCCTAGATAAATCAATTCTCCTTTTCTCTGAATTCTCATATCAATTTATTGGTTGATTTTCTCTCAGTAAAGATTAATTTTCCTTCATAGTTATAGTTATAAAATCTGGTAAGGCAATATGCAACTAATTTGCAGTTAGTTTTGGGGCCATCCAGTGTAGGTGCAAATGTTCACATAAATAAATGTGGTTCCAAGATACTTCAAAGGATAAAATATGACCTATGGTATTGTTTAAATTCAATTCAGGAGATGAGTAAATATTTTATTTTAGAAATATATATTTAAAACACATTTTAAATAGGGAATATCAGTACCTAACTTAATTTTGTAAGCATCTGAAATGATGGAAAATTGCTCAACATCTTCAGATAAATTTCATTCCTTAGTGTGGTAGTCTTTAGCATGGTTCTCCAAATATTTCTCTTTCTCCTCTTAGTCAAATGGTAAGAGTGCATTTCTCCCTGACTTGAAGTTAATTTAGCCATATGACTAGCATGGGCCAATGAAATGTTTAAGGAAAATAATGTGCATCACTACTAGGTGGAAGAATTAGGAGTTGTGTGAAATTCCACATATTTAATTTTTCTACCCTAACAAACATGCCAGTATAGCAAGACATTTAATCTCCCTGATCTGGTTCTCTGAATAAGGATGACATACTGTCTAGCCTATCAGCTACCCTGTGCTGCTCAGGTACCGCAAACAAGGAGTAAAATGTTGTTTTAATCCAATGTGACTTTTAGGTTTGCTTGTTACCGCACTATAATTTAACCTATCCTGACTGATACATTTATCTTTATTTCTTAAAAAAGAACTATATATCTCATATATTCATGAGCAATATCCTAGTAAATAAAATCAGAGTCGAGGCATATAATGTAACGTGGACTGATGTAACATGCACTTTTTCTTCAAAAAACTTACTTCACAAGACTGTAGGCATGTAGCAGTCATCTGTCAACAAGTTGTCACTTTTGATCATGTAAAAAAGAAAGTTAATTCTTGAAATCCTTTAATTTAAAATGTTTAATTATTAATTTTACCCAGAAACCCCATCTTCCATGCTCAGTTATGACACTGATCAAAAATCAAGAAATTATACTGATCAAAAATAGAGATTATGATAACTTGACAGCTGAAGGCACCTAACTTTTAAGACTGATAAAAGTTCAAAAAGTTGATAAGTATGTTTTTAAAATGCACAGTTTCTGCAATAAGTCCCACCTGGATGGAGGGGAATTCACATAGCCCCTTACAAACTGGGTATACAAATGTAAGTAACATTTAAAAGAAAAACACCATGTCTTAATTTGCCAGGGATGCTGTTATAAATACCATACAAGGACTGGCTTAAACAACAAAAATTTATTAGGTCAGCATTTGGGAGACAAGATGTCCAAAATCAAGGCATCAGCAAGACCATGCTTTCTCCATGAAGCATGCTGGTGCTGGCTTGACACAATCCTTGGTATTCCCTGGTGGGTTAGATTGAATAATGTATCCAAGGGAAAAAAAATGTGTCCATAATCTTAATCCATTCCTGTGGGTATGAACCCATTATAAATAGGACCTTTGAAGATGTTTTGAATGAAAGTGGGCCTTAAACCACTATGGCTGAAGTGCTTATAAGGAAAGGAAACTGGACACCAAAACAAGAACATAGGAGAAACTGGAAGTCAAGGGAACCTCAAAAAAATAGGAGCAGACATCATCAAGTGCATTGTCATGTGATGGAAAAGCCAATGATCCTAGGATCACTGGAAGCCAGAACCAGAACACCATAGAATTCAGACAGAATGGATAACCTTGCTGACCACCTCGATTTTGGACTTCTGTTGGCCTCAAAACCATGAACCCAAAAATTTCCTGTTATTTTAGCCAACCCATTGTATGGTATTTGTGACTACAACTAGGACACTAAGAAACTTGGCTATTGTCTCTGCATCTGCCCCATGGTCTCCTTTTTTGGTTTCTCCAACTCTACCTGAATTCCTATGTTTAGAAGGCCTCCTATAGAATGGATTAGGACCCACCATGATTCAGTTTGGTCAATACCTTCATAGGATTTTCAGATGAGCCCACATCCTGACTCATTTGAAGTATTTACAAAGAAAGTATTTAAAAATGGGTTCACACTCACAGGATAGCAGATTACGATTAACAACATGTCCTTTGTAGGGTACAGTGACAGTTGGAATTTGGTGAATCCGCAAAATAAAAAGATCCTGTTCTTGAACTAATCCATTTCTATGAGTGTGATGCTCTTTTGATTGGACTATGTCAGTAAGGTGTGACACAGGTTGGATTTCTACCCTCTTGCTGGGCTTTATGTAAATGGAGACACAGAGGAAGTGACACACAGGAAAAGGAAGCTCTGCCATTTTGACCCATTTATATGACAGGACTCTAGGTTAGCCTACAGCTGCAGAAAGGCTGAGAAGCCCTAAAGAGGCTGAGAGAGGTCCTGGAGTCTGGAATCAGCAGAGCACACAGGCATGGAAGGAGGCCTCCAAGGGGCTGGGCCCAAGGAGCAGCTCAAGGTTGAGGAAAGGGAAGCAGATGAGACTGAGAGAGGAAGCCCATAAAGAGACAAACCATATGCCTGGTTGCCTACAGCTGAGCTCTAGGAGACACTAGATTCTTAAGGGGAATGCAGGGACCTCAGCAGAGATCAGAAACCACTTTCATCACATGGCAGGATACCAGGATCACCATTAGCAAACTTCAGTGAGAAAGCATTGCTGACTGTGCTTTGATGTGAACATTTCACAGCCTCAGAACTATATGTTTTGATCATTTTATAAAATTCCCATTATAAAAGCCAACCCATTTTCAGTACTTTGCATTGGCAGCCCTATAGCAAACTAAGACAATCCCGAACAGACCATATTGTTTAGAAATATCTGTTCCCAGTTCCTTCCCAGTTAGGTGGGTCTGCATAAAAAATTCTAATAAAATGTGAGCAAAATCGGTGTACATTTTCCCCCAATACCTGATATTCATTTTTCTCTACCTCTTCTTTATCTCAAGAAGACAAAAAATATAGACTTTATTATTACATTTCCTTGCTCTTGGGTTCACCCAGTGGGAAGTAAAGGTAGGAGCCTAGAGGGAGGAAGATAAGGAGGGGATGGTTCTTTATCTAGCTTTATCTTCATAAATTTTCTAAGGTAATGCCTCTCTCATTTTTTAAATTTTTAATTATCTTTTTAAAAAAGTTAATAGATCACATGAAATGTTACATTAAAAAACATAAGAGGCTCCCATGTGCCCCACTCCCCGACCCCCTACCCCATCATTTTTTATTGTATTTTTTGATGATACATAAATCACAAAAAATGTTACATTAAAAAAATGTAAGAGGTTCCCATATACCCCACACACACCCCCTACCATACTTCTCCCATATCAACAACGTCTTTCATCATTGTGGCACATTCATTGTATTTGGTGAATACATTTTGGAGCACTGCTGCACCACATGGATAATAATTTACATTGTAGTTCACACTCTCCCCCAGTACATTCAGTGGGTTACAGCAAGATATATAACATCCAGCATCTGTCCCTGCAATATCATTTAAGACAACTCAAAGTCCCAAAAATGGCCTCACATCACATCTCTTCTTCCCTCTCCCTGCCCTCAGCAACTACCGTGGCCACTTTCTCCACATCGATGCTACAATTGCTTCCATTACTAGTCACAATATTTCTATAGTAGAATATCAGTAAGTCCACTCTAGTCCATATTTCATTCCCCCATCCTGTGGACCCTGGGATGGTGATGTCCACCATCTATATTGAGAGGGGACTTAGATCACACATGGATGATGGATGCAATTCTCCTGCTTCCAGTTGTAGTACTCTCGGTTCTTTGGTGTGATGGTTGACCATCTTCACCTCCCTGTTAGCTGACCTGGGTAAGTCCAATGAACCAGAGGGTAGGAGTTACAACTCTGCTGAGACTTAGGGCCCCGCTGGCACATGGACATTGCAGAAATTCAAGTTTTCTGAGTATATACCAACCCTAGTGCCAACCACAGGCTCAGTAAAAATGACAAGAGGCATGTGTAGAAAGGTCACATCTGAGTCCAACTCCATCACACTCAGGAACACAAATTCCAAAGTAGGGCCCACTGACTTGGCACTGAACTCCAGAACCATCTGCCATGACCATAGAAACTGTGTGTCTCCATAGCCCTCAGGAGCACTAGTATCTCAGCCTACATGTAGGATCATGTGTTAAAAACTGCTTTTGACATTAAATAAAAGGGAGAAATGGTGATGATAAATAAGTTTATATGGCTAAGAGTCTTAAAAAAAGAGTTGGGAGGTCATCATAAGTGTTGTGATTATGCACACCTCAGCAGGATTCCAGAGACAGCCAAACTAGATATAATCTCTCAAATTTTTAAAAATCCATTCACTGACTAATGGTGATTTGGTTGTTTCTGGTTTTGGGCTATTACAAATAAAACTGCTATGAACATTCATGTAAACTTTTTTAATATGGAACATGTACAAATGATTTTCAAATATTGATCTTTTAACCTGCAACATGTCTCAACTACTTATTACATTTCTTAGTAGTTTAAAGAGTTAATTTTTTGTATATAATCCTCTTCATAATTAGAATTAGACTAATTTTAAATTCTCTACTTATGACTTTTCTGCCCCTTTTATTTGAAGCTATAATAGCACTACATTTGAGAAATATATGTCCCAGAGACTTAAATCTTTTATCTGTTCATGTGCTAGTTGAGCCCTGAATCTCAACAGAAATGCAATACCCACCCTCCAGTTCATTGGACTCACCCAGGACAACTAACAAGGAGATGATGATGGACAATGCCCATCCCAAGGAACAGAGAGTGTCTACAACTGCAAGCAAGGTAGTTTCATCCATCTGCCCCATGGGATCTAAGCTCCTTCTCAATTAGAAACAGAGTAGGCATCACCATTCCAAAATCCTCAAGATTGGGGAATGAACAATGGACTAAAGTAGACTTATTATTATTCTATTATAGACTTATTAATAGTCTAGCAATGGAAGAATGTTTATCATTGATATAAAGGAAGTGGTCACCAGAGGTTCTGAGAGGAGGGAGAGGGAAGAATAGGTGTAACATGGGGGGCCATTTTTTGGACATTGAAATTGTCCTTCATGACACTGCAATGATGGATACAGGCCATTATTCATTTTGTCATAAACTATAAAATTGTACAGGGATGAATGTAAACTATAATGTTAACTGTAGTCCATGGTTAGTAGCAATGCTTCAATATGTGTTCACCAATAGTAACAAATGTACCATACTAATGAAAGATGTTGTTGATGTGGGAAATTGTGGGAGGGTGAGGGAGTGTGGCATGTGGGAATTCCCTATATTTTTTATGTAATATTTATATAATCAGCTAAATCTTCCTTAAAAATAGAAAAATAAGAGATGGAATGCAATAAGCAAATAGAAGTTTTATTTTCACAAGCGCAACAAAATCACCACCAACCTCCACAATGACAACAACAAAACCAAGGATTGTTCACCTATTGATAGGAAAAGAGATAAATCTTGAATGTCATTGCTTCTAATTGAGCCAGAAAGTGTGTTTGAGGGAAAATTTTCATTTGAGAAATCCCTCAGCTTCCCTCAACTACTGTCATTGCTCTCCCCTTATGGATGCCTGCCTCTGGCCCCAGAAAAAGATAAGTTTTCAGAAAAAGGTATGGCAACATAAAAATGCTATGCAAAGTTTCAAGTGAAAAAAGGAAGCATGTTTATTTAAATATCCCAAGAATAGAGGGAATAGGGACACATATACTGACACAAAACCTAAGACTTATAGAGTTTAGCAAAGCGAATGTGCATCAGTTCTCTGATTTAATAATTCAGGAAGAATAAATTTCAATAATGTGAGGTACAAAAATAAATAAATATAAAAAAGATAAACCTTGCAAATTAAGGTAAGGGTGAGTTGCTAGATTTATTAGTGTAAATATAAGGGGTCCTTTTCTAATTATTTAAATTTTCTTAGTGAAATAAGGGACAAGATTACTAGCTAAGGGTGAAAAAGCAGAAGTCTGTGCGAGGTATGAGAAGCATGTTGGTAGTATGAAATATCCATCCAAAACAGTGTTAAGTATTGTAGGACATAAACATATAGTAATATCTAAAGCACGACAAGTCAAAACACTTTTCATCATGATTCTTGAATTTCAAATATGAGAGATGTTCAGTAATCTTAACCATGACTGCATATGCTGAGAAAAATAGTATTTGATGGTTAGTCACATCATGACTGATGTATTTATTTTTCTTTAAACATAGAAAATAAAAAGCTCACTAAGACTCCAATTTCCTGAATACTTTGACTTTTGTCTATCTTCCTGTACTTTGCTTTACTCTCATCCTCATTCACTATGTCCCTTGGCTTCTTCCTTTTTTGTGAGCATGCCAAACTCAATTCTACTCTAGGTTTTTGTTCCTGCTATTCATTCTGCCTGTAATGTTCTTTCCCAAGGACTTGGATGACCTCTTAAATTCAGAGGCTTGCTAAAATATCATTATCTCATAAGAATAATTGCCATGTGGGCAGTAGGTATGCATGGGGAGAAGAATAATATTAGATTGAAAGATCTTTCTTACTATTAAACCACACTGAAATTGTATTTGCTTTTAAAAACATTTCACTATGTTAAATTATTAACTTGGATATTTTTTCTCCCTCCTCTAAAGAGAAAACTATTGAAGGTAGGGAATGGATCTTTCTTATTCACTTCTATAGCCCTTCCCATAGAACAGTGCCCATCATACAGACAGTGCTAAATAGTTCCGTGCTTGAAGGGAAGTGATAACGAGCAAGAGCACTTTCAAAACTACATTTTAAAAATGCCTGAAGAAATTTTTTTCTCATTGTTTGGCCTTGAGTCATTTACATTTTGTTTTGAATCTGCATAAATTAGTTCCCTTACTGGGAGTTAAAATGCTATCTAGTTTGCTCTTTGGGATATAATAAAGTGAGATGAAATTGAGATGGCATTTGGCCAGTATTCCCTCTCTTGAGTTCTCCCAGAGAAATGTGTACACAAAGGATAAAGCAAGGCAAAGTAAAACTTTATTACTGACTGATATTTTGTCCACACAGCCCTATGAAGAACTCTAGCAATATAGGCTGGAATGATTGGGGAACTCACTTTTAAATCTATTTTGAACGCTCATGTAAGCCATAATATAGAAGACTAAAAGTGTGGGTTTTGTCAATTTCCACCCCAAAGAATAGACATAACTCTGAAGTCTGCACTGTCTTCTCTCTTACATGGCAGGATCAAACTGGCAGAGCTCTCTTTTCTGTGTCTCTCTTCCTCTGCATCTTTGTTTATATAAGGCCCAGTAAGAGGGTAGAGTCCAATCAAAATCGATATAATCAAGGTCCCTGAATAGAATCTAATGCAATCAAAGGTTCTTACACCCACAGGAATGGATTAGTACAAAAACAAAATATTTTCTGGGATTCACCACATTCAAAGAGGAACAGTGACTCTCTCCCTTGCTATATAGCAAGCCTTGACTAAATAGCCTGTGTCTTCTCACCTGAGTGATCTTTATTTCCACCAAAGACAGATCAAAACGAGACAGATGACTATTCCCCCTATGCAAAACGAAAGGTGGCAAATTCCTATAACATCTTTCTGCTTTCTAAAACAAGGTATTCCTTACCTTACTGGTAATGATTTGTACCTTAAACATCCTTTAGATTTCCTTTAAACTCCTTGAATAATCATATGCCTAAAATCAAACTAATGCAGAAAGAGAATTTTTATATTATTACTAATAAATAGCAAGAAAATGATTCTATTACTTTGGTGGGTTTCATGATTTTTTTGGAGGGGGTAGGGTTTTGGGTTTTGTGGGGTTTTTTTTACCACCCAAATATGAAGCAAGAGGAAGTTGTAGAGGGTGATAAGGGAATTTTCCCATACCCTTTTTGTTTCTCAATGAGCAAGTTTTCTATAAAGGGTTCAAAAGAAAAGATATTTTCCATCCTTGGATCTTCTTTTTCTTATCTCCTACACCAACAGTTCCATGATCACTAATCATTTTGTAATCTCCTTCTCCTGTCATTTTGGGAATAAATTTAAAGGCATTCAGTTATATTCCAGGCCATGTAGGGAACAGAGTTGCAACTTCAAATCCAGCAAGAGAGCAATTTCAAGACAATCAAACCTTCTATATAGGAAAAATGGGCCTCTTAGCATAGAGCTAGAAACTGTTTTATTCACAATTGTTTTATTCACATCATCTGATAAATTTGTATAAAGAAAACCCTGGAAACCTCTCAAAACTAGAAAAAAAAAATCCATGCCCCGCTTTCTCTTTGAATTCTCTCTTGAGTTTCCTCTTGACATCTTTTGAAATTTGAAATCCCTACTAAGCTAGCTGACCCACATAGCCAATTATGTCCCTAGTTCATAACAGTTGACCCGTATAAAGTAAAGCCATCCTGTCCTAACCCTTCCCTATAAAATGGACCTTTGTCCAATCAATAGGAATCAAGTCAACCTCTGTATGTCTATAAAATCATTTTTCATCCTTAGATCTCCTAAGCTACTTCCATTCTTGCAAGTAATCTGGCTTCTTTTGTTGCAGAAAAACTTTGGTGTCCCGAATAAAATACTATAGTCCACACACTCAACTCCAACTTGTCTTTTGACACATCTAATTTAATCCTCACAATAATCAAGCTAACCAGTTATGCCACCTTCATTAAAATGAGTGAATTTTAGCGACTTCCTATCAGAGGAGAAGAGCTGATATTTTGGAGCAGAAGAGCCAATTTTTGATATTATACCTACGTCTATTTAACCTCAAAGTCTGTGCTTTAATCAGTACACTTAATCAATACTAAATGTATTGAGAATGTTCTAGGAGGGAAACATGTTTCAGAGACATATGCACAACAATAACACATCCTTTTTTCCAAATGTAGGGACTATCTCAGTTTATTATTCTTTTAATGTCTCTTCTGGGTATCTTCCAGGTACCCAGACAAAAGAACCTGGTAACTGGCCTTCAACTTTAGCTTACCATAGTCTGATCACTTCTGATTCAGTGGAAAAGTAATTCAATCTGGTCAATCCAACATGGATTGGAAGGAAAATATTCCAAATACTTTGAGACATCAAGGACCAACTACTTAGCCCCAGTTTCATTGAAAGCGGAACCTGAGGCAAAGTTTCAGGTAAAATAGAGCTCAAGTTATAATTCCAGGGCAGCAAAGGGGGGAAAGCAATGAGGTGGGGAAGGAAACAAATATAAGGTGATACATTACTGAGCAGATACTATCAGGACACCTTCTGAGCAGTACTTCAGGACAGACTGTTATGGGAAGTAAGAAAGACAAATATATCTTTCAGCTCTTTCATAGCTCCTGAATCTCAATGGTCCATGTTTGCCCCTTGAGGAATTAACTTCCCCAAATTCCCAGGGTCCCATGACCTGACACCTCCAGTGTTGCCACTGGGAGCTCACTTCCTAAGTGCCATGATTTGGTGCCTTACCTGAGTCTGCAGTGGAGGGAGGTTCCATTGCTTTCATAGATCCACTTGGGGCAGATCTGGAAGTTAGAGCTATTTTAACTACCACTCTAGAAAGCTATAATTGTGATCATACCAACACCTGACCCTCCTACTAGCAGTGCTTTCACAGCTGGAGGTTTTAATAGGCAAGTTGATTAGTTGGACAGGGGCTGAAGTCCAGGTATTGTGTGTGTATGTGCATGCAGGTATGTGAGTTGGATGGGAGTGTGGTGAGCAGAAGGAGCTGAGAGAACTTGAGAAGATATATAAAGTGAGTCTCACGAAATCTTCCTTCACTATTCCTGTTGATTCTCCATTTCCTAATGAACAATGTATATGGATGAATTTTGCAATGTGTGAAACAATACACAAATGGTAGAAAATATTTTCAAGAAATATCCCAAAGTAGTCCACTCATGTATTTAATAAATCACATTTACTTGATCAACATCTGTTTGTTACTAGGAACTGGTTCTAAATTCTAGATTACAGCAGGGAACAAAATAGACAAAATCCTCTCTCAAGAAAGAGCTTAAACTATTGATATAGAGTAAAACAGTGATAAACCCTACGAAGAAAATAAGACAGTACAATGGGTGGAAAGGGGATGGCAGAGCTAGAATAGACTGCATCTACTGAGTCACTAATGATAAGGAGACATTTAAGCTAAATTGGAGGAGCTGGGGGTACAGGAGTTTTGGAAGGACAGTGAACTACAGAGAAAGCAGTGGGGATGAACTCAGTGTGTTTGAAGAAAAAAAATAGAAAGCCCTTTTGGGATTTACTGTTTCTAGTCCTTCTTCACTAGTTGAAATACTGAGTTAAAGATTATATAGAAAATGACATCTGCAGACACAATCTTAGGAATGTTATTGGGTTTGAAGGAACTAGGTGGTGTTGTGGAGATTATTCCTTTATTTGCTCTAAAAGGATAACTGTGATATAAATGAAGGAGAAACCTCTGAGAAAGCCATGGTCCCTAGAAGATAAATTACACTAGGGTGAATCTTGATCAACCATGAGGTGAGGCTAATTTTTACCTCAGGAGTTGCAGAGCATAAAAATTAATACTTTCATTTTAAAAAGAAGTGAATTTTGCACTTAGTCATATGAATTGATTCCTGATACAAAACTGTCCTTCTTTACCTAAAGGGTAAAACTTTAAAGTATGTAAGACTCATTCTATAGTTAAGCCAAAGGACAACTTGACTGCATTTATTTAACATAAATTTTAAAATCAAAAGATAAATAACAAATCCAATTTACTTACAGATAAACACATTTGAATTCTTTTATTTTCTCCTAGTGAACTTTGTTTCTTGTTTTGTGAGGTGTTTATTGATCCTCAAACAACAGCTAAAAGAAAAGATGGAAGTGGGAGAAGGGAAGAAGAGAACTACATCTGTCTTGACTAAACCCTCAATACTTTTACAGATATGTAATTATGTTTTTTGTTACATTTGTTTGTTTTTTTGAAGTACCTAGGAATAGGGATAGAACCAGGACCTCATATGTGGAAAGTTAGCACTCAACCACTGAGCCACATCAGCTTCCCTGAGCTAGTTTTTCCATTTTGTTTCCTTTTGTTTTTTTCAGGGGGCACTGGAACAAAACCCAAGACCTCCCATATGGGAGGTGGGCACTTAACCGATTGAGCCATATCCACTCCCTGTAATTATGTTTTACATATCAAACTAGCATTTCTTTATAGTGATTGTACCAAGTGTTGGCAAAGGTGAGACATTATCATTCATTGATAAAATCAGAATAATCTTTCTAGAAATCAATGTATAGCAAGAGCCTTCAAAAAGTAGTATTTAATCTAGTAATACCATCTTCTTTAGCCTTGATTTTGAAGGGAAAATTCCAAGAGGGTAGGTACTCAACTGGGTCAGAATCTCTTCTAGGGAGTTTGGTATTGGGGTTAAGAGATTATGTGGTCACTGAGTGTGATGAGTGTGCCACAAAGATGGAGGAGGTTGTTGGTGTGGGAGGAGTGGGGTGGGGGCTGTTATATTTTTTAATGTAATATTTTTGTGTGTGATGTATATATCTTCAAAAAATACAAGTTACAAAAATGATGGAATGTGGGGGTGGGGAGTAGAGTATAATGGGAACCTCATGTCTTTTTTGTGTTTTTTAATGTAACGTTCTTTGTGATCTATTAACTTTAATTTAAAAAGTGCAAACAAACAAACAAAAAAAGAGATTCCAGCCTTGGTTCTCTGATCTCTTAAAGAGAGAGTATGTAAAACTGGGAAATGTAAAATCATATACGTAAACTGAGAAACAGCAAATGCGAATTCCTGGGAAAAAATAAAAATAAAGCCAATATGAAGAAAGGGGAGATAAATTTTCTGATGATGTTCAAGTCTCTGATTTCAGTTCATTCTTGAGGCCACACTTTTAGCTTTGCCTTGAGCTCCAAGCTAAACTATTGTACTCTTATAAAAAAGTCTGTTTTCTTACCTATAATACTACAAGCAGGTAATTTTACCACTAAGAACCTAAGGTAAAACTTGTTTTTACAACTTTATTCATGAATTCACTGAATATTTATATTATGTTTAAATTATATGTTAATTTAAACTATAACTAAAATTTGAGATTTATTGCCTGGGACTTGTTACTAATGATAGTGAAAAAACTATTTTATCTTAGTATTTGACTTGCTTAGATGCCTCTTGGGTCACTCATACTCACTATGATTCACATAGTGTATATTTCGATGTAAAATACTACATTAAGACTGTTTATAAATAAGTGTACTTATAGAGCACTAACTCTTATTGCCCTTAGCATAATTGAAAGTGGATTCCCAGTCATTTCTATATGAAGGCTAACATAAGGGTATAGATTTTCAATACAATCTTTGTTAAGAAGAAAATGTTTCTTTTGTCCCAAAGAAAATGTTTTTTACATTAAAGTCATTAAATGATTCCAAAAGATCATGCAACCTGGTAAATCTTGACTTTATTAACCCAACGTTTAAAAATGGCACTTTCCAATCCATGCCTACTTCCATGTAAATGATATCTTAAGGTTTAGTAAGTTCTTAGCTAAGAGTATAATTATTTTTTATTTGACTCTGCTAGAAACTTCTTTTAAAACTGATTTAGATCCTACACCAACGTAAGAAATACACATTATTTTCTTTTCATAAAGGATGTAATGCTACTGGAAACATCTAATCCAGATTTCAAGGTTTTATTTTATATACTGCAAAGAAAAATGTCTATCACATTAGGCTGATATTCCATTTCTGTAAAATTTTTCTAAAATATTGCAATATTTTTGCAGAGCAAAACTGAGCAAAGCCAAGTGTGATATTGAGAAGCATCATATATTTCCTCTCTTTTATTGCTTTTGCTCAATGTCCACTCATTGTCATTCAAAGTTGCACCACCTATGTAGCTTGAAAGAATGAAGCCAAATTAATTATTTAGAATTTTATATAGAACAAGGTGCTACTTTTAACATTTTCAAGTATCTATAGACTTTATCTACACTATTTCTTTTTTTTAAAGATTTATTTTTATTTATTCCCCCTGCCACCCCCTCCCCCCCCATTGTCTGCTCTCTTGTGTCCATTCGCCATGTGTTCTTCTGTGTCCGCTTGCATTCTTGGCAGCACCAGGAATCTGTGTCTCTTTTTGTTGTGTCATCTTGCTGTGTCAGCATTCCATATGTGTGGCACCATTCCTGGGAGGGCTGTGCTTTTTTTTCATGGGGCAGCTTTCCTTGCAGGGCACACTCCTTGCACATGGGGCTCCCCTACACATGGGATACCCATGGGTGGCATGGCACTTCTTGCGCACAGCACTACTGTGCATGGGCCAGCTGACCACACAGGCCATGAGGCCCTGGGTTTGTACCCTGGACCTCCTATATGGTAGGCAGATGTTCTATCAGTTGAGCCACATCCGCTTCCCATCTATACTATTTCTGCCCATTCCCCACTCCTATAATTGCCAACACTGACTCCCTTTTTGCTAAATGCAATGGAAAAATCTTAGTTCTCATCTTATTCATCAGCATTTGACATAGTTTCTCTCTCCTCCTAGATGAACTCATCACTTGGCTTTCAGACCACCAGATACTTTTGGTTGTTCTCACATTTCATTACTGTTCCTTCTTTGTCTTTTTTCATGGTTCCTATTTCTGTTTCCAATCTTACAGTGTTGAAGTGTTTGAGGAACAGCCTTTGTTTTTTTCTCTTCTTAATCTACACTCACTTTCTGGATGAGCTTGCCTAATTATATCCAACAACACCCACATTTTCTTCAGCAAAGGCCTCTTTCCTAAACTCCAGATTCATATATCTAACACCAACTGCCTATACAAAATGACAACTTGAATGCCCAACAGCCATTGAGAATTCAAAATACCCTAAACTGAACTTCTGAAATTCCCACCTAGCCTATTTCAGTTGATAGCAACATCCTTCTTAGTTGCCCCAGACAAAATAGTGAAATTATTTTTGACCCACCACTTTCTCTCATATCCCATATTCAATATGCCAGTAAATCATGCTGACACTTTCTTCAAAATATGCTCAGAATCTGACCACATCTTAGCATACCCACTGCTACCATACTTGCCCAAGCCATCATTGTTGCTTGCCTAGATCACTGCAATAGATTCTTAATAGGTCTACATGTTATATTTTTGTCTCTCTGCAGTGTCTTCCCCATGATCCTTTTAAAGTGAAAGTTACCTCATGTTCTTATTCTGGCTTTTTTTCCAAGAGAAATGGGGAAACTCTAGAGCCTTCTGAGTCCCTGAAGTGCCCTATATTCTACTCCCACTCCCTTCATTAACTGTTCTACTTCATTTCCTACCTCATTTCCCTTTGACCACTTCACTAAGTAACACTGCTTGTTCCACCCCACTCAGAATACACGCAGAGCTAGGCATGCTTCCATCATGAGGCCTTTGCACTGACTGTGCCCATTGTATGGGATGCTCTTCCTAGAGCTGCATGGATAACTCCCTTACCTTTTCCAAGTCTCTGCTAATATTTCACCTTCTGAATGAGACCCACCTTGACTAATCAATTTGAAATTACAACCCCTGGCTCTCCCAAGACCTCTTACTCTGATTTATTTTCTCTGGCTCTTATTTTTATACAGGACTTATTTCTATCATACTATACAATTCATTTTTACAATCTTAATTGTCACTCCATCTCTGCCTAAATTTATTTTTCTTGAGGGTGGAAATCTGTTTTATTCCCTGACATACCCAATGGATCTAGAATATTACCTAGTAAGTAGTAGGTAATCCAATAATACCCACTGAATAAATGAATGAGGGAAATTTCCCTTTTAACCAGCTATATTAGTCATATACTTAGTAATTAGACACATTCAAAATTGACTATTTCTTAATTCATTTGAAAATAAAATAAATATTAATGAAGAATAATAAAATTGTAAATTCTCAGTACAGGTGTTGAATCTGAAAAGAAGAGAGAAATGGAAGGATAAAGAGACTACCTGGGAATTTATACTAATCTGATTCACTTTTAACCCTTGAATACAAATGATAGACAAATGATTGTTCTTATTTAATAGAAATATTTTACAATAATTAGTCATATTTCTAGAAAACTTCTGATTGGTCATTGTCTTAGTTTACCAAATGCTGCCAATGCAAAGTACTAGAAATGAGTTGGCTTTTAATAATGGAAAGTTTATTAGGGATAAATCTTACAGATCCAAGTCTGTGAAAATGTCCAAATCAAGACACCATCAGAGATGCTTTATCACCAAAGTCAGCTACTAGTAATCCTGGCATCCTGCCATATGGTGAGGAAAGATGGCAGCCAACTTCTGATGAGGTCCTTGCCTTCCTTCAAGGCTCACTGTCTCCAGGAGCTTAGCTATGGGTTATCAAGCTTATGGCTTGTCTCTTCCCTGGCCTCTGCTCGCAGCCTCGGCTGCTCTGCTTTCTCCCTGGGCCCACCTGTAGGTGATCAGGCACTTGGCTCATCTCTTCAGCCTTGAGCTGTCCTGTGGGTCAAGCCTCTTGGGGGCTTCATGCCTGAGCTTTGGCTGCTAGTGATCCTTGAGTCCTGTCTTTCACATGGCTGGGTCAAAATGGCAGAATTCCATTTCTGTGTATCTTTCTTTCTATGTCTCCATTTATATAAGGCTCCGGTAAAAGGGCAGAGACCCAACCCAAGTCATACCTCATTGATGTAGTCTAACCAAAAGTGATCTAATCAAGTGATATAATCAAGGCCCCTTTACCATCTAATGAAATCAAAGGATCTCACACCCACAGGAAAGGATTAGTTCAAAATCATAATCTTTTTTGAGATTCAGCAAATTCATGCTGTTACAGTCATATTCAGTCATTAAGGAGAATTATAAAATGTTTATATCTCATCTCTAAGAGACTGTGCCATTTTAGTAAATTTAATAGTGTCAGGCCAGTTCACTTATATGAAAAAAGGGGCCAAAAGGTCACCTACCTGAAAGAATCTCCAAAAGAATGAAATCAGATCATATCTCTAAGATACTGAGGAGGAAACTTGGAATCTATAAATGTCCAAAAAACCTTTTCTGTGACAACTTAACTCAAGGCTAAACTTTTGTGTTGCTTGCAGAATCTACTCAGCATGATGAGCCTAAGTCTTCTCCCTGTACCCCTATCAAAGCCAACTCTGCACTGAGAGATGGTTTCAAAGTTTCAAGTCTGAATATAAGGAAAGCAGAGGAAGAGCTGGTTTGGAGAGAAGACAATAAGTTGGATGTAAGATCGTGAATATGAGATGCTAATGGAGAAAGCAAATTGAGCTCCCTCGAACATTTATAAATATTGTCCGGAGCTTAGCAGAGAGTCAGAGACTACAGTACAAAGTTGAAATCATGGAAGATGATGACATCTCTAAGAAAGAGAGCAGAAATAAGAAGATCTAAGAAGACAAGGAGGTTCAGACAAAATATTTCCTAGCTTTTGACCCTCAGCTTTTGTGGTTCTGGTTTCAGCCAGCATAGCAATATTATCATTTTATATTTTAACTCTGGCTCAAGAAAACATATTATGTTTTAAAAGCATTTCCTGACAAGTAAAAAGGGCTTCTGTTCATTGTTTTAATGTACCTTAAAAAATAAACCTGCACTTGACTAAAGTATTGTGTTCAATATTCAGGACATCAGAGAGCCTTCCTTGGGTAGCACATCTTCATAAAATCACTTAAATAATTCAATGGCCTAGCCTACTTGGCTAACTTCTGACACAGACTTAGCTTATTCAAAATTCCCCTCCATGGCATGCAGAGAAAAAGCTGAGTACTGAGTGACATCTGCCTGAAGTACATTTGCAACATGGCTTCAAGAAGAATACAGAAGCTGTGAAGTCAGTGGCCTGGATTTGAATCCTAAAACTTTCACAGTTTTGTGCCTCTACTATCTTAGTTTCCATGTTTGTGTAATATGTCCCTTCCTTGCATCAAATGCCATGAAAACAAAACAGCTGGCAGTTGCATAGTAGATACTTGAGTGCTGTTTTCTCCATTTAAAAGCATTAAAACTTGCATCAGGGACACAAGGTAAGTCCCTGGACTCGGTGTAAACAGGCACAGGATCACAGTTTAATTATTGTTCAGAATACATAGAATGCCCTCCCTGGACAGCCCAAAGTGATTTTTGGCACTGATAGGCTCCACTGAAAACTTTTCTCAAATATTTCTCCTTCTCTTTATGTAAATGCAAGAATAACCCAGAAAGACAGCTTGATTCCAGCTGATAAAAAACATGAAACCTTTTTTCAAGAATATAAAAGTATTCTTGTTATGGTCTCTGACGATCTAATAGTCTTACTTGATGATCTTGAAATGAAAGCAAACTTATTATTGGTTGATAGCATTAACTTTTCACATAACATGATGTTGAGAATATAGATTGGACTGGCAAACTTATTTTAAAGGTACTTTAATCTAAAGATGTAACTGCCTTAAATTTTATTATGCACACATTTGCCATAGCAACATATGTTGGATTTTTTGTGCATTTGGCTTTTGTGTTAAATATAAGAAACAAATTAAAAAAAAGATGCCCAAATAGAATGTTGCTGTAAAAACCACAAGATTATAGAAATATTTCAACTTTTGAGAGCTCCTAACTTCAATAAAGAGACACGATATGACCAATATGGAAACACTTGTTAAAGAAGGTAAAATCTATTAAACAGCAGTGCTCTGATCCTAACAATTCAGACTTAATGAAACATTTAGAATATGCTATTACTGATACTGTTCATTTAAATATGCTATTACTGATATTGTTTCATTAGGTATACAATTTCTTGCTCAGTGTTTTCACGCCTAAGTGACCTCTAAATTGGTCTGCTGCAAATGACTGCTAATGGACTTTCAACAATCTATGCCACTGAACCATTTACAGAGACCAAATGGCACAGGGAAGAGGTTCAAATTTCTCAGGAGATACATGAATGCTCAGAAACAAAATATCTGCCCTTTCCCCTCCCTTTCTTTCTCTTCTCCTCACCTTTAAATTTTCTCCTCTCTTTTCTTTCCCATCTTCCTTCCCATGTCCCTCTTCACTCTCCTTTCTTTTCTCTGTCAATATCCCTGCCTTCACCTTTACTGTACATACCCCAACTAGAAGTATGATTCAGCTGCGTCCTCAAGTGGATACTTTGCTTTTTAAAATGACAGCTCCATTGCTCAGAATTGTGATTTATAGAAATATGAGAAATGGAATTTTTATGAGTGCAGTATCCCAGAAATATTCATATGTCTCCATAGAGTATTATCCTCCATATGGGTAATACTACATTGCATAGTTGAAAAGTGAAAGAGGGCATGGCTTCTGAAGTCATATAGATGGTGAGAGTTCAAACCCAAATCTATCTCACAGGGCTTTTTGATTAATATCTGGAAAATGGGAATAATTACAGGGTCTATTTCATAGAGGTTCTGGACAGAGTAAAATTACTTATTTAACAAATATTTATTGTTACAAATAACAAGGCATTGCTCAGTGGGATGGTGATAAAGCAATGAGCAAAACAGGGAGAGCATTGCCCCATTGGAGACTATGGTCTGTTGAGAGGAAATAGATGACAAGCAAATATAGCAAATAGCTCTAGATGATGGTAAATGCAATGAAGATAGACATGAAGATATACATGAAGCGCTTAGCACCATGCTTAGAATTTAGTACCTGCTTGGTAAATATTCACGAATTCAGAGTAATTTCCAGAGAAGCCTCCCTGGCAGGAAGGTAGTACTCATCAGGAGATAAACAGAGAACTTACTAATCTTAGCCCTGGACTGAAAGCACAGATGCAGTGATGGCCTGAGCAGGGGAAACTCATCCAGCTGGACATAGGGGGCACAGGGAAATATAGCACATTTAATCTACTTTTATGCTGGGCAAACATGCAGTCATGTACCCTCTAGTCCCTGAAAAATAAAAATAAAGGCATTTTACTATGCCCATAAAATAGTGAGTTTAGTGGCAGAGACAAAGAAAGTTGTTATTTTGCCTTGACAAGGTCCCTAATAAAAGTAACATATTAGGATGTGTGGGTTTACAGAAAAATGATGCATAAAATATAGGGATTCCCATATACCACCCTACGATTAACAGCTAGCATTGGTGTGATACATCTGGTACAATATGAAAGCATTTTTATCATTGGGTTATTAATTACAGTTCATGGTTTAACTTAGGGACTGTGTTGTGCAAGTCCATGGATTTTATTTGAAAATTTATTCTAGTAACATATGTAAAACCTAAAATTTCCCCCTTTTAACTAAATTCAAATATATACTTGTGTGCTATTAATTACATTCACAATGTTGTGCTACCATCACCACCATCCATTACCAAAACTTTTCTGTCATCTCAAATAAGAAGCTGTACATTTTAAACCTCAACACCCTATTCCCTACTCCTACCCTGTCCCTTGGTAACCTAAGTTGTGGATTCTGACTCTATGATTTGCTCATTGTAATAATTTCACAGAAGTGAAATCACACCGTATTGGTCCTTTCATGTCTGGCTTATTTCACTCAACATGGTGTCTTCAAGGTTCATCCATGATGTATCAGAAAAAAAACATTCCTTTTTAGAGCTGAATAATATTCCATTGTGTGTATATACAACATTTTGCTTATCCATTCATCAGCTGATAAATTGCTTCCATCTTTTAGCAATTGGGAATAATGCTGCAATGAACATCAGTTTATAAATAACTAATGTTGCTGTACCAGGGACCAACTGCACTGCTATGTACCACAAGAATGGGGGATGGGAAACCATAACTTCTGTGTGGAGAGAACAATTTACTGGTCTTTACTGTAATTTACCAGCCTTTTCCTTCTGCTCTTTCCTGGATGCTGTATAGTGTTCTACTGGATTCCAGAACTTTGGAATAGTTGACTTGGATAGTTCCTGTTTGTTTCATAGTTGTTCTATGGAGGCTGTTTCATACTGGATTGGCAATGCCACTGAGCTACTCCATTAGAGAAGGCAAATTCACTCTTCCAATTTATGCCTTTTAAAACTCTGGGCTTGCCAGAATCAACCTAATCGGCCATTTATGACACAATTATCCCCATCCATTTGTACTGTGTCTGCCAGATTTATCAAATCATTTACAGGGGTTAGTATTGTATAATTTTGGTCCTCCAGAGTAAAGCATGGGATGCCACTGCTGACTGCAGATTGCTGGAGGATAAATAGAGTATACATTATTTTATAAATCATATATAAGGGTATGTGTGTGTATATGTTTAAGTACTCATCACATATTGCCTTGGGATAGAAATAGGAACTAGTTGCAGTAATTTGCTACAGGCTGGAGATATTTGTAAACCATGATTATAATTTTAACACATGCTGCAGGAGTCAAAGCTTATTTGTGCTGATGGCTAAAGGGGGCCTTGGGGCACTATTGCTTAAGAGTTATAGGATTTCAAATAACCATGTCTGCCCCCAATTTCATTTTGCAGAGTCTGCAGACATAATTCCCCTCCTTTGCCACCACCACGTTTGCTTGGATAGTCCCTCGAAATGTCAAGAATCCTTGCTGTTCCGAATACTATCAATGCTATATTAAGAGGATAAAATTATTTAAACCTCTTAGGGTTATTTGGAGGATGAAATAAGATTGATTGTAAAGTGTCTAGAAAATAGAAAAGTATTCAGCAATAGATGGATGTATTTGAGGAACAGTAACACAGCCAGTGCATCTGGAATAGAGAGTCCAGCTGAGCATGGGGCAGGAAGTCAGAGAAATACCACATTTTTTAGCAGAGTGGCTGGCATATAATGGGTACTGACTGGATACTTTGTGGAAGGAATGGAGAAAGAATGGAGGCAGGGCAAAAGGAAAGTCAAGTGGTTCTTCTTCCCATGGCCTAAAAATAAAATGTCTTGGAGCTTCTACATCTCACTTCTAGGTATGCTCCCTTCATTTTGTTTCATCTCACTGCCCACATGCTTTTTTCCTGTATTTTAGTGGCATAAAGAAGGCAAAAGGATTTGATATTTAGTTTGTTTCCTTGCTTGTTTTTGCTTCTAAGATAAAGAAAACATTTGCATTACACAAACAAGTGTCCGCATTCCACTTATTCCATTTTCTTGTGGGGTGACATTAGGTAGATTCATTTCTAAGTTCTCAGTTTCCTACTTTAAAATGGGGTTCAATAATTCCTGCACCAAAGGATCATTGTGGGAATTAAATGAGAGCCCTGGGTAGTATGAATATGTTCCATATGAAGGCAGACACTAGAGAAGAAAAATAGTTGCCTAATGTATTAGATACCCATGCCCTACTGAAGTTTTCCCTTTATTCCACATCTCATTCCTTCCCCAGAGGCTCCAAGCCTCCTGTATTCCTTAAATATGGTCAGGAGCAGTGAGCTTTGATCTTGAGCTTTCTTTTCCCATACATTCTTCAATATCCCAGTTGTGCCTCACTTACCACTACGGGTTGTTTTCTTATTTTGGCAGAGCTTCGTATCCACTAGGGTTACACAATCAAGTTATACTTTGTACTATTTCTTGCCTTATATTCCCTATGTGTGTGGACATCTAATCTGATGCTCCATCCTTAATGGGCCAGGCCAGTCCATCTGGAAGCCTTTAGGGAGCACTACTGCCCCACAGAAGAATCCTGGCGAGGCGCTGAGAAAAATTCTCTGAAATCCCCAAACAGGATTTCCAATCCTTGTGTCTCTGAAGAAACCTTTCATTAAGTTTTCCCTCTAGTCAATCCATCTCAATAATGAAAGTCTACCTTACATCTTGGTTGTCTGTCTTTAAAGTCTGAAGTAGAAATATTTGTCAAGCTCCACTTTTTTGCTTCTTAGTCTATTATGGTCTAGTCTCATTTTTAAATGATTCACATAGTCATCAATCCTGATTGTGTGAAGGAGGCTGTTGGGAGGCCATCTGTCTGTTTATTTGGGATGGAAGCTTCTGTGTGTCCCTAAGTGTATGTAATAATGACTTGAGGTATTTTGGTTAAAAGGCGGATTGATGGACCCAATTATCCATATGCCAATTCACAATCCAAGAACTTTGGGTCAAGAAAACTGCATATCAATATGTTTTCCAGATGACTCTTCTACAGACTTTAGTTAGAATTCCACTAGTAGGCAATCATTCTGAATAACTCATTTGGATACCATTTGGATAACACACAATTTGCCTGCTTTACTAAGAGTATTCAAACCATCGCGAGTATAGCAATGAGAACACAAATTCATTGAACACTTGGATACCCAGTGATCTGCCAGGCACTGACCATAACGACTCTCATTTACTCCTCACAGCAAAGCTATTAGAAAAGTTTTATTATTATTCCCATTTTCCAGATGAAGCAACTGAGTCTCACCTGTAAATTAAGCCAGTACGGGGTCAGTCCCACAGCTATCAGGTGATAAAATGTAGCTCTGTCTGCTTGAAAGTCAGTGCTATGGCCCCTGAGTGTCTAACAAATACCATTTCTAACAAATACCTTTTGGTCATTCATTCAATTTACGTTTCTCTAACTGAGTTGTTTTTTTTTTTCCAAATTCTACTCAATTTATTCATTTTTTAAAAAAATATTACATTCAAAAAATATGAGGTCCCCATAGTTACAAAGTTTTATGTCTTGTGTTTCTAATTATTACCAACCATGTGCTTTTCCTACAGTGCCTTGGTAGTTAAATCCATGTTACTATCTATCTGGCCTTTTAATAGAATGTACTTATTTGCACCATCAGTTCACTGTACAGTTGTTTATTTCTTGGCTTGGCTTTACATTAATTATAATGCCTGTATTTATGTTCTTATGAGTGCTGTTCTACAACCATTTTTTAAATCAGTTATTAAAAATGCTAGATGACATAAAAATGGTTGTTTTCTTTTTCCTTTTTATGAAAAATCTGCTAGTTTAAAATGCCCAAGTTCTAATTCAAGGACAGAAATTAATCTTGTGGTGTGAAATTAGGGGCAATTTATCGAAGCCAACAGAGAGATATAAAATGCAATATTTTTTTTCTAGATGCATGAGACATTTTCAGAAGACAACAAATACATTTAAAAACAAAACAAAAAACAAACACTGCCACACAATTCCTGGAATAAATAGGTTGCTATATTTAGGGAATTGTTCGAGTTTGAACTTCCATGTGTGACCTATTTGAGTTCAACGCCTTTGGAGCTGAATTGTAATTTAACTCTTATCCATGCTTTTTTTTCCTTCACTTTTCATTATCAATAACTTCTATGACTCCAGCTAGGATCTTCTTAGTAAAAGTCAATTGGTAAGAGGAGATTCTCTAAGTCAGACTTGCTTGGCTAAGATCTGGTATGGTGAGAAGCCCCTTCACTCAGATAATAGCAGAGAAAGTCCAGAGTACACTAGGCATGGGCAACTTTAAGAGAAATCTTATACCATTCTGGACATTCTGCTGATATTGCTCGCAAAGAATCATTTCCTCCAAAGTTACTCTTTGACTGCCGCCTACAGGGAAAACATGCTAAGTTTCATATTACTGGAGAATTTATGCAAAATAGCCCATTGACATAGTTTAAGAAAACAATGTGCCGGAAAATGTACTCGAAATTACTGAAAAATTTTTAAAAGAAAATAAAATTCACCTATAATCTTACCATTTAAAATTTATATTAAAAGCAAACTCAGGCATAACAAAATTCTTCTCCCCTGAGTTACAATTGGACTTCTCTGTAGATAATTTATGCTCTTAATGAGTGGGTTATGACCATACATGTGTCCTGTTTCTTTCAAAGAATTAACACTTTCAAAGTATTCAGCTAACTTCCTAAACATCTTATTTCAAATTAGAGGGAAAAAAAATTGCATTGCATTGGAATGAATTGTAACACTTAATTATATCTGAATAGATTATGAGGAAACTATCATTTACATAGAAATACTCCTGGTCTAGAATTGTAGAGTTTCCAATTTTAGCCATAAATTTCCACTGTTTTGCTGTCACAGTCTCCTTTCTCTGGGTCTCAGTTTCCTCAGTAAGCAGGATTTATTTATCCCCAAGCTTAATTATAATTCCATTATTTTGGAGGTATGATTAGTGAACAGAGTTTTGGGCAACACACTTGGGACATAGGGAATATCATCAATGATCATTCTACCTATTTCTTTCAAACTGTATCCTTGATAGGCTAAAATCTATGCATCCTAGCGTGATACACTAACACTTCTAAGACCCAGTTCCTATTTTGTTTTTAATTTTTATTGTAGCAACATGTGTACAACTCAGAATTTCTCATTTTAACTACTTTCAAGTGTACAATTCAATGGTATTGATTATATACACAATATTTTGCTACCATCACCAGTATTCATTACCCAAATATTTCATCATCTTAAACAGAAATTCTGCATCCAATGTTCATAGCAGCATTTTTCAAATAACCAAGAGGTGGAAGCAACTCAAGCATCATTTAACAGATGAATAGATAAGTGAAAAACATATGAATAATGGAATATTATTCAGCCATAGAAAGGAATGAAGTTCTGATACATGTTAACGGATCGCTCAGCCTAGTCGAGTGTTCTTTTTTTGTGCTCTAACAGAATGCTCTGCATGATTCTCATAGGCCTTTTTCTCTTGGTAGGTAGGGGTTATCTATTTGAATGTTCCCTCCAAAGTCTAAAGCCAGCAGCAAGCACATATTAGTATTTTCATCTACATCATTTTGTATTAAAAATTAGTTCAACACTTAAAAATTCTTTACTTCATACTCCTATAAGGAAGCTATGTAGACCATTATTCATATTTAGGTATGCTCTGAAAGCCTGTGTTAATGTTTGAGGAGGTGTTATCCAACATGGGTGTCAAAATATTCATTTGAAAGGGATTCAGCATCCTTGACCAAAACTCTGCATTTGTGGATCTAGGTGTTAATAGCACTATAATATCAAAAGTGTCACACACTTCTGGTCTGGAAATGCTTCACTTCAACCACAAATGAATATTGTCAGAGGCAATTAACTGTGTCACCTTAATAGATAAGCCTGGTCTCTCTGCCTGCCCTTATAGGGATGCTCACCTAGAAGAAATGTTGCTTTATAAAGAATAGAAAGCTAAAGGGGCAATCTGGCAGAGAAGAGAGTGAAGCGAACCATTAGCCTATTCAGTGTTCAGGGCATGGTTTTTAAGTTGAGTTGAAGTTCAGCAGCTTGGCATTTCTGAAATTGCTTACCTATCTGGAAACTGAATTAGACACAAGTGCTTTTTTCCTTAGTGACCCAGGAATTTCTTGGGTCAGATAAGAAAAAAAATGAACAGAAACAGAAGGATAGCCCCAAACCTTCCCATGCTGAATAAAATTTAGATGGCCGTTCCATAAACTATTGGTATTAATCAAATACACTAAAGTTTATAAACTTTATGGTTCATAAAATATAATTAGATAAAATATATACCTCTTAGCTATATCCCCCCAATACACACACACTTTTGAAAAAAACAAATTTTATGTTTCACCTTTCAGAATCCTAGTTTAATGATTCTATAATATCCATTCCTTCCCCATAATCTAGGAAATAAAATTGGATTTTTTTAGTTAGAATTTAAGAAGAAATTTTGTTTTATATCAGAACTCAAAGTGATCTGTTGTATGCTTTTTTTCTTTTTTCTAGTTAAATTTTAATGTTAAAGAAGCTTTAGATTATATACATGTTATATAAAAAATATAAGGGACTCCCTCATGCCCCACTCCCTTCCCTTCTCACACTTTCCCACATTAACAACATTCTTCATTAGTGTGGTATATTTGTTGCAATTGATGAACACATATTGAAGCATGGCTACTAACCATAGACTATGTTTACATTATAGTTTACACTCTGTCCCACACAACTTTGAAGGCTATGACGAAATATAAAGTGGCCTGTATCTGTCATTGCAATGTCTTACAGAACAATTCCAATGTCCTGAAAATGCCCCATATTACACCTATCCTTCCCTCTCCCTCCCCTCAGAACATCTGGTGGTCACTGCCTTTATATCAATGATAAAATTTCTTCCATTATTAGAATAATAATAAGCCTAAAATAGAATAATAATAAGTCTACTTTAGTCTTTTTTTTATATTAAGGAAAGTTGAGAATATATTCAGAGTCTCTATAATGTAAATTGCTTTGTTTGACCATAGGCTTGGACTAAGAATAGGTACAAGTGTTCCTGTAAACAAAATGGTAGTGGGGTAAAAATCACAAGTATAATGGAAATTTGATAATTTATCCTTACTATTTCTTCATCTTTTGTACAGTATAAATTTAAATAAAAGTGAGAGAACTTCAGACTAGATTTTGTGTTGTCCTCCAAAAGGAGGCATTATAAGAGTTATTCAACAGCTAAATACAAAAAGGCATAATGTTCTTATTTCTGAGAAAAAAAAAAACTTGAAGATTTTCTCTGCTTTTGAAATGGAGGCCACTAACTATGGCAAAGGTTGAAAGCAAGATACTATCTGACTTAAAAGTATATCTGAAATTCCTTTGGTCATAGTAAACTTTTGTGGTTATAGAACTAAGTGGTCAACCCAATGACACCATTGACCCTCTACAAGAGTCATCTTGTAGAAGAGAGCCCATATTATGCTATCTGAGAATAAGAGTTAGACTCTATGTACATATATAATTGGGAGAAGATTATTGCATTGCCATCCCATGCTGCTCATTTGTTATAATAACAAATGATAACAATAGCAGAATACCTTTTTTCCCCCAAGTTCATATGGAACTTTTGCCTAGATTGATCATATTTTGAGCCATTAAACAAGACTCAATAAATTGACTAGGATTTGAGTCAAACAAATTCTATTCTCTGACAGCATGTTCTTAAACTTAATCTATTCCTGCAGGTGTGAACCCACTGTAAGTAGAACCTTTTCATGAGGTTTTTCTCAGTTAAGAAAGTGTGGCCACCCTCAACCAGGATAGGTCTTAATCCTATTACTGGAGTCTTTTAGAAGCAGAGGGAAATTCAGACAGACAGAGAGAAAGCCACAGAAAGCAAGAGGCTATACACTGGTTGGACACGGAAGAGAAGGGAAAGACTAGATTATGCTGCCATGTGTCTTGCCATGTGACAAAGGAGTCAAGGATCACTGGCAAACAGCCCCAGGACACTGATCTTTGGGAAGAAAGTATTGCCCTGATGACACTTTGATTTGGACATTCTTTTGGTCTCAAAACTGTGAGCAAGTAATTTCTCATTGCTTAACCCAGCTCATTCTATGATATTTGTTTGAGCAGCCTAGGAAACTAAAACACGGCCTATGTATTTTTGACAAATACCGAGTTGTGTACCCACTAACTAGCAAAATCATAATAGAGAACATTTCAGACACTGTCCAACAGTGCTTAATATTTTTTAGTGTTTTCCCTTTCCCAATTCATATTAACCCTAGAAAAGGGTTTGTAGATTACTTTGTGGAAAGATGAAGATCATTAATACATATATTTGCTATAGTCCTGCACATTCAACCTCTCTCTCATTCAATGGATTCCAAGTCTGCACATTCACTCAGGATCAGAAATTGAGTAAGGGATAACATTTTTTTTTTTATTTGTTCAAATGTCCTTTGCCTATTAACCATCCATCCTTGATTTATTTTTATTTTATTTTTCAAGCTTTAGCTTTTAGCAGTCCATCTATTTTGCCCTGAAGAATGCCATTTTCTATTAATCTACTCCACAGAGTCTGCCCCTCCTTGCTGCCACTTCAACCTTGTCACTTATTATAATATTTGTGCCTACTTTGCTTCTGACAGTTAAGAACTGGCAGCCGGTCTCTATTATGTTGGGATATCTAAAAATATTTCCTGTCATGAGCCTAGGCCTAAAAATTTACAGTCACCTCTGAATTTCTCAACAGTGCTGATACCTTCTCACCAGCACATTGCATATTGTTATGTTCCCATATAACACAAAGTGCTTGTGGATTACATCCTTTCATAGGCTATCTAGTCCAGTACACCCACCTCCCTGAGCATTTTGGTCCATTCCTCCACTGTCTGCCATGGAAATTCTGGCAGTTCTACTTCATTTAGGATAGACTCTTCCTTTCTCTAATTTTCCAAAAACCACTGGTTAGCACTCACCCCTAGGGTCCTTGTTAAAATGTGTATCATGGGAGAGTGTTCCCATATCACTATACCCTCCCTTATACAACTTCATTACCCCTCCACTCCTCCACCCTCAAGAGCCTCAGACTCTCTCCTGGTTTCTACTTGCATGTGCTGACTAGACCCTGCTTCTCCTTTTGGTTATGTTTATTTTCTTCCCTTAACAGATCCAGCATTTGGTCAGCCAGATTATGCTGTAACTTGACTTATTGGTCTGGTGGCCAAAAGCTGGTTGGGGGACGACTCTGAGATATGTTCTTCTTATCATCTAGCAGGCAGAATCTGATCATTTTTTCAAGCAAGAAAGGAGTGCTTTCTTTAAAGGGGCAGATTGAACCACTTCTTTAGTATAAGATATTCATGATTAAAGATTTTGTGTGCATTAACCAAGATGTCTCTATCCCGTATTTAGGATCTTACTCCTTCCTGATTTGGCATAAGAGATTTTCTGAAATTGATAATGCAACCTCCCCTGATATTATTCTATACTTTAAGTTCCAATCCTGATCTAAACCGTTTTTTGATATTTGATTGCAAGAGATGAGATTTTCTTCTTATCATGCTAATAATGCAGTCTGGCTTCACTCAGTCTTTATCCATCTAATTCTACTGTCCTTATAATTACTACTTTCCCCAAATTCCTCAAATTCTTGAAACTAGTGAACTTCCTTTCACTGATACCTTATCCACTTTTATCACCAATGAAAATTTTTATAATTGTACAACTATAGAATGCCATAGGTGCCATCCATACTACAAGTACGACCAGTGATGGGATGTTTACTTTCATCCGTTTCAGAGTCAGTCCACCTCCAAAATCCTTTGTCAGAGCCCGATTCTTCTTAGAACCACTTGCCTTAGGTCAGCTTCCCCAGGAAAGAGATTCTAAGATGATGATTTGCAATTAGGACATTTACTGGAAAGTGATGAAAGTATGATCAGACCAAGGGTTGGTGCAATTTAACTGCAATGTAATCACAGCAAAGGTATTAGCTGATGCCATGGGGAGGTTTGAGATTGGGATGGTCTCTCAAGGCTGTCCTGCTTTGAGATAAAGAAAAGAAGCTAGGCATTTCACCTCACTTTGACCATCAGTAGATATGGGGTATTTCTGTGGAGTGGGTGTGATCATGGAAGCGGGAAGTCTTTTTTGTAAGAACAACCCCCACAGAGATATTCATCTGTCAGATGCCAGTGCTCCAGGTAGCTGGGGAAATGAGTGCCTCAATCCTGAAGAGGAATCTGTGCAGTGATCACTGTAACTAACCACTATACTCTCATGTCAGATTCTTGATCCATGTCTTGCCTAGTTTTACTAAGGGTTGTATAGAGATATGAAACCTGGATTCCATTTGCAATTCCAGTATTTGTCTTCTTAGATAAAAACTTGATGACTCCAGGCATTAGCATTTCCATATGCAATATAGAAATATTAATATCTTCTCTAACCTATTTCTCAGGGTCTTGGTAAGGGGAAAATGAAGTCACAAATGAGGAGAATATTTGATAACCGTAGAATTGCCTAAAGATGACTCATATAATTTCCCTTTTGTCTAAGCCTGAATTCATGCCTATTTTTCTTGCTCCAATATTATGTATTGTCAAAAGCTTCCATCTGGATAAAATTTGGTATAAGAAATTATCCTTGAAAATGAAGAACTTAGGTATCAGATGAGAAATCATATTTTTTCATGTTGGTGAATAACAAAACAATTTCCTTTAATACAGTAGGGACAGAGAAAATAGAAGAGGTATATAATACATGGACATAATCAGCCAAAAGATTTATGTTGGCAAACAACCAATAGATGACAACTATCTTGCCCTGAGAGGGCCCCTAAAACCACTCTCCTAGGAAATTGCCAACTCTGAAACTTTGACCAATATATAAAAAGGAAGTGTTTTCCCTTGAATAAGAGGTGAAACAAACCAAAATAAATAAATAAATGCCTTCTTCCTGTCCACTTCAGGCCAAGGGGGGCAGGAGGGGAGAGACAGAGAGACAGAGAGACAGAGAGACAGAGAAGGAGGGAGGGAGGGAGAGAGAGAGTCTCCACATCATGCCAAGTTATGCAAGTGTTGGATAGAGATGCCTGGGAACTCAGAACCGCCCACACTGCTTGGGTAGAATGCCAGCAAAAGCAGATGAAACAGGTTGTTAAGTATCTTCAAATGGCCCCAACTATTACTGCATCTTTATTTATGATATGAATAAATTTTAAACAAAAAATGAAAAAGGTCTTTGGCTTCTTGGATTTTTATTGGTTTCAGATCATTTAAAAATCTGCCTGCAGAAGCAATTTCACCTAATTAAAGCCTTACAATAATGACTGGATTTTAACTTAGTGTTGACTGGATTATACTGCTGCAATTTACAATAATTTCTCTGAGTGATTTTCTTTCAGGATCATCTATCTGTGCCTTCTAATGAAGCAGCTCATTGCCTACACTGCTAGCCATCTTTTGAACATGATGGGGAGTAACTTGAGAAACAAAGTCATTTGCAGAGCATGGGAGGGCAGAAAGAAAGAAAGCTAGATACTCAATGAAAATATTGAACCTCTGATTAACTAGGGATAGCATATACGTAAGTTAGGACTTCTTGATTAAAATAAGTTGGGTTTTTTCTTTAATGTTTAGTCATTTTGAATTGGTTCTGCTGTTATATCTGAACAAAAACACAAAGGTAAAGTAATACACTTTAGAAGGTATCATTTGTAATGGAAAATTAGGTAGAAGTAGCATTGAACATAATATTTCAAAAAGCTAAGGTGTTATAAATTGTATTCTATTCTTTATTAAATCTGTGAATTTGAACCAATCACAATCTCCCAAATAAAAATTCCCTCCATTGGTTAAATGAGGCGATTAAGTGCCTCATTTTTCTTGTAAGATTTTTGGAAAAGAAAAAAATATGGAAAATATATGTGAAAAAACATCTTATTAAAGGTGATATATATGCTATTTAAAATATAACATTCCAAGATTTTATACTAAAACTTTAACATAAAGTTTTGCCAACATATGGGAGTTAAATGATATATGTTAAATGATATATTTTTTTCATGAATAAATTAACTGAAACTCTTATGCCATATCAACAGCCATGGCCCCTTCAAACATACATATTTGATCAGGGGTGATGGTTTTGATTGGAAACATTTAAAACAACAGACAAGTAAACAAAGATTCCAGAACAATGCTCATATTTTAAAAATCACCTTCAGAAGATTAGAAAATTAAAATCCCTTCATTTACAAAATCATGTTTTTCTGGTAAATTTGATGGGATGCATTTTGATTTCTCATTAAGAAAAATGACAGCCAATGCTTAACTCTTCAAATGGGTTGGCATAAACGGAATGAATTTGTCTCAAGGGAGTGATTGTCAAAATTTTAAAGATAAATTACCAAGCTTATCTAAAGGATCATATTTGAGAAAAATGATAAAATACAGCAAAAGGTAATCAATATCAGAATTCCATTAAATCCATTCAAATTTTTCACCATATTACTGAAAAATTGACCTAGACATTGGAGTAAATAAAAATAAAGCTAGCATAATACATTCTTTTAGAAAAACAATTTTAATATATATTTTTTTCATTGACTTTTAGAATGTCAGTGATTAAAAAAAGTTTATTCAGGGAGCAGATGTGGCTCAAGCAGCAATCATCTACATGGGTGGTCCCAGGTTCAGTTCCTAACACCTCCTGAAAAAACAAAAACAAACAATAAATGGAAAAGCCAACTCAGGGAAGCCAATGTGGCTTAGTGGTTGAGCACTGGATTCCTACATACAAGGTCTTGGGTTCAATCCTTGGCTCCCAGTACCCTCTCCCCCAAAAAAAAGAAAGAAAGAAAAAGAAATGTATTCACTCCCAATTGCATGTATGACCTTAATATAACCAAGGCTAGGAAAGGATAAAAACCACCAATTACTGAGAACCTATTATCTGGAAAGTATTTGACGCTCTTGATTGAACTTAATACTTGCAACAGCCCTGTTATGTTGGTACCAGTACCCAAGGATAAAGGCTATTAGGTTAAATAAGTAATTCAAGATCACACAACCAGTAAACAGGAAAGGAAAGGATCAAACCCACATTTACAAGACTCCAATGTTCATGGCCATATCCATTATATTATGCAGACATAGAAGTCAGGAGACCTAGATTTTCAATAAAATACAACAAAAAGTTTCAGATGTTTGAATCAGCCCATACTCTCAACTACATTATTTTGTGTATGATTCTATTTTTGAAATTAAATTTTATTTCAAAATCTCAAATGTGGATTCACCAAACAACAATCCTCCTTCCCCCATCCCCTGGTAAATTCAAATCTGCTATCTGTCTTTATTAATTTATTGTTTCTAGACATGTCATATGAGTGAAATCATGTGGTATTTGCCCTTAGTGTCTTGCCTATATAACAGCATAATGTTTTCAAGGTCCAATTGTGTTGTAGCATGTATCAGAACACCATTCTTTAGTATAGCAGAATAATATTCCTGTTCTAGTTTGCTAAAGCAGATACTATCAAATGGTTTGGCTTCTAACAGTGGGAATTTATTAGCTTATAAACTTGCAGTTTTGAGGCTGACAAAAAATATCCAAATCAAGGCATCATTAGGCAATGCCGTCTTCCTGAAGATGAGCTGCAGGTGATCCTTGACCCCTCTGTCACACTGCAAGGCGCATGGCAGCATCTGCTGGTCTTTCCTTTCTCTTTTGGCTTTTGTTGCTTTCAGCTTCTTGCTTTCGTGGCTTTCTATCTCTCTGTTTGAATTTCATTCCCTTACAAACGACTTCAATAAGAGGATTATGACCCACCTCGAATGAGGTATGTCACATCTTAAGGCCATACTCACCAAAAGATCCCAATTAAAAATGGGTCCATACCCACAGGAAAGGATAAACTTTAAGAACATGCTTTTCTGGGGTTCATATGGCTTCAAGCTATCACAATTCCATTGTGTGTATGTACTATATTTTATAAATCCATTCATCTGTTGAGGGACATGGGTTTTTTCTACCTTTTGACTACTGTAAATAATGCTGCTGTGAACCTTGGTGTACTAATATCTATTTGCTAGATTATATGTTGATCCTATGTTTAACTTTTTGAGGAATTCTACCAACAAAACACAAAAGTTTCAATGTCTCTGCATCCTGTCCAACACTCATTATTTTCCATCTTTTTAATAATAACTATCTTTTTAATAATAACCATCTCATTGTGGTTTTGTTTTGTGTGTCCCTAATGGCTATTGAAAACCTTTTTCATATGCTTCTTGTTCATTTATATATCTTCTTTGGAAAAATATCTGTTCAAGTCATTAGCCACATTTTTAACTCGGTTCCTTGTCTTTTAGTTGTTTTGTAGGAATTGTTAAAGATTCTGAATATTAAGCCCTTATCAGATACATGATTTGCAATTATTTCTCTCTCATTCTGTAAGTTATCTTTTCATTTCCTTGCTAATGTCTTTTTAATTTTGATGTAGTCTAATTTATCTACCTTTTTCCTTTTGTTACTTGTGCTTTTGGTTTCATAGCTAAGAATCCATTGCCAAGTCCAAGGTCATAATTTGCCCCTATATTACCATCTTAGAGTTATATTTAGGTCTCTGATCCATTGTGAGTTAATTATTGTATATGACATGAAGTAGGAGCCCAACTTCATTCTTTTACATGTGGAAATTCAGTTCTCTCAGCACCATTTGTTGAAGAGACTATTCTTTCTCCATTGCATGTACTTGGCACCCTTGTTGAAAATCAATTGGTCATATAAGTGTATATCTTTTTCTGGACTTATAATTCTACTGCAAAGGTGTATGTATCCTTATGCTAGTCCCATAGCCTTTTGATTTCCATATCTTTGCAGTAAGTTTTAGAATTAGGGAGTGGGGGTCCTTTATGTTTGAGAATGATAAACATGATTCTAAATATTATTTAAACTCTGTTCTGACTACAATTTATCTTTTCTGTCATCTTATTTGAACCTCACAATGACCCTGTGGAATATCACCCACAATTGTAGATGAGGGCGCCGAGTATCAGAGGACTGCATGTCATTAGCATGATTCATCTACTGACATATGCCTTCTAGTGGAAGTATCCAGATAAAGAAATGAAAATTTTGCTCTTTGAAACAAATCTCCATTTATTCCTTCCACTTCCCTCCTGGAAAAAAAAATCCACTCCCTACACACACATAAAAAACATTATTTTGGATACATTTTTATAAAGCTATACATTGTAATTATGCAAATAGGATTGTCATCAACTTTAATCATGCTAAAAACGCTCATCTTTTTTTTCATAAGAAAAAGAGGAATAAATACTCATTAACAACGAAAGCCTCAGGAACTTAAATTAAATTTTACTTTGAGATAGAAATTGGTATAAAAAGAAGGCTGCATTACTTATCCTCTTCTACCCTTTCCACTCTTCCCCATTAAAAAATAATTTATACAACTAATCATCTTTGAAGCCAAAAGTAATTTTAGAGGAAACTTCAATCATTTACCCATTAGACTTTAAAAAGCATCAAACCATATAAAGATTGGAGCTAGGTTTTAACTCACCTCTTTTCTGAGAGCCTCCCCTTTTTGCCCTACCAGGTCTCTAGAAGATTAGGGTCAGAGATGTTGGCAGAGAAAGTTGATTTTGCTTTGTTCATTAATTTATTTGTGTTTTTGCTTGTCAATACACACATATACACATGCATATATATACCTACACCTGTACACAGGTATATACACATATATACATAAATACATTGCAGGATTCCTGTATGTTGTGACAATTAAATGAAGTAAAATATGTGCTGTAAAATTCTGGGTCATGGCAAGTCCTCAAACATTTTAGTTCTCTTCATGCAGTCCTTTCCTCCAGTACAAACTACAGCTGCTTTCAGAGTGTGGCTATATTTGTTTATTTAAAAATAATTGGCTATCAAAACATTGTAATTGTGCTGGCCAGAAATTGGCAGAACCAGTCATTTTAAAATTGCATATGCCACATTCCTCTGTTAGCAGTATCGGCCTCTTTCCCCCAACCCAGTCTAACTGTGACAGGTGTTCCCTTTGACTTATTGCTTTTAACTTCAGGAAAACATGGAAAGATCTATGACTGCTACTAACAAAAGGGAAAATCAGTAGCAGTTATACTACTACAGGCATATTGGAGATATTGCAGGTGTAGTTCCAAACTACTGAAATAAAGCAACTATTGCAATAAATCAAGTCCCCCAAAATTTTGGTTTCCCATGCATAAAAAGTCATGTTTACACTATACTGTTGTCTATTAAATTTGCAATAGCATTATGTCTATAAACCAATGTGCATACTTTAATTTTAAAAATACTTTACAATAGAAATGTTAGCCATGAGCCTTTAGGGAGTAATAATCTTTTTGATGGTGGAGGGTCTTGCCTTGATATTGATGGCTGCAGACTGATCAGGGGGATGGTGGCTGAAGGTTGGAGTGGTTGTGACAATTTGTTAAAATAAGACAACAATGAAGTTTGATACAATCCTTGACTCTTTAGATCATGAAAGATTTCTCTGTGGCATGCAGTGTTGTTTGATAGTATTTTACCCAAGTAGAACTTCTTTCAAAACTGGAGTCAATCCTCTCAAATTCTGCCACTGTTTTATCAACTTATATTATGTAATATTCAAAATCCTTTATTGTCATTTCAACAATTTTCACAGCATCTTCACCAGGAGTAATTTCCATCTCAAGAAGCCACTATCTTTGCTCACCCGTAAGAAGCAACTGAAGCATTTCAGTCACATCTTCAGGTACCACGTTTAATTCTAATTCTCTTGCTATATCTACCATACCTGCAGTTACTTCCTCCACTGAAGTCTTGAATCCCTCAAAGTCATACATGAGGATCGAATCATCTTCTTCCAAATTCCTGTTAATATTGATATTTTGGCCTCCTCCCGTGAACCACAAGTGTTCTTAATTGCTTCTAGAATGATGTATCCTTTCCAGAAGGTTTTCAATTTGCTTTGTCAATCCATCAGAGTAATCATGATCTATGGTAGTTAGAGCGTTATGAAATGTGTTTCTTAAATAATAATAAGGCTTGAAAAATAAAATTAACTCCTTGATCTATGGGCTGCAAAATGGATACGTGTTAGCAGGCATGAAAACAACATTAATCACATTGTACATCTCCATCAGAGCTTTGGGTCATCAAGTGCATTGTCAATGAGCAGTAATATTTTTAAAGGAATCTTTTCTTCTGAGCAGTAGGTCTCAACTGTTGGCTTTGAATATTCAATAAACCATGTTGTAAACAGATGTGCTGTCATCCAGGCTTTGTTGTTGGGAAGACTAATGCCGTCGAATAGAGAGAACTGTATCTCTTGTGAGAAAGGACGGCTCCCAGGGCATTAGATTGGCAGGCGTTGTGGGACCTAAGGGGAGGGGAAAATGGATGTGGAATGGATGGAACAAAGGTAAATAAGGGGGCAAAAGAGGAGTTATGTGAGAGTACACGAGGATGAAAGAAAGAGCAGCCTGCCCAGGAATGGCGCCGACCACACTACCCGTTCCGCTGATGACAACAGAAGCGGAGAAAAGAAACAAGACGCAGCAAATAGACACCAAGAACAGACAACCAGGGGAGGGGGGAAATTAAATAAATAAATAAATCTTTAAAAAAAAAAAAAAAAGAACAGGCAGAGTAGATATGGCATAATTCTTAAGGGTACTAGAATTTTCAGAATGGTAAATGAGAATTGACTTCAATTTAAAGTCACTGCATTAGTTGCATTAGAGCCTAACAAGAGTGTCACTCTGTCCTTTGAAGCTTTGAAGCCAGGCATTGACTTCTCCTCTGTAGCTATGAAATTCCTAGGTGTCATCCTATTCCAAAATAAGGCTGTTTTATCTACGCTGAAAATCTGTTGTTTGGTGTAGTCACCTTTGCTGTCACTTCTACATCAACACTTGCTGTTTCACCTTGTACTTTTAGATTATGGAGACAGCTTTTTTCATTAAACCTCATAAACCATCCTATGCTCCCTTCAATCTTTTTTTTCTGCAGCTTCTTCGCCTCTTTCAGCCTTCATAGAACCGAAGAGAGTTAGGACCTTCCTCTGGATTAGGCTTTGGTTTAAGGGAATGTTCCTGATTTGATCTTCTATTCAGACCACTAAAATTTTCTCCATATCAGCAATAAGGCGGTTTTCTTTCTTATCATTCATGTGTTCACTGGAGTAGCACTTATAATTTCCTTCAAGAACATTTCTTTTGTTCACAACTTGGCTAACTGTTTGGCATAGCTTAAAGAGGCTTAGCTTTCATCCTGTCTTGGCTTTCAATATGCTTTCTTTACCAAGTTTAATCATTTCTAACTTTTGATTTAAGGTGAAAGATGTGCAATTCTTACTTCCACATGAACACTTACAAGCCACTATAGGGTTACTAATTGGCCTAATTTCAACATTGTTGTGTTTCAAGGATAGGGAGGCCCAAGGAGAGCGAGAGAGACAGGGAATGGTCAGTCAGTGGAGCATTCAGAACATGCAACATTTATCCATTGTTTTCTGTTTTATATGGGTGTGGTTCATGGCACCCCAAAACAATTAAATAGTATTATAACATCATAGATTACAGCTCACAGATCACCTAGATCACAGATCACCATAATATAATAATAATGACAAAGTTTGAAATATTGCAAGGATTACCAAATTGTGACTCAGGGACACAAAGTGAGCACATGCTGTTGGAAAAATGATGCTGATAGACCCCGCTCAATGCAGGGTTGCCACAAATCTTCAATTTGTAAAAAACACAATACCCATGAAGCACAATAAAGTGAAGTGCAATAAAATGAGGTATGCCTGCATTGATACTAATATCAATAATAATAATCATTAATATGTAGCTTTTTACTATGTACCAGGTACAACACTGAGGGTTTTATATCCTTTCTTGTCATCCTCACACTAACCAAGAGGCAGGTAATATTATTATTATTATTATTAACCTTCTGATGATGATTCTGAGTTGGGGAAGAATTTGTGGTATGTTCAAAGTTAGACTGTCACTGAGAGTGTGGATTCTGATTTAGGACTTCCCAAATGTCCTTTAGCCCTTGAATTAAGTCACTTCTCATTATGTATATCTTCCATTTCTTGCTCTAGATCCATTCCCCACCCATAGTGACCCAGTTATTCAATGTCAAGGGAAGCTACCCCAAGCATGTGACATCCACAGGCCCCTTTATCCTGAGCTTCTTGTTGATACAGTCTATGATAAATAGTGGTAGGGGAGAGAGAGAGGAGAGAAGGCTGGTTTTCCACTCTGCTGGGTCCCTAGATTGTGTAGGCTAGTTGAATCTATTCAGACTCCCCTTTATGCTCAGCCTTCTCTGACTCTGGGTCTTGAGAACATGCGTTTTTCCTCTCCCTTCCTTCAGTTGTTAGGCGTTACACACTCTGTGGTTTCCTCCATCCTGACCACACATTTGGAAATAGTCCCTTTATGACCTTCTCTCTAAGGGACCCCAACTGGAGTGTGCCATCCATTTCCTACCAGAACCTGACTGACGTATGCCCCTTATATTAACAAGCACAAGCACAATACTTTCCTTTTAAAGTACTTCCAAAGCTAGTCATTGCAGAGTAGAGCAGACAAACATACATAGTTACGAGTTGTCTTTTTCATTGTCTCCATAAGGGCAGTGATTATGACCCTTCACTCAGCCTTATAACTGTGATGCCTAGCAGACATCCTGAAGCTCAGGGTACAAAATTATTTAAGCAAATACTTGACCTTAACTTGTGAGTAGCTTATATATTATCCCTCAAACTTTTTGTTTGTCTTTCAGGGGGGAAAAAAAGAGGTATACTAGAATACCAGCCCAAAGTTTCCTATTCATGAACATATATTTTGGAACATAATACAATAAGTAGGATGTCAGCAAGCATACCAGGCCAGAAGGCCAGTCTCTAAGACAGTATAGATTTTTTTTCTGCAACACAAAGTTGAATGTTGTGAGAACCACAAAGACCTGAGGAATGACCAGGCTTGACATTTTAAATGTCAGATCTCCAGCAGGTTTTGATGCAGCCTTTCACAATGTCTCTTTAAAAATATTCATGAAGATACAGAAAAAATAATAAAAAGACATCACAACAATAAAATTAAACTGACTAACATTTAACTACATTCTAGGATAAACTTCAAAAGGCATCTAGTGATAAAACAGAGAGGGAGTCATTATAGTTTATGCAATAAAGTAAAGAGATCTCAGACATAAAAAGAAGCAGATATAGTAATTTGTTTCTCAACTCCATCTCCTCACTCAAATCGTAGGACCTAACCAAACAAAAAACTTGACAGTCCTCTTCCTGCCGTTTTAGAAAAAACATCCGGAACACACAAAGAAATTACCAAAGAAAAATCAACTTGTTTCTTCATTAAAATAATAATAATAATGACCTTAGTAAAAGAGTCATACAAAAATAGCTCCTTAGTGAAAAACATATTTTATCTCTCCAAACAACAGTCAATATTATCTTTATGATGAATTAGTAGTTAGTCTTATTAAAATTAGTAGCATGACTAAGATTCCTATCCTCACACTACTATTAAACACTGTTTTTGAAGTTACCACCTAACACACTTAGCAAAAACAAACACAAAACCAAAATAATGACAAAATTTGGAAAGCAGAAGACAAAATAATTATTCCTTATAAGCAATACACATATCTGTCTGAGAAAACCTAGAAAATGAACTAAAACTTTATTTTAAATATGTGGATTCATTAAGGTGCTCAATTATAAAAAATATGCAAAAACAACAGAAATATTCAAAACTTTGCTGGCAGAAGAAAAACAAAGAAAAATAAAGAGGGGATCCTTATTGATTGAGGAGATAAAGAAAAAGAATTTTGGAGATAAAAATGCCAGACTATAATAATGTTAATTCTACCTTATTTTAATTAATTTATAAATATTTCTCAATTCAAATAATAGTTATTGGCTCTTTTTAGTAAAATTTCTTTGTTATGGTTATTAAACTCTTGAAACACCTGTGCTCAGCCATTGTGATCTGAGTCTTAAACCACCAAAATCTCAGTTGAAATTGCAGAAAGTAACATAACCATAAATAACCACTGCAGCCTGACTCTTAAGCCACCAAAGTCTCAGTTGGTTGAAAGCAAAGTACAAGCATTCTGTTGCTGTGAATCACCTGGTGGGTGGATATCTCCTTGAATGTTGTTTTTTTGGATCCTCTTTCGAATCCCACATAGGGCCTGATCCATTGACAAGGCATTACAGGAAGAAAACAAGGCATTCCATTCTCCAAATGGCTGTGTCTGGAGTGGAATCTCTCTGTGCTTCTCATTAGGAGGTTTCCTCCACTGGGGACATGAATGCCAAGAGATGTGGTTGGAAGTGAACACAGGGCTTCCTGACATGAGGAACAGCGTGAGCACCAGTGGACATGTATGCCTCCCCGGTGTCCCCTGTACTTAAAAAAAAATGTGTTTGTCCAGGCTTTATTCCAAATTCAAAAATAAAATAGCAGACAAAAGGCAGCTCAACAAGTTAAGGAAGAATTACTCCTAAAATGTTCTGTCCAGGCACTTTTATCTCCTCTAACCCCAACAACAAACTCAGTTGTTCCTCTAGTGTTCAGAAATATACACAGATAAACACAGATGAGTTAAATATGTAGTCAAGGTCTCCTTATTAATGAAGAAAATGAAAAGGAGAAAAAAATTCTTAATCATGTTCTTGCTCACAAAACCAAACCACATATTCTGGTTTCTATACCTGTGGCATTAATAAAGTACCTTCTTTGCTTTTGCTATAAAAACATTATAATATTGTTGTTAACTATAGTCTATCAATTACATTAGTTATTTTCCCCATATATCACCACGTTCTTAACACCTTGTAGAACATTCCTGTTATTATATTATTAACTATAATCCTCATCTACCATCAAAATCCTCATCTACCACCAAAATCACTATTATACATTCCCCATATTATCCTCCGGCTGTCCTCCAACTAACATTAACCTACCTAGACTACTCATTCAGCCACAATCATATCCGTTAATCAGTAGTGTTTGTTGCACTTATTATAATGTGCTACTGTCAACTCCTTTCATTACCACATATTTACAATTGACCTTATTAATCATTCTACGTACATCCAGCATCAGCTCCCCCTTCTCAACCCACACACCATCTCCCACCAACCTACACTCCATAGTTCAACTCCATGAGTCTATTCAACGTATTTAGTTCATATCAGTGAGACCACACAATATTTGCCCTTTTGTGTCTGGCTTATTTCATTCAACATAATGTCCTCAAGGTTCCTCCAAGTTGTCATGTGCTTCCCCAATTCATTTCTTCTTACAGTTAAATAGTATCCCATCTTATGTTTATACCACATCTTGTTTATCCATTCATCTATTGGACACTTAGGTGGTTTTCATTTTTAATAATTGTGAATAATGCCACTCTGAACATCTGTGTGCACATGTCTATTCATGCCCTTGCTTTCAGTTCTTCTGAATACATTCTTAGCAGTGAGATTGCCAGACCATGATAGCTCTGGATTTAGTTTCCTGAGGAGCTACCAAACCATCTTCCACAGAGGCTACACCATTTTACACTCTATCAATAGTGAAGGAATGTTCCTATTTCCCGACATCCTCTCCAGCATTTGTAGCTTTCTGGTTTTTGCTTGTTTGTCTGTTTTAAAATAATGACCATTCTGTATCTTGTGAGATGATACCTCATTGCAGTTTTGATCTTCCCTAATAGCTAGTGATGTCAAGCATATTTTCATGAGTCTTTTGGCCATTTGTATTTCCACTATGGAAAAATGTCTATTCAGGTCCTTTGCCCATTTTTTATTTGGGCTGCTTGTCATTTTATCATTAAGTTTTGCGATCTCTTTATATGACATGGAAATCAAATCCTTGTCAGATGATGTGGTTTCAGAAGAATTTTTCCCATTGTGTTGGCTGCCTTTTTACCTTCTTTAAAAAATCATTTGAAATACAAGTGTTTACATTAGTGGCAGTCACATTTATCTATTTTTTCTTTCGTTGTTTATGCTTTGGGTATAAGGGCCAAGGAACTACCACCTACCACAAGTTCTTGAAGATGTTTCCCTCCATCATCTTCTAGGAGTTTTATGGTTCCAGTTTTTATATTTAGGTTCTTGATCCATTTTGGGTTAATTTTTGAATAAGTAGCATGAAAGGGGTCCTCTTTCTTTCTTTTAGATATAGATACTAAATTTTCCCAGCACCATTTGTTGAAGACTGTTCTGACCCAGCTGGACGGGTTTGACAGCCTTGTCAAGTGTCCCCGTTACTGTTAAAGGTAGGAAAGAAATATTTTCTCTCCACCAAAGGAGATAGAAGTCTCTTTAAGACAAAAGAAAAACTTATTTTCCTCCTTCATCCTCCTCCTCCCTCTACCTCTTCTTGTATGAAATGAAGGTGCCCCAGAAACTTGTATAATACAAGACTCAGGTAGAAATTTAATGTCTTTACCTTATCTTTTCCCTCTAATAAATATAAAAGTAAAAAAATAACTGCTTTGTATTATGCACATCTTCCAATCAACGAATTTATGATGTAAAGCACTAACGTTACAAAAGAGTTTCTTATTTTAGTAAAGTGTTAAAAAGAAATAACTCTTAGTCATCTATTCTTCAAAGGAAATACTTCTTTTGGCTAATATTCCTTACAATGCCTTTGGTTGTAAATATCTAGAAAAGCGAATGAAGCCTAGTTTAAGGTTACAGGGGATTTCAAGGATTGTATTACTTAAATATCCATAGAAAGTTCAGGCATAATTTTATAAATGTTGGCGGGGGGGGGGGGGTGTTGTTTGCTTTTGTTTTTGCAATTTTATTATCTCAACCTGTCTCTACTTTTTTCAGCTGATTGCAAAATGCAGAAGCATTAAACGTATTTGTCTTAAACAAATGTTTAAGTTCCTGAGGAAAAGTATTGACCTTCACTGTGATTGAATCACCCTCAAACCTGCCCATATGTCAAGGGGAAACCATGGTGTAAATTGCCTGATGCCTATATTAACTGAACCAATCACTGCAGCAAGTAGGATACAGTTAACTCAGTCCAGTCAGGACTCTTGACCTAGAGAGGAGGAAAATTTATGGTAACTGAATTCAATTCAGGGAAAGTTGGGAGGAGACAGAGATTCTATGAATGAAGCATTGTGAGGGCAAACTGTTTCAACTAGGATTTCATATTTCCATAATAGATTTTTTCTAAGATTTTCTCCGTGTATTCCCACATTTGCAGGGATACACTTTTAACTTTATATATGGAGTGCAAATCATGTGGGCTCCTATTCCCAAATTCCACCATCAGCTCCAGGATCTTCAGTAAGTCACATCTGCACTCTGGGCATGAGTGTTTTTACCTGTAAAAGAGAAGCCTGGCTTAGATGACCTCAAAGTGCTCAATACTTCCTTGGGTTTCAGCAAACATAATACATTCCCTTCATAAACGTGCAAGACAGCTGTTAAGCAATCTCTCAACTTCTGTTCTGAAAATTATACAAAATAACCCAAGCTCCTTTTATCTTTCTTCACTGGTACTATTTTCTATCCTTTAATCTTTTCATTGATATTCTATGGACCTGCTCTAATTTCTCCACATCCCATTCACTACATGAAGTCTCTAATTAGGAAAAAAAAACTGATAGGAATATCAATAATGTCTCCTGCCCCTTTATAAGAAATCATTGTGAATTCTGCTGATATTTTTGACAATATTCTATTCTTAGAAATTCTCATCTTAGACTATTTTGGCAGGTGTTTAAAATATTATACTGCTTTGTATTTGGGGGGGGTTACAGTTATTTTAATTTAATGTAAAAGTTAAATATAATAAAATGTACAATTCTTAAGTACACATTCCCCTGAATTTATCTACCTGTGTAAGGCAAACTCTTATCAAAAACAGAACATTAACATCACCCAGAAAGAGCCTCATGCCCCAAGTCAATCACCTCTCCTCTGTGCCCAAGAAGCAATCATTAATCAGAATTTTCTCACCATAGATTAAATTTGACTGCTCTAGAACTTCATATAAACAAAATCAAGTCATGCAATATGTGCTCCTTTGTATGAAAAAACTATATTTATACTCAAAATTAAATTGATTATATTTGTGCACACCAATTTCTTAATTCTCTATTCTCTTATACAGATTTGTATATTTATATTTTTGCAAATATTACATTGTTTTGATTTTTGGAGCTTTATAGTAAGTCTCAAAACCTGTCAGTTTGAATTTTCAATCTTTGTTCTTATTTTTAAACATATGTTTGGCTCTTCTAGCACTTCTGCCTTTCCATATAAATTTTAGAATGAACTTGCTGATATCTACAAGAATCCCTACTGGAATTTGGTTGGGATTGTTTGAATCTATAGATAATTTTTGGGAGAACTGACATTTTAACAATACTCAAACTATTTATCAAACTTTAATCATTAATATTTTCTTTTAAAGAAAAAAAAAACAGTCTTGCTATTATATTTGTCTCCTGACCTCATCACACAGGGAAGAAAGTCAGGATATACACATGTAGCACAAACCTTTGGAAGAGGAAGAAAACAAATCCAGAAGCCTTGAGGAATCTCCAGCTAGGGCTAAGGATTTAAACTAATAACTTCAATAAATAAATCAGCAATTTCTGAGATCCAACTTCTAAAAAGAACAAGGATGCTAAGAACAAAATAGAACAAGGAAACTTTCTTGGGTTGATCCTTAGACTGACCCAGCCTGGTAAAGGGGAAATTTGGTGATATCAGGTATCAGTGGAACATACAGTAAGGAGGAGTTGGCAGGGGGGTGGTCTATTTAACTTGCTCATCTGCTACACTCACTAAACAAAGAAGTTTTAATAAGACCAATGCTCTTATCTGTTACAACATTTTTCTCATAAGATCATACTACTAAGAAGTTAAGTCCTACTAAGAAGTTAAGTCCAACAAACATGTTTCTTACTGGGGTTATCAATAAGTGCGACAGATGTTCAAGGAGTGAGTGGTAAGTTCCAAAACAGAAGATGATGAAAGAAGGTAAAATTCAAATGGATCTTAAACAGTGGTTGAACTTTAGATCTCCAAAAAGAGTTGGAAAATATTAAAATAATACTAAAGAATTTTACTTGCTTTCCTTTCTTTGTCAGCGCCCTCACCCCCACTCCACCATATCTCACTTCTTCCATTCTGACAGCCAACATCAAGTGTTCTTGATGGGCCAGACTCTATGCTTTCCCAAGACCACAGTCGTGTCTTTTTTTATTTTTAAAGAACTTTAGATGACATAAATGTTACATTAAAAATATAAGGAATTCCCATTTGTCCCACTCCCTTCCCCTCCCACACTTTCCCACATTAACAACATCCTTCGTTGGTGTGGTGCATTTGTTACAATTGAACATGTACTGAAGCATTTCTACTAAGCATGGACTAGGTTACATTATACTTTATACTCTGTCCTGCACAATTTTGTAAGTTATGACAAAATTTACAATTGATTGTATCCATCACTCCAATGTTATGCAGGACAAATCCAATATCTTGAAAATTCCCCATATTACACCTATTCTTCCTTCTCTCATCCCTCAGAACTTTTGGTGCCAACTGCCTTTACACCAATGATAAGAGTTCTTCCATTGCTAGAATAATAACAAGTCTATAGTAGAATAATAGTAAGTATACATTCATTGTTCATTCCCCAATCTTGAGGATTTGGGGGTGCTGATGCACATTCTGCTTCTAACTGAGAGGGGACTTAGATCCCATGGGGTAAGATGGATAGAGTTAACCTTATTGAAATTGCAAACACTCTGTGTTTCTTGGGATGGCATTGTCCATGATCATCTCCTTGTTAGTTGTCCTGGGTGAGTACAATGAAATGGAGAGTAGATATCACAATTCTGCTGAAATTGAGGACACAATTATTGGCACATGGACAGATCAACGACCGAAGTCTCTTGGACATGTATTTGTCAAGTATAGTGCTAATTATAGGTTCAGATAAAGGGAGAGAAGAGCCATGTGTAGAGAACCTATAAATGAATCTAATTCTGTTACACTGGGGAGCATAAATTCCAAAGTAAGTTCCACTGACAAGGTGACAAATTTCTGAGCTGTCTACCCTGCCTGTAGTTTCCGGATATCTCTAGAGCCCTCAGAAACTCTGCTATTTGAGGAACTGTTTACTGTGGCAGTCAATGAGATCCTGGTGAGACTTGCATAGCTGTAACCTCTGGAATGAACTCCTGACTCACTTTGAAATTGCGTAGCCATGAAAATTCATTTTTATTTACCATTTCTCCCTTTTGGTCAAGGTCTTTTTCCAGATACATTGCTAGTTGGTGCTTCATAATAATCCCTCAGAAAGAGGCTCATCCCCAGGAGTCAAGCCCCATGCCAAGGGGAGCAGGGAGGTAGTGAGTTTATATGCTGAGTTTGGCATAGAAAGAGGTCACATTTGCACAACAAGGGGGCTTTCAGGAGGTAACTCTAAGGCAGTATATAATACTAGGCTAAAATTCAATTTCACAAGAAAAGTTTTATAAGTATAATCACCAATGTCAAGGGCTTGGCATAATGGTCTGTCTTCCTTCACTAGACATTGCCCTTGCACTTGGGGGATTCTTGCTGTTCAATTAGAGAATGTAGCAGAACTCTGCAGGATGGGAATACAGTATTCTTTCAGTTATCATGTGGATCTCCATTCACTGAGACAATGTCCCATGAACACTTGAACATATTTTTATATCTTAGAGGCATACCCCAGGTGAACCCATTCCCACACATCCCCACATCACTGACACCCCGCACTAGTGATCCTTCCCTACCACTGCTGTGACCCTTCTGTGATCCAAAACCTCTCTAAAAATGAAGCATACAAAATTACCAAATAAAATTAATAAGAAAATGAAATAAAAATTGTAAAAATAAATAATAAAATACAAAAAAATTAAAACAATCTGAAATTTTAAAAAATTTGTAGACGTTGGGTCTTTCATCAGTGTAAGATCCATTGCCTTCTGTGTACAATGACATTTTCTTGCATATATTCCCCATTTTATCTTCAAAGAAGCTTTAGGATACAGAAAGGTCACATAGAGAATACAGGTGATTCCCATATACCCAATGCCTTGACTTTTTTCCCTCTTCCTTATTAATAACATTTTACATGTGGATGGTACATTTGTTAAAACTGATGTACGAATATTGAAGCATTGCTACTAACCATGGTCAATGGTTTACATTATGGTTTACATTTTGGATTGCATACTTTCATAGGTTTTGACAAAATTTGAAGCAGCTTGTATCTGTTGTTGCAAGATTGTGCTGAACAATTCTAATGCCCTAAAAATGCTCTACACTCCATCTATTCTATTCTTCCTTCCTCTTCCCCTCAGAACCTACGGTAATCACTAAGTTTCCATTTTTGAGGAGTAAGATTCATAGTTACTTGAATTAATCTTGAGGGCTTGACATATTGGTCTGTTTTCTTTTATTAGGCACTGCCTATGTTCTCATGGAATTCTTGTCACTCTAATTGAGAACTTATCAGGATTCCCCAGGATGGATGTTTGATATTTTCTTGATTAATGTGTGGGTCTCCACCCAAGATATAACACACTATGACAAATGAAAAGGTATGTATTCCATAAAAACCTGCCCTAGGTGCACCCTGTCCCATGTATACTTCCAATTCCAATACCCTACAGTAATAACCCTCCCTGCCATATTTGCCAGAGAACATTCCCAATATTGTTTTAACCACAGGCTTGTAAATCCTCAGAGTTCACCTGCTTCTTCCCCTGACTCTTCCCCCAGTTCCATGGATAGTCCAACTCAACCGGCCCAGCCAACTCCCCCTCACAGACCAGCACCACCCAATCCAATCCCGTCACTGCACCACTGTCATGCTCACACACTGCACAACTATATCCTTCCCCATTATCGTAGATTCTGCTCATATGGGCATTGGCTCACAACCCTCTACTCCCTTTCTGTCTCCTGTAAACCTGTCTTCCAGACTCTAGCTCTTTGAGTCTGCTCAATTTGCTTAATTCATATCAGTGAGGTCATGTTATATCTGTCCTTCAGTGCCTGGCTTACTTCATTCAACATAAGGTCTTCAAGATTCATCCTTGTTATCCCATGTGTTAATACTGCCTCTCTTCTTACAGCTGATTCATTGTATGTATAAACCACAATTTGCTTATCCATTCTTCTGTTGATTGATATTTGGGTTGATTCCAGTTTTTGACAATAGTAAATAATGCCACTATGAAAATTGGTATGCATATATCTGTTAATGTCAGTGCTTTCAATTTTCTGTTTATATACCCAGCAGTGGAATTGCTGGATCATATGGCAATTCTATATTTAGCTTCCTGAGGAACCACCAAACTGTCCTCCACAGTGCCTGAACTATTCTACATTCTGCCCAGCAGTGGATGAGTTCCCTTTTCCCCACACTTGTAGTCCTCTGTTTTTTTAATAGCCACCAGGCTAATGGGTGAAAAATGATATCTCATTGTAGTTTTGATTTGCATTTCCCTAATAGCTAGTGATGTTGAGCATCTTTTCATGTGCTTTTTAGCCATTTGTATTTCTTCTTTGGAGAAGTGTCTGCTCAAATCTCTTGCACATTTTAAAAAATGGGTTGTTTGTCTTTATTTTCAAAATGTAGTATTTCTTTATAGATGCTGGATATTAGGCACCTATCAGATAGATGGTTCTCAAATATTATCTTCCATTGAGTAGGTGGTCTTCTCAGTTTCTTGACAAACTCCTTTGAAATGCAAAAGTTTTTAATTTTGAGAAGGTCACATTTATCTATTTTTTTCTTTCAACTCTTGTGCTTTGGATGTAAAGTTTATGAAACCATTTCCAACTACAAAATCTCATAGGTGCTTCCCTACATTATCTTCCAGGAGCATTATGGTCTTGTTTCTTATATTTAGATCTTTAATCCAAGGTGAGTTAATTTTTGTATAGGGTATGAGATGATGAACCTCTCTCATTATGCAATTCAGTAAAAAATGGTGTAAATCAGTTTCAGTAGGCTAGACAACTTAATGATGTTTAGTCTTCCTATCCATGAATGGGGGTATTCCTCCATTTATTTAGATCTTCTTTGATTTCCTGTCAACAGTGTTGTGTAGTTTTTTGCATACAAGTCCTTTACATGTTTACTTAAGTTTATTCCTAAGTATTAGATTCTTTTAGTTGCTATTTTAAATGGAATATTTTTCTTGATTTCCTCCTCAGACTGCTCATTATTGGTGGTCAGAAATGCTACTGATTTTTGGAAATTGATCTTAAATTCTGCCCCTGTACTGAACTCATTTATCAGCTCTAGAAACTTTGTTGTAGATTTCTCAAGGTTTCCTATATATATGGGATTGTGGCAACTCGATACTATTTATGAAGTCCAAAAATAGGTATTGGATTATGTTTGTAAACTGGTCTGTTTCTCTGGGCATATTAGACTGTATTAAAATTAGAGGTTTCACTTTTACTTGATTAAGTTAAGATCTTGCAACTCTGGGAGGAGAAATGAGCCATTCACCTGATAATCTACATCTGACCTTGTGGACAGACTAGAGCAGCTGAATCTGGGAAGAAACAATTCCCATGGAGAGAGAGAGAACCTTATATCAGCCTACAGCTGATACCAGAAGAAGCTGGGACCATGGAGCCTAAAGAGGAAGACTGAGCCATGACAGAGACTGGCAACCATCTTGCTCCAGCACATAGCAACAGGTTTTAGGGAGGAAAGAATTTACTCTTTATGAACTTGTGACTGTAAGCATCTACCCCAAATAAGTACCCTTTATAAAACCCAACAGATTTCTGGTACTTTGTATCAGCACCCCTTTGGCTGACTAATACAAAGATCATGTCATCTGCAAATAGTGAAATATTTACTACTTTCTTTCCAATTTGGATGCCTTTTTTATCTTTTTCTTGCTTAGTGCTTGAGCAAGTATTTCTAACACAATATTAAATAGGATTGGAGACAGTGGATATCCTTGTCTTGTTCCAGATCTTAGAGGGAAAGTTTTTAACATTTCACCATTGTGTATGATGTTAGCTGTGGGTTTTTTCATATACACCCTTTATCATGTTGAGGAACTGCCCTTATATTCTTATCTTTTTCAAGTGTTTTATCAGGAAAGGGTGGCATATTTTGTCAAGTGCTTTTTCTGCATCAATAGAGATGACCAGGTAATATTTTTCTTTTTATCTGTTAAGGTGATATATTGCAGTGATTGGTTTTCTTGTGATAAACCATCTTCACATACCAGGGATGGAACTCACTTGGTCATGATGTATTATTTGTTTGATGTGTTGTTGACTACAATTAGTAAGTATTTTGTTGAGGATTTTAGCATCTAGGTTCATTAGAGAGATTGGTCTATAGCTTTACTTTCTCTTTTTAAAATTATTATTTATTTATTTTTATCCCTCCCCAACCCATCTCTCCCTCATCTGTCTGCTCATTGTCTGCTTGTCTTCTTTTAGGAGGGACTGGGAACCAAACCAGGCACCTCCTATGTAGGAGGTAAGTGCCCAATTGCTAGAGCTACATCTGCTTCCCCCTTTACTTTCTTGTGGCATCTTTGTGTGGCTTTGGTATTAGGATGATGTTGAATGAGTTAGGCAATATTTCTTCCACTTCTATTTTTTGGAAGAGTTTAAGCAGGATTGATGTTCTTTCTGGGATGATTGGTAGAATTCACCTGTGAAGCCATCTGGCCCTAGGCTTTTCTTAGCTGGGAAGTTTTTGATGACAGATTCAATCTCATTACTTGCATTTGGTCTGTTGAGTTCATCATTTTTTTCTTTCATTATTGTAGGCTGCTTGTGTATTTCTAGAAAATTGTACATATAATCTAAGTTACCCATCTTGTTGGCATACACTTTTTCAAACTATCCTCTTATGTAGTTTTTATTTCTTTGGGGTCAGTGGTGATGTCCTCTTACTCATTTCTTATTTTGTATATTTGCATCTCCTCTTTTTCTTTGTTAGTCTAGCTAAGGGTTTGTCAATTTTATCATCTTCTCAAAGAGCCAGTTTTTGCTTTTGTTAAATTTTTCTAGTGTTTTCTTATTTTCAATTTCATTTGCCTTTGCTTTAATTTGTGCTATTTCCTTCTTTCTACTTACTTTGGGATTCATTTGTTGTTCTTTTTCTAATTCCTGCAGGTGTGCAGTTAAGTTTTTGAGTTTAGCTCTCTCTTCTTTTCTAATATAGGCATTTATGGCTATAAATTTCCTTCTCAGTACTACTTTTGCTGTATTCCACATGTTTTGATATATTGTGTTGTCATTTTCTTTGGTTTCAAGGTATTTTCTGATTTCTTTTGCAGTTTCCTCCTTGACCAATTGATTGTGCTGTTTAACTTCTTTGTTAAGAAGTTATCTTTGTGCTTAATCTACTTCTCTACCCTTTACTGATTTCCAGCTTCATTCCTTTGTGTTGAAAGAAATTACTTTGTATAATTTCAATCTTTTTTAATACATTGAGAGTTGTTCTGTTGCCTAGCATGTGGTCTATCCTGGAGAATGATCCATGTGTGTCTGCAAAGAATGTATATTCCACTGTTTTTGGGTGTAATATTCTGTGTATGTCTATTAGGTAGATCCTCTAACATAGTATTCAAGGTCTCTGTTTCTTTATTGATCTTCTGTCTAGATGTTCTGTGTAGTGGTGATCATAGTATATTAAAGATGTCACTATAATTGTAGGGGCATATATTTCTCCACTTAGTTTTTCCAATGTTTGCCTCACATATTTTGAGGCACCTAGTTAGGTGCATAAATGTTTAGGATTGTTCTTTCTTCTTGACAGATTACCCCTTTTATTGATATATATTGTGTCCTTCATTATATCTTACAATAGTTTTGGATTTGAAGTCTATTTTGTCCTATATTAGTATAGCTACTCCTACCCTTTTTGGTTATTATTTGCATGTAAAATTGTTTTCCAACCAGTCACTTGCAAACTCCTTGAATCCCTGGGTCTAAGGAGAGTTTCTTGCAGACACCATATAGATGGATCATATTTCATTATCCATTCTGCCATTCTGTGTCTTTTTATTGGAGACCTTAATCCATTAACATCCAATATTATTACTGTCAAGGCATTACTTATATTAGCCATATTTTCTTTAGGCTTATATGTGTTGCATGTTGTTTTTATTTCTCTATTATCTTTTTAGTTATTCTTACCAATAACCTTCCTTCTTACACTCTTCCCCATCTCTCTCTCTCCTGTTTTTTCCTTTTAACCTGCAGAACTCCCTTTAGTATTTATTGAAGGGCAGGTTTCTTATTGACAAACTCTCTTAATTTCTGTTTATCTTTGAATATTTTGAACTCTCCCTCATTTTTGAATGGCAGCTTTGCTGGGTAGAGAATTCTTGGATGGAAATATTTTTCTTTTAGTTCCTTAACTATGTCATACCACTGCCTTCTTGCCTCCATAGTTTCAGATAAGAAATCAACACTTAATCTTATTGAATTTTCCTTGTATGTGATAAACCTATTTTTTTCTTGCTGCTTTCATTATTCTCTCTTTGTTTGCCTATAATATAAATGTTTGTGCTTTTCTTGTTGTTACTCAAATCCCTAAGGCCTTGCTGAATTTTTTTCTTTCTTTTTACCTATCTGTTCTACTATCTGTCTGATTTTGGCTGAACTGTCTTCACCATCACTGATTTCTTCCTCTGCCTGTTCAAATTTGCTTCCAGTGTATTTTTTATTTCTTGCATTGTGCCATTAATCACCATCAGATATATGTATGTTTCCAATTTCTCCAGTATGTTCCCCCAGTGTCTTCTTAATATCCTTTATTTATTCCTTCACTTCAGTAAGTTTATTCATGATATTTATTTGGACATCCCTGATTATATTTTCCACGTTTAACATCTCCTCTTGTTTTTTAGTGTGTTCATTAGGCTGGGCTATATCTTCCTGCTTTTTTTTTAGTATGACTTGTAATTTTTTTGTATCCAGGCATCTATTTATCTTGATGGGCTTATTATTTTGGTTAACTTCTACTTTAGGGTTTTATTTTGGTGTGTGTGTGTGTGGTAAGGTTCCTTTTAGTCACTTAGTTCTGCTTATTCTATATCTTTACAGTAGTCTGGGTTCCCTTGAAAAAAATATTAGAACCAGAGAAGGAAAGAGATAAGGAGTGAAAAAGAATAATAGGAATAATAATAAAAAAGGTAGAAGAGGAACTGTACAAGAGCTAGGAGAATAAATAGGTAATATGAGTTAAAATCATAAAAATACAAAGGAATAAGAATAAAAAGGGTGGAATTGAAAAAATGAAACAAGAAACCAAAAAGAAACCAAATAGAGAAAAAGATAGAGTGAATTAAAAGGCCAGAAAGCTGAGAAAAGAGGAAAAGAAGAAAAAGAGAAGGGCGGGAAAGAGAGAAATTAAAAAATGAATGCCAAAAAAGAGGTGAATAAAAGAAAAACAACAGAAAACAAAATATAGAAAAATGAAGGAAAGAAAGGAAAGAAAGTGGGTTGAAAAAATAAGGAAAAGAAAAAAAGGAAGCAGATAAAAGGGAAAGACAACAAACAAGGAACTAAACAACAACAGCAACATAAAACAACCTAGGATAAACAGCCCTCCCTCTTAGGTCCCTAAGGAGATTCTCATGCTGCTGGTACTAAACAAACAATTACCCTGTGGTCACCCTCCACAGGTCATGTAACTGGTTTTAGTGAATAAAATAAAGGGGGAAAAAAGGAGCCAATAAAAATAACAGATCCAATAAGACCTAAAACAAGAAAAATATCTGTCTATATGTTCCAGCTGAGTGCCTGATAACCTGATGGATTCCTTTCTCTTAGGATGTACCAGGGCTGGAAACAGAGCTCGTATATGCAAGGCAAGAATTCCTCCACTGAGCTACATAGGTTAAGTAGGCTTCTGAAAACTTATCTGGGGCTTCCTGCCCCCATTCCCTCAGTCTAGTCAGGCTTTTTACAGTTTGTTGAAACAGGGTGGTTAGATGCCTGTCTCTGCCCATTACTGACCTAGTTCCTGTCTCTCCAAGGGTGACCGGGTGTGACATCCTGCCTGATTTGATACCCCTTCCCTCTCCTTGGGGATGTCGCAGTGCTTGTTGGGGTCTTTTTTGAGATTGAAAGGGCGCTCAGCTGTCCAAACTCACCAAAAAGAAACCACTCTGCACCCTCATTCAGACCCCTGTTCCTCCTAGGGAATGTTTCCTCCCACTCAGTTGGCTGCAATGATCCAGGGATTTTACCAAGGCTATTTGCCTTGAGGGTGGGGCATAGGTGCCATTTCCAGTCACAGGAGCTAGTTTTCCTTTGGCTTCTTTATCTTTCTCGCTCCCTCCTAGATAATGTGCATCACCTTTCCATTGTATAGATCCCCAAAGCAGTTTCCTTTCTCCACTGTCTTTCTTGAGAGATTTGAGCTTTACCTAGCTACCTTGATGCCATTTTCCCAGAAGACCTCCCACAATCATGTCTTTAGTTCTCTCCCTGATTTATTTTCCCTGTCTTTAGGTCTCAACAAGGTTACTGATGACCTAAAGCCACTCTTCACCTTAGCCACCTGTCTCTAGTTTATTCCCATCATTGCACTTTCTTATTAATTTGTCAGGGTTTCTTCTCTCTATGCAGGGCACAACATAGTATCCCTTCTACCTGGTAGAATTAACAAATTAATAAGCCTGTCTCTCTCAGCTGCCTTGCAAACACTTAGAAGAAAAGGGCTTTACCTTCTTTACTTTTTAACCTTAATAATCTGCTCTCAAGGCTTTACCTTCTTTACTTTTTAACCTTAATAATCTGCTCTCAAGGAAAATATACATAAAAATATTTAACATATGAAATGTTACAGAGACAATTATAGAAGTTTGCATCATATTGAGGAGGTATCTTAGTAGGAAGTCTCCATAACCCAGAGAGTACAGAAGGGTTTCAAAGAGGCAATAACCTATATGCTGGGTCTTCAATAAGAGGAGGCATTTATTTGGCAGATAAAGAGACATGAACAACCCTCCCAGCTTTGTTAAGAAACACAAATCCATTCCATTCATTCCTCACTCATTCACTAAACATTTATCAAGATGCAATATCTAGTACTATTCCAGGTGCTGGTGATATACACCAATCATTACCAGGCACAGTGTCCACTCTTATTGAATTTAAAGTCCCAACCCTTCAAGGAGATGAGCTTTAATTAAATAATAAAACCCAGAAGGCTATAATTTTTTCATTAAACAAATTGCTTATATTATTTCATTTAGTCCTCACAACAACCCCTTGTGATAGTTTAGTCTCATTAGCCACAGTATATAAATAATAAAATTGAAGCAAAAAGAATCTAAACAATTATCTGTGGTCACAAAACTCCCATACCAAGTAGGTGAGAGAACCCAGACAGGCTGATTTCAGAGACTAAGCATTACAGCACGGCAGAAATAAACAAAGCATTGTATTTGTGGTGGGTTCTTCAAAGAAAAAGAGTATAGGTATAATTGATCTTGTCTGGAAAGTCAGAGAGCATATCCTGAGGAGTAGTGGCTAAACTGAGATATGAACGTTATGATGAGAGATTAACTAAGCAAAGTGGAGAGGTATGGGATTGTCAGCACTGAAGCCAGCATATGCAAAGGCCCTGTGGGAGGAGCAATCACAATGAAAATGAAGTCAATGATTCCATTGATATAAAAATCTAAAACAAAGATGCATATATATAAGGTAAGCCCATTAAAAAAAGAAGTAGTGATTAAACAGACTTCAGTTTTATGGTTGCTGTTGAAGGGAAGGGAGGTAGAGTTTGAGAAGGTCACAGAGGGGTTTCAAAGAAAATATTTTATTTCTTAGGCTAGATAATAAATACAGGGCTGTTAATATCATTTGTCTCTTTAACTCTATATATATATTGTGTTCGGCCTTAGGAATGTATGATATAGTTCATAATAAAAAATAACAATTTTAAATTCAAAACAAAAAAGGAAATAATATGATGTAATGTTGCAAAAAACTTTTATTAATGTATTTTGTATTGAAGTAATCATTCATACATGAACATGCTTAAACAAATAGTAAAGGTCAGGAATATACAAAATAAACATGCATAACATCTTATAGGGATCCCATACATCACCCCTCCACCAACACCTTGCATTATTGCAAAATATTTGTTACAAATTATGCAAGAGCATCATCAAAATATTACTACTAACTATAGTCCCTTGGTTACATTTGGTGCATTTTTCCCTCAACCCATCCTATTTTTTAAAATATATATTTTCATTACAAAGATTGTGAACTTACTAGAATTCTCATACAACACCCCTTCACCAACACACCACACTTTGGTGGAAAATTTGTTACAAATTATGAGATAATATCATCAGACTATTACCACTAGCTGTGGTCCACAGCATACATTTGGCACACTTTATCCATACCCCCATTATCAACACATTACATTTTTAGCATTGATGCACGAATATTATAGTATTGCTATTAACCGTAGTCCACAGGTCACACCAGTTTTTTCCCATGCTTCTCCACATTTCCACCACCCTGCAAAAGTGATGTACATCCGCTCTAGCTCACAGAAGGACACTCTTGCATCTGTACCATCAACCACAATTCTCATCCACCTCTGGGTTCACTATGTTATTCAGTTTCTAGATTATTCTCTAGCTTTCTTTCAATTGATATTTTTTCCTCAGGCTATCCTTTTCAGCCACAATCACATTTATAAACCAGCTGCTACTCACTTTAAAGTGTTACCATCAACTCTCTCCATTTCCAAACTTCTACAGTCAACATAATTAAAACTTCTTCATACATTAAGAAGTTGTAGTTCTTCTCAGCCCTCCTCTTATCTCCTAATAACCTATACTCTAGGTTTTAACTCCATGTGTTTATTCTTCATATTTAGTTCATATTAATGAGACCATGTAATATTTGTCCTTTTGTGCCTGGCTTACTTTGCTTAGCATAACATCTTCAAGGTTAATCCATGCTATCATATGTGTCCCAATTTCATTTTCTTACTGCAGCATAGTATTCCATTGTATGTATATAGCACATTTTGTTTATCCATTTATTGATTGATGGACACTTGGGCTATTTCCATCTTTTGGCAATTGTGAATAATGGTGCTATGAACATCGGTGTGCAGATATCTGTTTGTGTTATAGTTTTTAGTTCTTCTGGATATATTCCTAGTAGAAGAATTGCTGGGTAATATGGCAGTTCTATATTTAGCTTCCTGAGGAACCACTAGGAAGCCTCTGTCTTTCATAAAGGCTGCACTATTTTTCAATCCCACCAACAGTGAAGGAGTGTTCCTATTTCTCCACATCCACTCCAGCATTTATTGTTGTTTGTTTTTTTAATAACACCCTTTCCATATGGTATTAGATGATATCTAATTGTTGTTTTTATTTGCATTTCACTAATAGCTAGTGATATGGAACATTTTTCATTTGGGCATTTGTATTTCTTCTTTGGAAAAGTGTCTATTATATTTAATTCTTTTGCCCAATTTTTAATTGGATTGCTTGCCCTTTTAGTGTTGAGTTGTATGATCTCTTTATATAGAATGGAAACCAAACCCATATTGGATATGTGGTTTCCAAATATATTCTCCCATTGAGTGGGCTGCCTTTTCACCTTCTTGACTAACTCCTTTGAATCACAGAAGTGTTTAAGTTTGAGAAGTTCCCATTTATCCATGCTTTCTTTCATTGCTCATGCTCTCAGTGTAAGGTTTAAGAATCTAATACCTACCACCAGGTCTTGAAGATATTTCCCTACATGTCTATTAGGAGATTTATGGTTCTTGCTTTTAGATTTAGGGTTTTAATCCATTTTGAACTAATTATTGTATAAGATGTGAGATAGGGGTCTTCTTTCTTTCTTTTGGCTACGGAAATCCAGTTCTCCCAGAAACATTTGTTGAATAGATTGCTCTGCCCCAGATAGGTGGGTTTGAGGGGCTTGTCAAAAATCACTTGGCCATAGATGTGAGAGTCAGTTTCGGAACCAGCAATTCAGTTCCATTGGTCTATGCATCAGTCTTTATGCCAATTCCGAGCTGTAATATGATTTGAAGTCCAGCAGTGAAAGACCTCCAACTTCACTTTCCCTTTTTAAGATATTTCTGGCTATTTGGGGCCTCTTACCCTTTCAGATAAATTCAATAATTGTGTTTTGCATTTATTTAAAAAATGTTGGTGAAATTTTTGTTGGGGTTGCATTGAATCTGTACATCAATTTGGGTAGAATTGACATCTTAATGATATTTAGTCTTTCGATCCATGAGCATGGAATATTCTTCCAATTATTTAGGTCTTTTTCTTTATTTCTTTTAGTAATGCATTATGGTTTTCTTAATACAAGGGTGCTTTACATCCTTGGTTAAGTTTATTCCTAAATATTTGATTCTTTTGGCTGCTATTGTAAATGGAATTTTTTTTCTGACTTCCTTCTCAGATTGCCCATTACAATTGTATAGAAACACCACTGATTTTTGCATATTGATCTTGTATCCTGCACTCTACTGAAATCATTTATTAGCTCTTGCAGTTTTGTTGTAGATTTTTGGGGACTACGATATAGAATCGTATCATCTGTGAATAGTGAAAGTTGTATTTCTTCCTTACCGATTTGGATGCCTTTTATTTCTTTTCCTTTCCTGGTTGCTCTATCTAGAACCTCTAGCCCTATGCCGAACAATAGTGGTGACAGTGGGCATCCTTGTCTTTTCCCTGATCACAACAGTTAAACTTTCAGCCTTTCACCATTGAGTGCAATGTTAGCTGTGGGTTTTTCATATATGGCCTTTATCATGCTGAGAAAGTTTCCTATCTTTTATAGTATTTTTATCAAGAAAGGATACTTTATTTTGTCAAATGCCTTTTCTAGTTCAATCTATAAGATCATGTGATTTTTCTTCTTTGAATTGTTAATGTGGTATATTATGCTGTTTGATTTTCTTGTGTTGAGCCACCCTTGCATGCCTGGTTTAAAATCCACTTGATCAAGATGAATAATTCTTTTAATGTGTTGTTGGGTTTGATTAGCAAGTATTTTATTGAGGATTTTTGCATCTGTATTCATTACAGAAATGGGTCTGTAATTTTCTTTTTTCATAATATCTTTATCTGTCTTTGATATTAGGGTGATATTGTCTTCATAGGATGAATTTGGTAGTGTTCCTTCTTGTTCAAATTTTTGGAAGAACTTGAGTAAGATTGGTATTAGATCTTCTTTAAATGTTTGGTAGAACTCATCTGTGAAATGGTCTGGTCCTAGGCTTTTCATATTGAGGAGATGTTTTATAAGTGTTTCGATCTCTTTATTTGTGATTGGCTTGTTGAGGTCTTCTATTTATTCTAGGGTCATTGCATGTTGTTTGTAACATTACTAGAAGTTTTTCCATTTCATCTACATTGTCTAGTTTTTTGGCATAAAGTTGTTCATAGTATCCTCTCATGATCTCTCTTATTTCTGTGGGGTCAGTTCTAAGGTTCCCATTTTCATTTTTTATTTCATTTATTTGCATCTTCTCTCTTTTTTTCTTAGTCAGTCGAGCTAAGGATTTGTCAATTTTGTCAATCTTCTCAAAGACTAACTTCTGATTTTGTAAATTCTACTGTTTTTTATTCTCAATTTCATTTATTTCTGCTCTGACCTTTGTTATTTCATTTCTTCTACTTGCTTTGGGATTAGTTTGCTGTTCTTTTTCTAGTTCCCCCAGCTGTATAGTGAGATAATTAATTTTCACTCCTTTTTTTAAGGTAAGCATTGAGGGCTATAAATTTCCCTCTCAGAACAGCCTTTGCTGCATCCCATAAATTCTGATATGTTGTGTTCTCATTTGTCTCAAGGTATTTATTGATTTCTCTTGAAATTTCTTCTTTGACCCACTGATTATTCAACAATATGTTCTTTAATCTCCACATATGTGTTAATTTTCTCTTTTTCTGCCTTTTGTTGATTTTCAACTTTATTCCATTATGGCCAGAGAAAGTGCTTGTATACTTTGGATCTTGTTGAATTTATTGATATTTCTTTTGTGACCCATCATATGGTCTATCCTAGAGAGAGATCCATGAGCACTTGTAAAGAATGTATATCCTGCTGTTTTGGTGTTCACTGTTCTATATATGACTACTAGGTATAGTCCATTTATCATATGATTCAAGCTCTCTGTTTCTTTATTGATCCTCTGCCCAGATGTTCTATCCAATGATGAGAGTGCTGTACTGAAGTTTCCAACTATTAATATAGAGATATATATTTCTCCCTTTAGGTTTGCCAGTGTTTCCCTCATGTATCTTGGGGCATCCTGGTTAGATGCATATGCATTTATGATTGTTAGTTTTTCCAGGTGAATCATACCTTTTATTAATATGTAATGTCCTTCCTTGTCTCTAATAACAGTTTTGATTTTAAAGTCTATTTCATCTGATATAACTATATAACTACCTCAGCTTTTTTTTTTTTTTTTCAGTTACTGAATGCATGAAATATCTTTTTCCCACCTCTCACTAGGGTCTAAGGTGAGTCTCTTACAGACAGCATATAGATGATTCATAATTTCTTATCTATTCTGCAGTCTCTGTCTTTCAATTGGGGAGTGTGGCAGTTTGATATTATTCATTAATTCCAAAAAGAAATATTGGGTTATGTCTGTAATCTAGTCTATTACTGGGCATGATTGAGTTATGATTAGAGCTTTGATTGGGCCACATCATTAAGGTGTTAAGTCACAGGTAAAAGGCATGGCAAAGGACAGAGTCAGAGCTTTTGGTGCAAGGGTGTTTGATGTTGGAGTTTGATGCGGAAGCCTTAAGATGGAGTCTGGGGAAGTAAGCTCACAGAGGAAAGAGAAGCCAGCCCCAGGAAGAGAGGAACCCTGAACCCAGAAAGAAGCAAGCCCTGGGAAGAAAGGAACCTTGAACCCAGAGAGAAGCAGGACCCTGGAAGGGAGAAACCCAGGAAGCTTGAAAAGCTTGAATCCTCACAGATGTCAGCAGCCAACTTGCTTTGACATGTGAAAATAGACTTTGATGAGGGAAGTAATTTATGCTTATGGCCTGGTATCTGTAAGCTCCTACCCCACATAAATACCCTTTATAAAAACCAACTCATTTCTGGTATTTTGCATCAGCACACCTTTGGATGACTAATACAGGGAGTTTAATCCACTAACATTCAATATTATTGCTGTAAAGGCACTTTTTATTTCATCCATTCTGACCTTTGGCTTTTATATGTCATTTTATTTTCACCACTCTTTTGACACTTTTAGGTACGTTATTGATGTAATCATCACTTCTAGACTCTCTTCCAAATGTCTCTCTCCTGTCTTTTCTTTTCAAACTGTAATATTCCCTTTAGTATTTCCTGCAGATATGGTCTTTTTGTTATAAACTCTCTCAGTTTCTGTTTATTTGTGAATATTCTAAACTTGCCCTCATTTTTGAAAGATAATCTTTCTAGATATAAAATTCTTGGTTGGCAGTTGTTCTCTTGCAGTAACTTAAATATATCATACCACATCCTTCTTGCTTCCATGGTTTTTGATGATAAATTGGCACTTAATCTTATTGGGTATTCCTTATTTGTCATGCATTGCTATTCTTTTGCTGTTCTCAAAATTCTCTCTTAGTCTTTGGTATTAGACATTCTGATTAGTATGTGTCTTGGAGTTGGTCTATTTGGATTTATTCTGATGGGAGTACAATGTGCTTCTTGGACGTGGATATCTATGTCCTTCAATAAGGTTGGGAAATTTTCTACCATTACTTCTTCAAATATTTCTTCTGCTTCTTTTCCTTTCTCTCCTTCTTCTGGGACACCCATGATATTATATTTACACATATTTTGCTTACATTTACTTCCCTGAGACCCTGTTCAATTTTTTCCATTCTTTTCTTCATGTTCTTTTGTGTTTGCTTTTGGAGGCCATAATTTTTTTTAATGATATTCAAATATCTGTGATTTTAATTACTGATCAGGTTACAGATACATTGTTGCTTATATGATTTGTGGCCTATGTCATCATTGAAAGAAATGCTACATTTTAGTTAGAGATTGGTAAAAATAAAGAGGTAATTATTTTTTTGCACCCAAGTTCATGGGCCTCCTGAACTCTATTCATTTTTTTCTTTTTTCTTTTCTTCTATTTTTTTCTTCCTTATTTTCTTTTAAATGTTACATTAAAAAAATATGAGGTCCCCATAAACCCACTACCCCACCCATGCCACCCGTCCCACATCAACAAACTCTTCCATCATTGTGGCACATCCACTGCACCTGGTGAATACATTCTGGAGAACCACTACAGCACATTGACAGTGGTCCACATTGTGGTCCACACTCTCCCCCATTGCACCCAGTAGGTCATGACAGGACACACAACATCCAGCACCTATCCCTGCAGCACCACCTAGTACAACACCAAATCCTGAAAATGCCTCCACACCATATCTCTTCTTCCCTCTCCCAACCATCAGCAGCCACTGTAGTTACCCTCTCCACATCACTACTACAATTTCTTCCCTTACTAATCACAATAGTTCCCCAGCAGAATACCAGTAAGTCCACTCTAATACATACTCTATTCCTCCATCATGTGGACCTGAGATGGGTATGTCCAGTCAGTCCCCTCTACAACAAGAGGGAGTTTAGATTCCACATGGATGATGGAGGCAATTCTCCTGCTTGCAGCTGTAGGCACTCTTGGCTCTCTGGTGTGGTGGTTGACCCTCTTCACCTCACTGTCAGCTGCAGAGTAAGTCTAAAAAATCAGAGGGTAGGAGGCACAAGTCTGCTGAGGCCCAGGGCCTGACCGTCACATGGACAGTTCAGAGATTCAGGTCTTCTGCATATACACCAACCCAAATGCCAACCACAGGTCTGGTAAAAGTAACAGAAGAGGCATGTGTAAAAAGGTTATGTCTGAGTCCAATTCCATCACACTCAGGAACACAAACTTCAAAGTAGGGCCAACTGACATGGCCCTGAACTCCAGAGCCATCTGTCTTTGACCATAGAACCTGTGGGCCACCACAGCCCTCAGGAGAACCAGCACCTGGGTTTCCATCTACCTTGGCTGTCTCTGGTACCCTGCTGAGGTGTGCATAAGCATCACCCTCTGATGACCTCCCAACTCTTTTTTGGAGACTCTTAGCCATATAAACTCACTTGTTCTTTCCATTTCCCCTTTTTTATCCAGAGTCAAAAAGCAGTTTTGAACACCTGATATTACATGTAGGCTGAGATACTGTGCTGATCTGAGTTGACCTCTTTGTCCATGGTCTTTTTGTAGTTACATCATCAGTGGATACTTGGTAGTAATCCCTTGGTGCCAGGGAGGCTCATCCCTGGGAGTCATGTCCCATGCTGGGGGGAAGGCAATGCATCTACATGCTGAGTTTGGCTTAGAGAGTGGCCACATTTGAGCAACGCGGATGCCCTCAGGAGGTAACCCTTATGCACCCCACAGCTATAGGCCTAGTTCATATTTCAGGCACACAGGCTCATAAGCTGAACCATCAGTATCAAGGGCTCACCGTTGGAACATCCATCTTTATTGGTCTTTGCCATTGACTTGGTGGATTTTTGTGTTGTTGTGTGAGTCCTCCAATTTCATTTTCCTTTTTCAATATGTCTTTGGTTATTCAGGGCCTCTTTCCTTTCCAAATAAATTTCATAGTTAGTTTCTCTAGTTCATTAAAGAATGCTGTGTTGATTTTTATTGGGATTACATTGAATCTGCAGATCAGTTTTGGTAGGATAGACAACTTAATAATATTTAGTCCTCCTATCCATGAACAGGGAATATTCTTCCATTTATTTAGGTCTTCTTCGATTTCCTTGAACAATGTTGTGTAGTTTTCTGTGTATAAGTCTTTTGCATCTTTAGTTAAATTTATTCCTACGTATTTGATTTTTTTATTTACTATTGTAAATGGTATTTGTTTCTTGATTTCCTCCACAGATTGCTCATCATTTGTGTACAGAAATGCTACTTATATTTGTGCATAGATCTATATCCTGTGACTTTACTGAACTCATTTATAAGTTCTAGAAGCTTTGTTGTAGACTTCTCAGGGTTTTGTATGTATAGGATATCATCTGCAAATAGTGAAATTTTGACTTCTGCCTTTCCAATTTTGATGCCTTTTATGTATGGTTCTTGCCTCAGTGCTCAAGCAAGTACTTCTAATCCTATGTTAAGTAGTAGGGGTGATAATGGACATCCTTGTCTTGTTCCTGATCTTAGAGGGAAAGGTTTTAGGATTTCACCATTGTAAATGATGTTAGCTGTGGGTTTTTCATATATACTCTTTATCATGTTCAAAAGTTTCCTTCTATTCTGAGCTTTTGCAGGGTTTTATCAAGAAAGGGTGCTATATTTTGTCAAATGCTTTTTCTGCATCTATAGATACGATCATGTGATTTTTTTCCTTCAATCTGTTTATGTGGTGTATTACATTAATTGATTTTCTTCTATTGAAACATTCTTGCATACCAGGAATGAACCCCACTTGGTCATGGTGTATAATTTGTTTAATGTGTTGTTGAATACGTTTAGCAAGTATTTTGTTGAGGATTTTCACATCTAGGTTCATTAGAGAGATTGGTCTGTAATTTTCCTTTCTTGTGGTATCTTTGTTTGGCTTTGGTACTAAAGTAATATTGACATCATAGAAAGAGGTAGGCAATGTTCCTTCTGTTTCAATTTTTTGGAAAAGTTTAAGCAAGATTGGTGTTAGTTCTTTCCGGAATGTTTTATAGAATTCACTTGTGAAGCTGTTTGGCCCAGGGCTCTTTTTAGTTGGGAGGTTTTTAATGACTGATTCTATCTCTTTACTTGTGATTGGTTTATTCAGATAGTCAACTTCTTTTGTCAATGTAGGTTGCTTATGTGTTTCTAGGAATTTGTCAATTTCCTCTAAATTGTTGTTTTTGTTGGGATATGGTTTTTCAAAGTATCCTCTTATGATAGTCTTTATTTCTGTGGGATCAGTGGCGATATCTCCTTTCTCATTTCTTATTTTGTATATTTGCATCTTCTCTCTTTTTTTCTTTGTTAATCTAGCTAAGGGTTTGTGAATTTATTGATCTTCCCAAAGAACCAGCTTTTGGTTTTGTTTATTTTTTCAAGTGCTTTCTTATTTTCTATTTCATTTAGTTCTGCTCTGATCTTTGTTATTTCTTTCTTTCTCTTCCTTTGGGGTTAGTTTGTTGTTTTTTAATTAATTCCTCCCAGTGTGCATTTAGTTCTTCAACTTCAGCTCTTCCTTCTTTTTTGATGTATGTATTTATGGCTATAAATTTCCCTCTCAGTACTGCTTTTGCTTCATGCCATAAGTTTGGATATATTGTGTTCATTTTCCTTAGTTTCAAGGTAGTTATTAATTTCTTTTGAGATTTCCTCCTTGACCCACTCTTTTTCTAAGAGTGTGTTGCTTAACTTCCAAATCTTGGTGCCAAATCTGGGTCTCTGGTCCTTGCAGATTTCCAGCTTCATTCCACTGTGGTCAGAGAAATTATTTTGTATGATTTCTATCTTTCTGAATTCATTGAGACTTTTTCTGTGGTGTAGCATGTGGTCCATCTTGGAGAATGATCCCTGTGCACTTGAGAAGAATGTATATCCTGTTGTATTTGGATGTAATGTTCTGTATATGTCTATTAGGTCCAGCTTCTCTAATATATTGTTCAAAGTCTTTGTTTCCTTATTGATTCTCTTTTGAGATGTTCTGTCCAAAGTTGATAGTGGTATATTAAAGTCTCCCACTATAATTGTAGAGGCATCTATTTCTTCACTTTGTTTTTCCAGTGTTTGCCTTACATATTTGGAGGCACCCTTGTTAGAAGCATACATACTTATGTTTGTTCTTTCTTCTTGAAAGATTATCCCTTTCACTAATATGTAGTGTCCATCTTTGTCTCTCACAATTGTTTTGTATTTAAACTCTATTTTGTCTGATATTAATATATTTACTCCTGCCCTTTTTTGGTTATTGTTTCCTTGTAAGATTGTTTTCCAGCCATTCACTTTCAACCTCCCTGAATATAGATGCATATAGACAGCATATAGATGGGTCATATTTCCTTATCCAATCTTCCAGTCTGATTCTTTTGATATGTGACTTTTATCCATTGTCATTCAGTGTTATTACTTTCAAGGAATTACTTATATTTGCCATATTTTCTTTGGATTTGTGTTTGTCATATTCTGTTTGATTTTCTTTTTCCTTTTTTGTCTTTTTTGTTGTTCTTACACTCTCCTCCTACTCTGTCTCTTGTTTTTTTCTTTATTCCTGCAGACCTTCCTTTAGTATTTCTTGAAGAGCAGGATTCTTTTTGGCATACTCTCTTAGTTTCTGTTTATCTGTGAATATTTTGAACTCTCCATCATTTTTGATTGCTAACTTTGCTGGGTAGAGTATTCTCAGTTGGAAATTTTTTTCTTTTAGTACCTTGACTATATCATACCACTGTCTTCTTGTGGAGGCCATATCTCGAAGCTCACTAATATTTTCTTCTGCCTTCAGAAATCTGCTATCATATGCTTCCAGTGTATTTATAATTTCATTTATTGCACCTTTCATAACCATAATATCTGCTATTTTTTTAATGTATGCTTTCAAATTCTTCTTTGTGCTCACCCAGTGTCTTCTTAATATCCTTAATCTCTTTACTGATCTCATTGAATTTATTAAGGAGATTTGTTTGAACTTCACTGATTAGTTGTCTCAACTCTTTTATGTCATGTGCAGGCTTATCTTGTTCCTTCAACTGGGTCATATCTTCTTGCTTCTTGGTATGGTTTGTAGTTTTGTTGTTTTTGTTTTGTTTTTTGGTGTTTTGTTTTTTGTTTTTTTTTTTGTCATCTTGGCATCTGGCTTACTAGATGTACTTATTCTGGGTGCAGTTTCTCCCTTTAGTTTAGGGCTTTCTTGTTTTTTCTCTCTTGCTTGTTGCATTGTAGGAGCCAAGAATGTAGTTGATGCTGCAACCTATGGAAGCTGAAGCTGCTCACATTGCCCCAGGAATTGATAAGGCTTCTGCCAACTTTCTCCTCTGCCAGGGATAGGCACTGAACTACAGTCATGTGTATCAATCCAAGCTGTGCATGACAAAACTGTCTGTAATTGCCCAGAGAGTCTGATGAAGCTTCATTCCCTTTCCTTCCCTACCTGGTGTGGGGATGGAGCTGCAGATGTAGGCAGGAATCTATGTTCTGTGAGCCCAAAATAACCAACTGACATACCTTAAACTGACATACCTCTTGTCCTCCCTCCCTGCCAGAGGTGGGTATGAACCCACTGGAGTGCTCAACAATCTAATTTGTGTGGAATGAACATGTCTGCAGTTGTCCTGAGAGGCTGAGGGAGTACTGTCCCTTCTGCTCTTTAAGGGGTGGGTTCAGAACCACTGACACCCAACAGTTCAGTCTCTGTAGGCCTAAAGTACCCACCATTGCCTGGAGAGGCTGTGGAGACACCAGACTCCTACTATCCTATTGGGGGTGGGAGTGGTTCCATTGGCATCCAACAGTCCAGTCTGTGCAGGCTAAAAGTGACTGCTGTTGCCTGGAGAGACTGAGGAAAACCACAAGCCCCTTCTATCCTACTGGGTGGAGGAAGTAGAGCCACAGGCATCCAACGGTCCAATCCGTGCAGACCAAAAGTTCCTGCCATTGCCCAGAAAGACTATGGAAATACCAGCCCCCTCCTTTCATATTGTGGGGTGGAGGTGGATCCACAAATATCCACCAGTCCAGGCTGTGTGGGCCAAAAGCACCTGTAGTTACCCAGAAAGACTGGGCAAACATAGCCCCTCTCTTGTCCTATTGTGAGTGGGGATGGACATACAGGTGCCAAACAGTCAGGTTTTTGCAGGCCAAAAGCACCTGCAGTTGCCCTGAGAAGGTGAGGGAACATTAGCCCTCTCCTATCCTATGGGGGGACAGAGGTGTAGATAAACTTGAAGGTGCCCGGAAACCAGTTTCTATGGGCTGAAAATGCCTGCAGTTGTCAGGAAAGGCTGAGGAAACCCAGCTCCTCTCCTATCTTATTAGGGTGCAAGGATGCAGCCCCAGATGTCCAACTATTCAGTCTGTGACAGCCAAAAGCACTTGCATTAGCCTGGAGAGCCTGGTGCTTGTCTCCCCACCTTCCTCCCTGTTGGAGGTGGGCCTGGAACTTAGGCCAGGACTGTAGTTCAATCCTGGTGGAAAGAAGCCAGGCCTTAACTTCACTGTGATTTTCTGTCAGTCCCACTTCCCCTTTTTCTGGGGGTAGAGTCAAAATGGTGGCTACTAGAATCTTCCTCGCTTGGACAGGTTCAAAGTTTAGCTGCCCTCAGTGTTATAATTTAGCCAGCCAAATTCACTAATCAATAGCTGAAGTCGGTGCCACACAGTGTCTTCCTCCCCAATTTTTGGGAAATTCCAGCCACAGAATAGCTCCTGAGGTGCCTTATGATGCAGGCAGCAGCCTCCAGAGAGTGGAGGGTTCTATTCACAAACCTTCTCTACAGATGAGCAGTCTTCTTCTTCTATACTTTCAAGGATGTTGCAGGATGTTCTTCTGGTCTACTGGGGCCCCCAAAACAGGTGTGACAGATAGCTCTGGGTGATTACTAACTGCTCTGTAGGATGAGCTGACTCTTGGAGCTCCTTACTCTGCTGCCATCTTGGCTTTCCCCTGCAAAGAACTTTTAATGCTAAATTAGGAATTTAGGATATCATCTATAAATTATGAGCAGACACTGAAAGTGTTTTTCCTGTAATATATCTGTGTCTTGGTAATTTTCAAGCATGTACTCATCTCTGTAATTGTTGAAGATTTTAGCTTTTCTCTACTCCATGGTACATGTATGTTTGTTTTTTTCCCTTTTTTATCCACTCTTCTCAGTGAGACCTTAGGAGGACAAAGCAAGGCATGAACACTGGCATCAACTTCTACAGTCTAATATATCAGTGCTTGTATTAGTCATTGTTTTTTGTTTAGTTTTGAAGACAAAAAGGAAACAAATGATAGGAGAAGAGGTTCAACCAAGCTCAGCTGGTTGTTGGGTTTCATTGACAAACTTTCATGAATCTCAGGGTGAATGCAGGATGGAGTCAATAAACCAGGCCACAATGGCTCAGGTATACCTGCTTGTTGCTGCAGATCAATAGAGTAGAGGTGAGGTAAGGCAGATAGAATTTTGACTTGCATCTCAGATCTTCAGTTAACTTTCTGGATGACACTGGGCAAGTTACCTTTCCTTACTGGAACTCCATTATTTATGCAAATATCAGTACCTAATGCACTGATATCTCAGGGTAGTTTGAGACAAAGTAACACTGTAAAAGTTAGAGAGTTACAAAGTACCATACATGAGGGTTGGAGATGATGCTGTTATTATAATATTGTAGTTTTCAATTTGGTGCATTAAAATATTGTCTTCCCCAGGCAATCTATTTAAAATGTTGAAAACCCTAAAAGTTAAGGCACAGCTTAACCCTTGAGGTTAAAGTAGTAGTTTGTTTTTTTTGTTTGTTTGTTTTTTTTTTTTGCTAACCACTAATTAGACTAGAAAACAAACAAAATCTTGTTGTTAATTTTCTTCTAGGCTATACTCTGGGAACCTCTATTCTGATCTCCACAGGAAGATACAAAAACAAAAGAGATGAAAGCAAGTAAAGAGATTGAAACAGTCATCAAAAACCTTCCAAAGATGAAATGCCTAGGACCAGAGATGGCTTACAGGTGAATTTTAGCCATCATTCAAAGATGATTTAATACTGACCTTGCTCAAATTCTTCTAAAAAATTTAACAGGAAATAATACCACCAAACTCATTCTATGAAGCCAACTTCACACTAATACCAAAAGATACTACATAAAAAAGATAAAGATACTACAAAAAAGGAAAATTATAGACCAATATCCCTAATGAATATAGATTCAAAAATCCTCAAAAAAAACCTTACAAACTGAATCTAAAAGCACGTTAAAATAATTATACACAATGATCAAGTTGGTTTTATCCCAGGTATACAAGGGTATTTCAACACAAGAAAATCAGTTAGTATAATAAACCACATTGATAATTTGAAGGTTAAATATCACATGATCCTCTCAATTGATGCAGAAGAAGTATTTGGCAAAATACAGCACCCTTTCTTGATAAAAACACTCCAGAAGATAGGAATAAAAGGAAGCTTTCACGATATGTTAAAGTGCATATATGAAAAACCTAGAGCTAGCATAGTACTCAAAGGTGAAAGACTGGAAACTCTCCCACTGATATCTGGAACAAGACAAGGATGCCCACTGACACTATTGTTATTCAAAATTGTGCTAGAGATTCTAGCTAGAGCAATTAGGCTAGATAAAGAAACAAAAGGCACAAATAGGAAAGGAAGAAGTGAAACTTTATTAGCTGATGATATGATTCTATACCTAGAATCTCCTGGAAAATCCACAAAACTACTAGAACTAATACATAAGTTCAGCAAAGTGGTAGAATAAAAGATTAATACTCAAAAATCAATAGCATTTCTACAACTACTGATATGCAGTTTGAGGAGGAAATCAGAAAAAATTCATTTATAATAGTGACTAAAACAATCAAATATTTAGGAACAAACTTAACCAAGGACATAAAGGACCTGTATTCAGGAAGCTACAAACATTTCTAAAAGAAACTGAAGAAGACTTAAATAAATGGAAGGACAGTCCATGTTCATGGATTGGAAAACTAAATATCATTAAGATGTCAATTCTACACAAACTGATTTATAGATTTAATGCAATCCCAATAAAAATCCCAAAAACCTTTTTGCGGAAGTGGAAAAACCAATTATCAAATTTCTTTGGAAGGATAAGGGGCCCAAATAGCCAAAAAGATCTTAAACAAGAAGAACAAAATTGGAGGACTCCCACATCATGACTTTATAGCATATTACCTAGCTACAGTGGTTAAAAACAACATGGTACTGGCATAAAGACAGACACATTGACCAATGGAACCACACTGAGAACTCCTAGAAATAGATCCTCACATCTACATTTAACTAATTTTTGACAAGGCAGTCAAGCCCTCCCAGCTGGGCCAGAAGAGTCTATTCAACAAATGGTGCTGGGAGAACTGAATATCTATATCTAAAAGAAAGAGAGAATACCCCTATCTCATACCTTATATAAAAATTAACTCAAAATGGATCAAGGACCTAAATATAAAAACAATACACAAAATCCTAGAAGAAAATGTAGGAAAACATCTTCAAGATCTTTTGGTAGGTGATCATTTCTTAAGCCTTACACCCAAAGCATGTGTAAGAATAGAAAAATTAGATAAATGGGACCTCTTCAAAATTCAATATTTTTGTGCCTCAAGGGACTTTGTCAAAAGGGTGAAAAGGCAGCCAACTCAATGGGAGAAAATATTTGGCAATCACATATCCAATAAGGGTTTAATATCCATAGTATATAAAGAGATTGCACAACTCAAAAATGAAAAGATAAATTACCTGATAAAGAAAATGAGCCAAAGTCTTGAAAGGACAATCATCCAAAGAAGAAATAAAAATGGTGAAGAAACACAAGAAAAAATGTCCAACATCACTACTGATTAGGGAAATGCAAGTCAAAACTGCAATGAAATATCATTTCACACCTATTAGGCTGGCTGCTATTAAAAACTCAGAAAACTGTAAATTTTAAAGAGGATGTGGAGAGATAGGAATGCTTATTCACTGTTGTGGGAATATAGAAGAGTACAGCCACTGTGGAGGACTGTTTAGCAATTCCTAAGGAAGTTGAATATAGACTTGCCATGTAATCCAGCAATACCATTACTTGGTACATATACAGAAAAACTGAGAATAGAGACACAGACATCCACACACCAGTGTTCATAGTGGCATTATTCAAGATTGTCAAAAGTTGGAAAAACCCAGGGATCCATCAACCGATGAGTGGATAAACAAATTGTAGTGTATACACATGATGGAATTATGCAACTCTAAGAAGAAATGAAATCATGATGTGAGGTGAGGCAGGCTGAAGTCTGGCTGGCAAGCATAGCCACGCCCAGTGGGGGATATGCGCAGCCCACCACTCGGGTGTAGGGCGGCTGGAACGGGTGAACCGCCCTCAGCCATGGAACAGGCGCACTGCCCTCGGCCCCGCCCAGGCAACTGACACCAGCTTGCTGATAGCCAGCAGAAGCTGCCTACCTACGCTCACATCCCCCCTCCCGCACTGTCAAGCTGCAGCACAAGCCGCACCATAAAAGGCAAGGACCTAGTCCCTACCAATCACTCCCAGCCCTGTTCCCCTTTCCCGCTGGTGCCGCCCCTTCACCAACCTAGAATCTGCCTCTTCCCCCCACCAACTGCTCACCACCGCCAATCCAATCCCCCTTTGGCCACAGCCAATCAGTCCCCTGCTCACTCCCCCATAACCCTATATAAACACATGTACTTCCCTTAATAAATTAGACCTGCGTGCTCACCTCGTCTCCGTGGTGGTTTCTCCGCTGCACGCCCTCCACGCCTGCGAGCCCCCGCAGGAGCCTAGACCTCTCCTGCCCCGTCGTCCACCGGACAGGACGTACCGACTGCAACTGGCGCCCCACGTGGGGCACTGCCTGCCGTGAACGAGTAAGGCCCTACTCCGCCTCGCTCCATAACTTGCCGGCCCCTCCCTGCCCATGAACCCTGCTCTTCTTTCCCTTTTCCCTGTCTTTCTCCTTCTCCCGATCATCCTCCTTGCCGTCCTCGCCATATTACACCACTACTGCCCCCCACTTTCGTGCTCAACCGCTCCGACCACTGTCTTTCTCTGCCTGCTTACCTCCCTTCTCATTGCCTTTGTCGTCGCCATTTTCCTTTACCGCTGAGTAGGGTGCCTCCTGCTCGCCGCCCTGTCCGAGACACCCGGAAGCTGCCGCTACCCGATCGCCGCACTCGCTAGGTAGGGCCCTGCGGCGGCTTGCTCGGTTGGTAGAGGTGGGGTCTGGCTGCGGACGAGGGGTCGGTCCCACTTGGGACGAGGGGTCGGTCCCGCTTGGGATGAGGGGTCGGTCCCACTTGGGACGAGGGGTCGGTCCGGCAGCAGACGAGGGATCGGTCTCACAGGGGTTGCGCGGTTCGGCTGACGGGGTCGCCCGGCGAAGCTGGCGACGAAGGGATCGCCCGGAGAAGCAGGCGACGAACTGGGGACAAGGGAGGCCAGGCCCTTGTCGGGGGCTCTCAGGACTGGAGGGTGCACGGCAGAAGAACTACCGCGGAGACAAGGTAAACAGGCAAGTCCACTTTATTGAGGGAGAGGCAACAGTTTTATAGGGGCTGGGGAAGGCTGATTGGTCGAAGCCACGCCCTGTTCTGATTGGTTGCCGGTGAAAGGTCAGTGGGCGGTACTGGACGGGGGAGGGGTGGTGGTTAGGGATTGGCTGTCGCTGTTGCTGGGGGAAGGAGCAGGGTTTAGGGATTGGTGGCTGCTGTTGCTGGGGTGGAAGGCAGACTTGAGTTTCCTGCCCCCGCCTGGCTGTTGCTGCTGTCGGGGGGAGGGAAAAGGGCAGACTGGATTTTCCGCCCATGCCTGGCTGTTGCTGTTGTCGGGGGAGGGGAAAAGGGCAGACTGGAATTTTCCGCCCTGCGCCTGCGCAGGGAGAAAGAAGAAGAAGGGTGTTGCCTCAAAGGCATCGTGTGGCGCTATCCGGGAGGAGGGGCGGCCGCGGAAGCATGGCTGCCGAGAAGGGGAGACCAGAGGGCACTCTGCGCCCATGCCAAGCTCCCTTCAGGGGTGGCGGTGAGTCCGACCAGCCACCCTATTATGGGGGCAGCGGCTTGGCCTGCCGCGGCTGCTCCCCCACCAGGCCAGCAAACCACATTTCAGCCCGAGGGGTGACCGCAGGGCCCCAACCCTTCCGGCTCTCTAGGCCTAAAATGGGCGGTAGGCTGTCATCTCGCCAAGCGCCCCAAGTCCGTGCCCTTGCCGGACTCTTAGACACCCACAAGTGCAAAGTTTCAGTTCGTCGACTGCAAGTTTATTGGGACCTTCTCCTTCCTTTTAACCCTTGGCTCACGACTTGCCACCTTTGGGACCCCGGTACTTATGAACACCTTATCGACCGGGTCACCAATGCCATGGAGCACGAAGGGAAGCGTTTCCCCCCCGGCCTTGTGCCTACGCTGATTACCATCCGCTCCTGCCTCCAGGGCTCTCGCCCCCCCAAGTCGCAGGTTCTGTCCTCTCAGTTGCGCGATAAGGAGGGAAAGGCATCTCCCTCTTGCCCCGGGTCTGGCTCCGACTCGGACCAGGACTCCGACGCGGAGTCTCTTGTCGAGCAGCTTAACAACACGCTCGACCTAGACCCGCCCAAGCAAACCAACCTTAAGCCCCGCCAAGATGGCGAACTTCCTCCTTCTTCCCCGCCAGAAAGGAGGAAGTCATTTGAGGAGGAACCAGACCCACCCCATAGGGTGGTGACCTCCCTCTACCTGCCCCTCCCTGTCGAGGGCGGAAGAGCAGGCTGGCCCTCTGACGCTACCAACGCGCATGCGTCAGGTCGGCCATTTTATGAGCCCAAGCAGCCATTTTGTGACGCCTTCGGTGCTTGCGTGCCTGGTCGGCCATCTTGTGAGTCTGAGTGGCCATTTTGTGCCCCGGCTGGCCCTGCGCCCGCATCCGCTTGGGCGCCCCCCCCCCCGCAGACCCCTGGGCTGGTCCTCCGCCCAATCCCTGGGCGCCAATGACGGCCCTCCCTCAGCGCCCCGCTACCATGAGCACCAGCCCTTTCACTCCCGCCCCAGCACAGGCGCCCCCACCGGCCGGTGGCGCTCCCCCGAGCACCCTACCCCCTCCCGTCTCCTGCTTCCCCATGAATGTCACTCCCTCCCTGCAGCGCCCACTCCCCTGGTATCCCCACGACCCGGAGGACATTAGACGCCTTAGAAAGGCAGTCAAGGAAGATGGGTTGGGGAGCCCATATGCCATGCAGATGTTGGAAGAGATTTCCACACACCTCTGCATCCCTTATGACTGGACCTCCTTGGCTCGGGGTATCCTCACCCCCGGCCAGTTTATAGATTGGAGAGCCCACTTTCATGCTGAGGCAGAAAAACAAATTGCAACCAACGCCGCAACCGGCGTACAGATCCCGGCAGACGCCTTCACCGGCTCTGGCCAATTTGGCAACCATGTAGTCTACCAGCACGCCCCGGCCGGCTTCTGGCTTCAGCTGTGCGATATTGCCCTCCGAGCATTTCGCTCATGTTCCGCTATTAAAGCTGACAATTTCACCAAGCTCACACAAGGCAAGGATGAGGACTTCTCCGCCTTCGTCTCCCGCGTCCTCCAAGCCTGTGAGCGCAAAGTCGCAGACCCTCAAGCCCAGACAGCCCTTGCCCGAGAGCTCATCTTGCAAGGCGCCAACCCCATCTGTAAGCAGGCCATTGTTCCCGTCAGAGAGAAGGCAATCCATGACTGGGTTCTAGCCTGCAGTGGCCTAGATACGCATACTGCCGCGCTCACACAGGCCTTTTCGGCCGCCATGGCAATGAATGCAGGCTGCTTTAAATGCGGCAATACTGGGCACTTTGCCAGAGAGTGCCCTGAGGTGCCCAGACTGCCTGCCCCACAGCCACTCCCCCCTCCGCCACTTCCACCTCAGCGGCCACCCCGCCGGGGGCCTCCCACACCCTGCCCCCGTTGCAGCAAGGGTTATCACTGGGCCCGAGACTGCCGCTCTAACAGCGCGCCGCAGCCTTTAAACTCCACCAGGGCAGGCCTCAGCCCCGCGCCCAAGAGGCACGCCCCCAGCTGATGCCCGGCCCCAAACCATAATGTGGACCGTGCCCGTCTCCCTCGAGAAGCCACTCCGAAGCTTTAAAATTAACAACCGCTGGTACCAAGGCACGCTCGATTCTGGGGCTGAGGTATCCTGTTTCCCTGCCCACTATGCCACCCAATGGGCAGTCCAAGACGGGCCTTCGGTGGTCGGGGCCACTGGCACGTCCCCCTCTCTCCGAGCCTCTCTCCCTATAGAATGGGAAGATTCCGAGGGACGCCACAGTACCTTTAAACCGCTATTCCTGACCACCATTGACCAAATACTATGGGGCCGAGATGTCCTAGCGGCCTGCGGAGCTGTCATCACCACGCAGCCCCCCAATAACTTGCGCCACTGCTCGTTTAACACCTCCTGCACCCACTCCTCTGCAATGGGATACTGAGGAGCCTATCTGGGTGGAGCAGTGGCCTTTACCTTCCCATAAACTTGCCGCCCTCAGAGCGCTCGTAAGTGAGCAACTCAAGGCTGGTCACATTGAACCTTCCACAAGTCCGTACAACTCACCAGTTTTTGTTATTCAGAAAAAATCCACTGGCAAGTACCGGCTCCTCCACGACCTCCGCGAAATTAACAAGCATATCTTGCCTATGGGGTTGCCCCAACCTGGCCTCCCACACCCCGTAGCCGTTCCGTGCCATTTCCACGTGGCCACCATTGACATTAAGGACTGCTTTTTCTCTATCCCACTCCATCCGCAGGACTGCCAGCGCTTCGCCTTCACGGTACCCCTCCCTAACCACTCAGGTGCCTCTGATAGATACCAGTGGAGGGTACTCCCTCAAGGCATGCGCAACAGCCCTGCCATTTGTCAGCGCTATGTTGATTGCGCTGTTGCGCCACTACGGCCTTGGGCGCGCATTATTCACTATATGGATGATATCCTCGTAGCATGCGAGGAGGCAGAGAAGCTCCAAATAGTTCTCCGCATGCTGCGAACTAACCTTGCTGACATAGGTCTTACCATCCAGCCTGAAAAGGTCCGGGTTGAACCGCCATTCACATTTCTGGGCTTCCAAATTGACAGGTACGTCACACCAGCAGTTCCGCAGCTCGCTGTCCCAGAGCGCCTCTCCCTCACTGAACTGCAACAACTCTGTGGTAATATTAATTGGGTTCGCTCCGCTCTGCCTATCACCACGGCCCAGCTCCAGCCACTCTTTGCCCTTTTGCAATCAGACTCGGGCCCAGCCTCCGCCCTAACACGGCGTATCAGGCTCACCCCAGAGGCCAGGGCCGCAATTCAGGCCGTTAACAAGGCCTTAGACAAGTGCTGCCTGCACAGGTTCGACCCTAGCCTGCCTTTGCTGGCTTTGATCCTGCCCACTCGAGGTACACCCACTGGAGTCCTCTGGCAGACTGGCCCGCTGCTCTGGCTCCATCCAGCCAAGAGCAGGCTGCGTAAGATCTGCCCTGCTGTCAGGTTATGGATCAGCTTAGCCTCGGACTTAATCACCCTAGCTATCCATACCTTTGAGGTCAAACCTGCCACCATCATCTGGCCGCTAGACGCCAAGCAAACCGACCTCCTCATACGAGACAATGAAGACATGCAGGTCCTACTAGAAGGGTTCTCGGGTAACTTTGACAATCACTACCCCAGCCACAAGTTACTTCAAGGAATCACCAAGCTCCCCTTTCAGAGCCCCTTCCACCCCTTCCCTACTTCCAATCCTATCCCGTCTGTCACCACTGTGTTCACAGATGCTTCCACCACCAAATTCGCCATGGTTGGTTACCAACCTGCCGTGTTAGAGCCCAAGGTTTTCACCCACATCAACCCGCATTCTGTGCAGGTGGGAGAATTACTGGCTGTATGCCTTGCCCTGCATACCTTCCAGGCTCAGCCATCAACATCTTCACTGACAGTCTATATACCCTCCAAGTCTGTCGGGTCCTAGCACTCTCCACCTTCTTCCCGGGCTCTACGCCCATTGACGAAGCCCTTGCCAGCCTGCAACGTCTCCTTGAACACTGCCAGGCTCCCTGGTACATTGCACATATCAGGAGTCACTCCAGCCTGCCTGGCCCCCTCACTTCGGGGAATGAGACAGCCGATCGGGCAGTTTCCATATCTACTGCCCAGCCCACTGGAGATACAGTCAACCAGGCCAAAACGCTGCACGCCAGGTTTCACTTCTCGGCAACCTCACTTTGTCACCTATTGGGCCTGCCCATTGAAACCTGCAAACACTTGGTGCGCAGCTGTAAAACCTGTGTCCCCTTTCTGCCCTTTGGGCCGCTACAGCCACAGGGGGTTAATCCCCGCGGGCTCAAGCCCAAGTCGAGATGGCAATTGGATGTCACACATGTCCCATCCTTCGGGCGCCTCAAATATATGCATGTAGCCATTGACACCTTCTCTGGCATGTGTTACGCGGTACCCCTTGCGGGAGAGACCGCCAAGCATTGTATCAAGGCATTACGCCAGGCTATTCTCTTCATGGGAGTTCCATGGGACCTAAAAACTGACAATGGGCCAGCCTATCGCAGCACCTCCTTTACCGCCTTCCTACGACTTTACAATATTACTCATCACTTTGGGATCCCCTATAACCCGCAAGGACAGGCTATAGTTGAGAGCGTTCACCGCCGGCTCAAAATACAAATTCAAAAAGAAAGAAATGCTTCCCCAAGCGCAACCAAGTGACCTAGTCACTGCATCCTTAATATTCCTCAATATACTCACCTTTGACAAAGAGGGACATCCGCCCTCCATAGGCACTGGGGGCCCTCCTACCGGCCCACACAAGCCCCCTTTGTTTATTGGAAAGACCCAGAAAGCAATACTTGGAGGGGGCCCTGCCCCCTCCTCACCCAAGGGAGAGGGTTTGCTTGTGTTTTCCCAGATGATGCCCCCAACCCATCTGGATCCCGGGACGCAACATCCGCCCTGCACCCGCAGACCCAGCGCCTGACAAGGAGGGAACGCCGACGACTGAGGCACCTGACCCACCAGATGACGCGCTTCGTTCTGGACGACCCAATTCCTCCAACAGAAGAACAACTGCTCCTCAATCTCTATCGAGTCCGAGCACACACTCCCCTCCCGCCTAACCAGCCCATCAACCTTGTAGCCCTACTAATCCTCCTTCTCTCCGCAGCCACCGCCCTGCCCACTTCATGACCCGTGTGGGCTGCAGTCCGTCACCCTCCTGGCTTTCTTTTCCTCACCCCCGAAAGCCCTACCTACCCCAAGATTTATCATACTAACTGTTCTCTGCAGCTACCGTGCAACCCGAAGGAAGCGCTCCGATCTGTTACATTCAACGTTTCACTTACCCCCCCTCCAGATGCTCTCCTATTCACCTTTTTCCCTAACACCACAGGGTCTAATACAACTACCAGTAGCACCGGAGATCCGGTCCCCGACCTCTATCAAAATGCCCTTATATTCACCCCCTCCACCAGGGGAGACCTTTTCCCGACCGCAACTGGCGCCGACAACACCTCAGGCACCTTTCTGCTTAAATTGGCTAGTTTATTCTCCCCATCTTCCCTCATCGCATATGGGTCTATTGGACTCCTTTGTATTCTTCTTTTCCTCGTCTTCTATGGTGTGCGCCGCATTCTGCTGTCTCTCCGAGATACCCAAAATCAGCAGAAACTAATAGCTGCAGCCACATTGGCCATAAACAAAAAGAGAGGGGGAGATGAGGTGAGGCAGGCTGAAGTCTGGCTGGCAAGCATAGCCGCGCCCAGTGGGGGATATGCGCAGCCCACCACTCGGGTGTAGGGCGGCTGGAACGGGTGAACCGCCCTCAGCCATGGAACGGGCGCACTGCCCTCGGCCCCGCCCAGGCAACTGACACCGGCTTGCTGATAGCCAGCAGAAGCTGCCTACGCTCACATCCCCCCTCCCACACTGTCAAGCCGCAGCACAAGCCGCACCATAAAAGGCAAGGAACTAGTCCCTACCAATCACTCCCAGCCCCGTTCCCCTTTCCCGCCGGTGCCGCCCCTTCACCAACCTAGAATCTGCCTCTTCCCCCCACCAACTGCTCGCCACCACCAATCCAATCCCCCTTTGGCCACAGCCAATCAGTCCCCTGCTCACTCCCCCATAACCCTATATAAACACATGTACTTCCCTTAATAAATTAGACCTGCGTGCTCACCTCGTCTCCGTGGTGGTTTCTCCGCTGCACGCCCTCCACGCCTGTGAGCCCCCGCAGGAGTCTAGGCCTCTCCTGCCCCGTCGTCCACCGGACAGGACGTACCGAACGCAATGATGCATATGACAACATAGATGAACCTGGAGGACATTATGTTGAGTGAAGCAAGTAAGAAACAAAAGAACACTGTGTGATTGCACTGATAGGAACTAAATATATTGTGTAAACTCATGGAGTTAATAATTAGAAAATAGGTCACCAGATTACAGAAGGAAGGTGCGAAATGGAAGGCTGAGGGTTAATCTGTGCAGAATTGGTGAAAAGGTTGCTTGTAAATCTTTCGAAATCAATAGAAATGGTTAAAGCAAATCAGCAGTATTGTATAGATATGAAAATGTTTGAAAGAGAAAGTCTAAGATCATGTATTTTACTAGAAGGAAAGCTTAAAACTGTAATGTGACTGGATACAATAACAAAACCTCATGTAAAATATGAATATGGGAGATATTTATATATAAGACAGTTTTTACAAAATATAAATAAAAATAAACTAGAGAGAAGGAAAATGAATAGCAGCTATGTATTACAGGTGAGGCATAGAAAGATTGAGAGGTGATGAGTGTTTTCTGTTTATTGTTAGTTTTGGAATACTGAAAATGCTCTGGGAATGATTGGGGTGATTAATTCAGAAATATATGATTACACTGAATACCATTGATTGTACTCTTTGGATGTACTTATGCTTTTTAAATATGTAACAATAAAATTGATTTGTTATATATATTTAAAAAAAGAGGTGAACACCTCTATCTAGGATACAATAAATTGGAATAGATAGAAATGTGGGGATTATATTAAATATAACATCGTAACACAAAATATTTGTTATTGTTGTTTTAAATTATAAAACTTAATTTCAGGCTAAGAATCAGGAAAGCCAGAGACCATAATAGTGTACAAAAATATTGAGAATGAATTTAGATGTCCACTCATGGTAGCACTTGAAAATCTTGAGATTTAGAAGCAGTATAATGAAGATATAAAAATAGGGAGATGCCAAATGGCAAATCACAGATGATTCTGTGATTAACATTTTACTAATATTTATCATTTCTTTTTTTTAAGTTTTATGATTCTTTTTGGTTTGTTTATTATTTTTATCCACCTTCCCCCGTGGCTCTCTCATCTCTCTTCTCCTTTTCTGCTCATCTTCTTTAGGAGGCCCTGGAAACTGAACCCAGGACCTCCCATGTGGGTGGTGAGCTCCCAGTCCCTTCAGCTTCTTCCACTCCCTGCTGGTTGCATTGTCTGCTCAATGCAGTGTCTGCTCATTGTGGCATCTGCTCAATGCAGCATTTGCTGGTTGAGCAGTTGTGGCATTTGCTCATTGCTGCAGTTTCACCATCTGCTGGTTGCTGCAGTTGTGGTATCTGCTAGTTACTTGCAGTATCTGCCAGTTGCAGCATCTGCTTGTTGTGGTATTTGCTCATCTTCTTTAAGAGGGACTGGGAACTGAAGCTGGGACCTTCCATGTGGGAGGTGGGTGCCCAATTGCTTGAGCCACATCCATTCCCCCAACATTTCTTAAGGCAAGACTATTTGTCCAAAATTCACTTGCTGATCCCAAATGAGTGGGTTGTAAATTATATTAGATTTGGATTAAATTAATGAGTATGAGAACAGAAAAATAAGAGGTTCCAAAGGAAAGATGATTGTCTTAGTTTGCTTGATGGCTTCAAAAAATAGTAATTTCTTATCTCACAGTTTTGAAGTCTAAGAATCTGAAATCAAGGTATTGGCAGGGCCATAATTTCTCTGAAGGTGACATTCTGGAGGTGACTTGCCAGCAATCCATGATGTAACTTAATCTCTGTCTCTATCAAATGGTGGTCTTCTCTCTGCCTCTTACTGTTTCCAAATTTCTTCTCCTTAACAAGGAAACCAGTTGTATTAGTCAGCCAAAAGGGGTGCTGATGTAAAGTACCAGAACTCTGTTGACTTTTATAAAAGATATTTATTTGGGGTAGAAGCTTACAGTCAAAAGGCCATTAAAGGTAAGTTACTTCCCTCACCAAAGTCTGTTGCTACGTGTTGGTGCAAGATGGCTGCCAGTCTCTGAGGATTCAGCCCTCCCCTTCCTCCTAAGGCTCCATGGTCTCAGTTCCTTCCATCCTCAACTGTAGGCTAGCATAATGCTTGTCTCTCTCCCTGGGGCTGTTTCTTTCTGGGGTTTTTCAGCTTTTCAGGGTTCTGGTCTCTTCAGCTGCAAACTATTGAGCAAATGGCTTGGCACCCCGCCTCCCCCCTCCTGCATCCAAAATTAAATTCTCTGTGTGTCTATTTTATCCCCAAGGGGGCTGGGACTCAACACTGAGTTGCACTCTAATGACATGGTTGGATCAGAGCCCTAAGCTTCACATAATTTAATCAGACATCTCTGCTGAATCTAAAAAAGACAGGGGTTATCACACCAGAGGAACTGACCAGTTTACAAACATAATCTATATTTCATTTTGGAATTCATAAATTATATCAAACTGCTACACCAGTCATATTATATTAGAACCTACTCTAATCCATTTTGTCCTCATCTAAACTAATAACATCTTCAAAGATCCTTTTTCCAAGTAGGACCACATTCACAGGACTTCAGGTTAGGTCATGGATGCGGTCACCCCTCGGGCTGAAGTGTGGTTTGCTGGCCTGGCGGGGGAGCAGCCGCGGCAGGCCAAGCCGCTGCCCCCATAATAGGGTGGCTGGTTGGACTCACCGCCACCCCTGAAGGGAGCTCGGCATGGGCGCAGAGTGCCCTCGGGTCTCCCCTTCTCGGCAGCCATGCTTCCACGGCCGCCCCTCCTCCCAGATAGCGCCACACGATGCCTTCTTTCTCCCTGCGCAGGCGCAGGGCAGAAAATTCCAGTCTGCCCTTTTCCCCTCCCCCGACAGCAGCAACAGCCAGGCGTGGGCGGGAAACTCCAGTCTGCCCTCCACCCCAGCAACAGCAGCCACCAATCCCTAAACCCTGCCCCTTCCCCCAGCAACAGCGACAGCCAATCCCTAACCACCACCCCTCCCCCGTCCAGTACCGCCCACTGACCTTTCACCGGCAACCAATCAGAACACGGCGTGGCTTCGACCAATCAGCCTTCCCCAGCCCCTATAAAACTGTTGCCTCTCCCTCAATAAAGTGGACTTGCGTGTTTACCTTGTCTCCGCGGTAGTTCTTCTGCCGTGCGCCCTCCAGTCCTGAGAGCCCCCGACAAGGGCCTGGCCTCCCTTGTCCCCAGTTTGTCGCCTGCTTCTCCAGGCGACCCCTTCGTCGCCTGCTTCTCCGGGCGACCCCTTCGTCGCCGGCTTCGCCGGGCGACCCCGTCAGCCGAACCGCGCAACCCCTGTGAGACCGATCCCTCGTCTGCTGCCGGACCGACCCCTCGTCCCAAGTGGGACCGACCCTCATCCCGAGCGGGACCGACCCCTCGTCCAGAGCTGGGCCAACCCCTCGTCCGCAGCCAGACCCCACCTCTACCGACCGAGCAAGCCGTCGCACATGGACATATCTTTTGTGGGACATAATTCAATTATAACAATGCAATGTAGTAGATTTTCTAAAGAAAAGAAAGTAACAAAGGAACCTATCACTACTTCTGTTCCCCATCTCTAAGTCAACAGCACAAAAGACACATGCCAATTCAGATAGCTAAGATCATTATAATAGGAAACTTTTGAGTATCCCTTGCAGAGAACTGGTCTTTCTGTTATAAATAGATATATGGATTTAAAAAGTTAACATTTAGTACTTTGGGTTCATTTGGCTTTTTGAAAAAAAATTTAACAAATGATAGGTCCTGCTGGAAATATGAAACTGAATAAGTCTCAGAATCTCTCTTCAAAACCTTGTAATTATAGGTCCACATATTCCTCTTACTAGAATATAACACTAACAATACAAGAAATCCCTATAAGAGGCAGATATAAGGTTCAATGGGTGTTCAGAGGAGGGGAGATATAAAAGTAAATGTCTGTTAAAATATTTCCATGAGGGCTGTGAATTTAGTATTGGATGGAGAGTTGCTAAGGGCAGAGTGGGCATTTCAGACATCAAGACCAGCATGGTTAAAAAAGAACCAGAGGAAAGAAAGTGATAAGTGTAATGGAATCATGGGTTGGTTCAATCCTAGTTGTATTTTGCAGTGTTTTTTGGCAGGAATTCGTAGAATATAACATAAGTGAAGGTAGACCTTTGGGTATGGTTATTACTGGAATACAGAGGCTAAGAGAAGTAAAGTCTACAGATGTAACTTGAGGGTTCAAACCTGAGTGCTCAGGTATGTGTGGTGCAGTTTTACAGAAATGGTCCCAATACAAGCAAAGACACAGATATGTGATGGAGAATCACATCATTGTATAAACATGTTATGTTTGAAATACTGTATAGGTGTGTCCAGTTGGCAACTGTAAATGTAGGGCTGAGGTTTGAATAATGGCCAGTGTCATGAAGATGCATTCTGACAGTATTCTTCATTGGAATGAAGAGATCTGATTCTTCTTTAGATTCAACTCCCTCTACTGCTAAGTCCAACATATATGAAACTTAATGTTCTGGGAACACTACACTGAGAGTTTCCCAAACATTTTACACTGTTCAGCACCTCCTGTACTTTTCTAGCCCTGTTTGCCTTTACCTAGATGGGCTTAGTCTTCTTGGATTCTTAGCAAGAGCCTATGCAACTAATAATCATCAAATTAAATTCTTTTTAAAGCTGAAATGCTTTTTTCTGAAAATTTTCCTGAGCTTACCCTGGCAGACTTTGCTTTCTTCTCTTTCTCTATTATTCCTTCATTCTGTAAACACTGGAGTTAATTCCTTCTTGCATTCAAATTATTTGCTGTGATGAGTAGTTCCCCAACAGGCTTAATATAGTTAAGGAAAGTTCAGGAACAGTACTTTTATCTGTTCAATGCTTAACCCAAACAATGCTTGGAATATGGTCTTAACTTGATAATTTATTAAAAGTTTCCTTTAGCTACTAAGAATTTTCTGCAAAGAGGATTTTAAGTAAGTGGAATGCCAAAGCAAGTGAGAATGGGACAAAGGCAGGGTAGGAAGGAGGTTGAGCAAAATCTGGAAACAGAAAAATTCAAACCAAATCAGCACCCAGGCTGTATCTTTGCCTAAAAATTCCACAAGATTCTTAGTGAGTTCTGTAGATGCATATCATATACGATTGTTTCTTTGTATAATTTCAGGAGAGAAGACCCTGCAAGTATTCTATCAATAGCTCCGTTACTAAGATAAGTTCACACAAACAGACCATCAAAGTCTAGGTCCCAATACTCCACATAGCACCTCCCTGTATCCACTTTGCCCCCTTGTAGACTCTTACGTCAACATGACACATTTCCCCCTAAGGGTTCGTGTCAATGAGACAGGAGATCTCATTATATCTATTGATTTTATTTCATAGAAATATTAGGTGGTGAGATTTTTCATATTGCTAATCATTGTCCTTTTTTCTTATTTTCCCTTACAACCCAAGCACCTAGAAAAATGCCTCGTACATAAGAATCTTGCTTTATTCTTTCAGACTACTTGACATGATTACCATGAGGTAAAATAGCTTTTGTTATTGTTCCCTATATAAAATTTAAATTTCGATGTTCATTTAACTAGCATTTATTAAAATAGATTTTTTTAATTTTAAAAATAAAATAAAATATTTTGATAGAGTTTAAAGTATAAATCTATCAAAATTTACTTGCTAAATTCAGTAGAAAATGTTAATTTAATTACTGTATACATAGGGTTTTGTAATCAAAAAGGATAAAATATATAACTAGTTTTTTTAATCAAAAAGTACCTTAAATATCATAGCATTAAATTATAGAGTTACTATTATTAGTCATATTTATTCATGAGAGGAAATTTGATATCTTACAAAATAAGCCAATACATGGTGTAACCTCTTGCAGTCTAATTTTTCATGGATGAGCTCCTGCATATTTAATATCCTTGGAGGTTATATTTTAACATATCTTAATTACCACTTTTCTTTTATTTCTATTCAATTTGACACAGACACTTTGCCTAAAAATAATTTAATATTCTTATGAATGAGAAAATGTTAAAACTACCCTGTAACATCAATCACCTTTGTTTATGCCAACAACTCTAGTGAATTAACATTCTAAAATGTCAGAACAAATGGCCCTTTGAGAGAAGTGACGAAAAATACTTACAATTTTTATATGATTCCTAAAGAATTTTAAACATTTCTAGCTTGAATACCATACATCTGTACTACAAATTAGGGTCCTTGGTAGTCTAATTAGCTTGGATAAGAAAGAACTTTTATATCCCTTTTTACTTCCATTGCTCCCTTACCCAGCCAACCAAGGAGCCTGATTGGTCCCTGGTGCTTTGGGCAAGACCAGAACATGCTCTGTGAAACATCATGTGGCATTTCCATAGACCCTGATGCCTCTACACAGTACTGTACAGCTGGATTTAGCAAAGGAAGGTTGTGAGCATAGCCCCTGGAGGGAGATGCTTATGACTGAATCCTAGAACTGCCTCTCTGTATGATACATATAACATCCCCTACCTGGCCAAGGAATGACTTCATTCATGCCTCTGCCACCAGGCATCTCTGCCTGTAACTCCCTGGAAGCACCCTGAGCTTTAACTGCCATAAACTTGAATGTTGCCCATGCCATGCATATCTTGTTTTGTGAAAAGAGCACAAACCCAGATGTTCTCCCAAAACCTGCATGCAAGCTTCTAGTATTCAGTCCCTTTTTTCCACCAGCCCTATATAATCTAAAAGGTAGTGACCATAAGTGCAGATTATTCAAGTAAACTTCTTGCCAGTCTCACTGAATGTCATGAAGTAGCTGCTGTTGCATGTACATAAGTTCCCCTAATAAATGCCTAAGGACTGGTCACCCTGGTGTTCAGTGGCTCTTTGGAATCTCAACAGGCCCAGTTGTGGGATGGGACAGTTTGGAGCAGTCCTGACTGGCTCTCCCTTTGTTTCTTCTTTTGGGGTGACTACTGCTGCTCTTTCAGTGGGATGCAGCACTCTTAACAGTCCTGTGAACTTGGGTGATGTATGTTGCTTTCAAAAGTCTCTGTTTTCCCACTCATCCACTGCTGGTGGGAATGCAGAAGGATACAACCACTCTGGAGGACAGTTTGGCAGTTTCTCAAAAAACTAACCATAGATTTGCCATATGACCCACCACTGCTTGGTATATACCCAGCAGAACTGAAAACAAGGACACAAACCAATATATGTACACCAATGTTCATAGCAGCATTGTTCACTATCGCCAAAAGTTGGAGTCAACCCAAACGCCCATCAACAGATGAGTGGATCAATAAAATGTGGTATATACATACAATGGAATACTACTCGGCTTTAAGAACAAATACACTACAAACACACGTGATAACATGGATGAATCTTGAGAACCTTATGCTGAGTGAAGCAACCCAGGCATTGAAGGACAAATACTACATGACCTCAATGATATGAAATAAGCAAGCTGCCTCAGAGAGCTAGAGACTGGAAGATAGGCTTACAGGAAATCGGGAGGTGGAGGAAGGATGTGAGCCGACGTCTGCAGGGGTGGAATCTATGATGAGCTGGCGGTAAGTATGAGCACAAAGAAGAGATAAAATGGGGGCAAGGGGTAGCCTTTGGGTGGGGCTTTGCGGGTTTGAGGGGGGCTGGGGATGGGCGGATGGGTAATAGTGCCCAAAAAATTGGGGGGAGGGAGGGGCAACATACAAACATAGGAGAGTGTCAGGTGTTGGTTGAGAGTAAAATGCTGAGAAAACCATATCAAAATATAATTAAGAGGGTTACCTGTTTAGGATGCTCAGAGGGGATGGTCTGACATGGGACGGACTCCTGGGGAATGTCTGAATGCTCATTTTGCCAGGGTGGGTTGTACCATTGGATAGAGACCCAAGTAGTGAGAGTGGGGGTGGACCTACATCCTGGGGAGGACTAATGCCATCAAAAAAGAGGGAAATGTATCTCTCGAGAGAAAGGATGGCTCCCAGGGCATTAGGGCAGTTGAGCAAGTCAGGCCCTGAACACTGTTGCAAGTATCTCTGGACATGGATCCTCGGGAAATGGAGATTGGCTGTTTCTGTGGGCCCCAAGGGGAGGGGAAAATGGATGTTGAAAGGATGGAACGAAGGTAAATGTGGGGGTAGGAGAGGAGTTTCGTGAGAGTACACAAGGATGGATATAAAACATGTAATTTACACCAAAAAATATAGGGGACGACAAACTAATAATGTAAACCATAATATAAAACATAGGATAACTAAAAATTTAGAAAACTGTATATCCTAAAGTATGGACCACAATGTAAGCACAGATGTCACCTTGTTTGAAAACTATTGTCTCAGAGTCTGTACATCAGTTTAAGTAAATATGATATGAATAAGTTAAAAGATTATCGCTGTGGAAGAGAAAAGGTTTTATGGTGGATGTGTGGGAGTACTGTATATTGTATATATGAATTACTGTGATCTAAGGCTGTTGTGAAGAGAAGCTCAATATAATTAGGAAAAAAGAAAAGAAAAAGATAGGATGTAGAATTTTTCCAAATCAATACGTATTCTATATCTAACCTTTAAACCCATCGCTATATTCCATTTTACTAGAAAGGGATCCTGACATTATATAGGGCATCACTTTTCAGGAAGCTTTGGCTCACAGAGTGGTTCAACAATGGCAGTGGAGGAATACTGGTATAGGATGTTATTGACAGGTGATATATGGTTGACAGGGAGTTATACAGGGCATATGTCCAGGTGCATGGTAATGTTTGGATATACTCATAGTGGCAACAATTAAAAACAACAGCTGGGGGGATACTGGGTTCCTGGCTGGGGATGCTCTGTCATGGTCCCTAGGGGAGCAGCAGCAGTCCCCCAGGTGCAACGGTAAGGACCAGGAAGGAATGAGGGTCCAACAGTGAGCCCCTGATACTAATGACTAGGCTTGTGAGCCTATACGCCTGAAATAAGAACAAGGCCTAGAGCAGCACTGTGCCTAGGAGTTTCCTCTGACAGCCCTCATGTTACTCAAATGTGGCCAGTCTCGAAGCCAAACTCAGCATGTAAATGCAAAGCATTCCCCCCAGCGTGGGATATGACACCCGGGGATGAGCCTCCCTGGTGCCGAGGGATCACTGCCAAGTACCAGCTGATGATGCAACTAGAAAATGACCTTGAATTAAAGGTTCAACGTGGACCAGCAGAATATCCCTGTCTACATATAATAACAGGAGTTTAAAATGCTGTTTGATCTAATGTAAGGGGGAAATGGAAAGGAGAAATGAGTTTATAAGGCTATGAGTCTCTAAAAAAGAGTCTGGAGGTTGTCAGAAGGATTGCTCTTATGCACACCTGAGCAGAGTCTCAGAGACAGATAAAGTAGATACAACCCCAGGTATTGGTTCTTTTGAGGGCTAAGAAGACCCACAGGTTCTATGGTCATGGCAGATGGGGTTCACTGCCATGTCAGTTGGCCCTTCTTTGGAGCTGGTGTTTCTGCGTGATGGAGCTGGACACAGATGGGATCTCTTTTCACAAGATTTTCATGCTACTTTCTTGGAATTGTAGTTGGTGCTGGGGTTTAAGATATATCTAGGGGATTTGAATCTCTGGACTGACAATATGATGGCCAGGCCCTGAGCCTCAACAGACCTCAACTCCTACACTCTGATTTATTGGACTTACCCCACTCAGCTAACATGGAGTTGAAGAGTGTCAACCACCACACCATAGAGCCTAGAGTGCCTACAACTGAAAGCAGGAGGATTGCATCCAGTATCCATGTGGAATCTAAGCCTCCTCTTGACATAGATGTGCAATGGACACAACCAATCCAATGTCCACAGAGAAAATGTGGCATTGGTGTGGGAAAAGTGGCCATGGTGGCTGCTGGGTGCAGGGAATGGGAGGAAGAGATGAGATGCAGAGGCATTTTCGGGACTTGGAGTTGTCCTGGGTGGACATTATAGATCCTCCCAGGGCCCACTGGATGGAACGTGGGAGAGTATGGGCTATGATGTGGACCATTGACCATGAGGTGCAGCGATGCCCAGAGATATACTTACCAAATGCAATGGATGTGTCATGATGATGGGAGAGAGTGTTATTGTGGGGGGAGTGGTGGGGTGGGGACGGTGGGGTTGAATGGGACCTCATATTTTTTTAATGTAATATTTTTAAAAAATGAATAAACATTTTTTTTAAAAAAGCCTTTTTTTTCCAATTTCTAAAATAGGTTAATAATAGTACCTATCTAGTAAAGTTGTCCAGATCATGAGAATTAAATGAAGTAATCCAGATCTAATCATTATTTCAGCCTAGCATATGGTAAGAGTTCAAATACTGTTGGTTTTTAAGCTACTATCAGTAGTAGTAGTAGTCGTAGTAGCAGCAGCAGCAGCAACAGCAGTAGTTGCAATATAAATTTTAGACCATTATTTACTATAATATCATTGATACTCCTTGCATCTCTCAGGGAGTATAATTTAGTAGAATTTGATAGGTATCAAGAATCTATCAAATTTGGGGACCAGATTGAGATTTTCCAAAAGATAAATGAACTGTCTAAGACCATACAGGCTGAGCAAGTCAGCCATCCAAAATGTTTGTTTCCTTCTTTTCTAGATTTTGGCCCCAACCCTGGCATCTGCAGTTGGTAAACTTACAACAAGGAATATTACTATATTAAGACATGTTTGTATCAAGATGTTGGGAGCAATGTAGAAAGCACAGGAGGGAAAAATTGAAACAAATGACCACAGACACTTCCTTTTATTTCATAGCTAGCTGACTTATTGGGGAGAAAAAATGCTATTTGTAATGAGCCAAAGCCACAGAAATAACTATTTACATAATCATTATCTTGAAGCTTTGAAAATCTATAATAAAAATTTATAATTTAATTCTCAGGATGTTTCTGCTAATATATTTTCCTTGGCCAAGAGTAGATTCAGACTCCAGCAAATATGGGTTGCACTTAGAGAATGATGAAAAACATATTGTTTTGCAGTTTTCATGTTTTGGTCTCTATCATTTCAAACATTCTCTGTTAAATATGGACATTAGCACCACTTCTGCACAATGATCTCTTCGTGCTAATGCAAGAGAATAATGTTGCCATCTGTAATGCCTTCAGAAAGCATCCTTAATCAAATAAACCAAAATATACATTTCTTCACATAGCTGGACTGTGATCTCCTCATGTTCTGACTCTTTCTCATTCCAGGACTTTCAAATCTGATTGATGAAGTCTTTGAATAGTTTGGAAAAGGATAATAAACCACAAATCCCAACTTGAAGCTGAGCTGAATTGCAAAGCCTAAGTATTTAATGCGTTTTGATTTATATTTGCTGAAAGGCTTAAGACATTTGGTTGTTTATGTATGATTCACCATTCATAGCCCTATAATTTAATTTACATTACCTGAAATATTTCTGTTTGTGGAGAGCACTCCCCACGTAGCACCTGGCCTTCCTTCAGTAAATCTTCTAAATTAGGTAAGGATAGTGATCATCTTATGCCATCATTGGATAAATTTATCTCGACAATAGAAACTACATTGTATACATGTTACTAATATTAATTTAATATGTTTTATTGGTATCCAAATCAACTTTAAAGAGATTATATTGTCAAATGATATGAATCAAACCTTGTGATCACAGAAAGATTTTTAAAGAATTCATAGAAGGCATTGCTATAACATTCTAATGCAGGTGTTTCTATGAAACAGAAGCTATTGTGAACACTTGCCACATAATATATGTAGGGGAGGGGACAGAAGAGGATTTTAAGCTCATTTTGGGGGGTTCAATTAAAGACACCGAGTGTCATATATTAGGATATTATAATTACAATTTTAGATTCTTCTGCCTTGCTTCAGCACATTCATTACACAGTAATTGAGAAATTCTGCCTATTGTATGTTTGTGTAACAACATATAATTTACCTTTCAGAGAACATGCTACAAATTTGATATGTATAATTACAAAATTTTATTTTCCTTACGAGCTTATTATCTCTGGTTAGGAAAAGTAGACAAATAAGTGGCCTAATTCTTACTTTCAGCTACCTGAAAGATGATTTGGAAAGAAAATTGTTTTTCACTGAGACATTAATGTTATTTGATGACAGGTTAGAAAAATGAGAATTACTCTACAGGGAACTATAGATTGAAGTCTGAAGTTATCACAGCTTGTATTAGATGCATAAGAGGGCTAATGAGTTCATTTCTGAGCTACCTCCTTCTCCCAAAGATCGTGAATCACAAGAAGACTAATCGTAGACTTAGCCAAAAAGGCACAAATGGGGATAAATGTAGATTTATGAGCTGCCCACTGTTTGAGGGCACATGTGATGTATAGGATGCTCCAGACTCATATCCAAGATGAGCCCTCTCTTCACTATGTAGGTGCCCATCTCATACATCCCATGGATAGCATTAGAGTATTCTAGCTCCCCACTCTTGGGTTACACTGAGATTGTGGTTGCAGTTCACTCTCCTCTTGGCAGTCATGAAAATTGTTATTTTCTGCTACATCCCTAGCTCAATAAGGAACCCTACAAAGAATTACTGAGTGAAAAATATTGGCCCTAATAATTGGGAAAATTTAGATAATTCAGAAGTCCATGCTCCTGAACATGATTTTCAAGGTCCCAAATTTGCACAAATACACAGATTTAGTGCAATTTATTCAAGATCTTCCTTGTTACCTCAGATTAAAAATATCAACTAAACCTCTATTATAGATAAAATAATTGAAAGGTGTGCTTTATCTACTTAATATGCTCATCAGCAATTAATTGTACTAAGTGCAAGAATAACATTTATATTTGCAAAACATTAGGATACATGTTGGAATGAGATTTTATCATTTTCTTTAAGAACAATTGATTGAGTTAATTAAACTTCTGTAGTTAGTTAAAAATTTATAACAGTAATAGTTACCATTTTACCCATCTCAGTGTTTTGCCACAGTCCATTTACTAGAGTCAATCTGTGTGAGGTGTGAATGCAATGAAACGACAAGCACTGTGTAAAAATGAATGACAATCGATCAAAGCTCTTAAATCTTAAGACTGAAAGGAATCTTAAAATAGTCAGTGCTCAATTTTGCACTCATGTGAATTCAACCACATCTTTTTGTGGATCCCTGCCTCTTATATACATTTCTAAGGATGGAGTAGAGTACACTTGGCAGTCTATTCTTTTAAATACTTTTTAAAACTTTTATTAACAGGTGTCCTTCTACCACCCTCACCCCTTTGTACTGAACTGAAACTCAATTCTCCATAATTTCCGCTCACTTTTGTTTCCTGGTGCAATGCAGATTCCCTGCTGGAGATGCCCATCCTACTCAGATATATCAAATATCTCCACCGTCTTCAACACTTGTCCTGTTTTTCATGCAACATGCTATATCCCATTAGTATGAAGAGCAAAACCAGGACCCTCAGTAGTGCTATGCTTTTCTTTGTCTCCCTACTTTGTTAAACACTCTTACTTCAGAGTCATATTATGACTTCCATTTGACATGGAATGGTTCAGAACCCACATTTAGTTAGTGCTGAATATGTGAAACTGACTAGCTCTTTCTCCAAAGATGCGAGACTAACAAACATGTGAATGTAATTCACTAAATCACAGTTGTGGGGGACATCGTCTTGTGCCTTCTGTATATCTCCCACCCCATCCAGCAAGGGTATCAGTATGTAGCGGTCCCTCATGCCCTTCCAGGGTCCCAGACCCACACATGAGCTGTTCTAGATTAGTCTCAGTTCTGCTACTGGTATGCACTCCTAATTTAAAGGGAAAAATCAGATTCTGTTCTAACAATATTTCCTCGTATAGACATATCTTTGTCATCATCACTAATATGTATTTATCCAATGTTTATGCTAAATACTTAACATGTTATATCCAATCCTTACAATGATACTGCTAAAGCATTATTATTCTCCTTTCAATGATAAAGAAAAAGTTCATAGAAATGTCACCTATCTAAGGTCACACAGCTAGTAATTGGTAAAACTGTTCTACAAATACATATTTCCACCAGTAAGTGTCAGAGTTTCTGTAACCACATATCTTCAGCAAAATTTGGATTGTCATAATTAGAGCTTTTTTTAAGACTGGTGGGTCCGTAATCTTTCTATATCCATTTAAAAAACTCAGTTTACGTTTATAAAAGTGGTAGTAATAATTTTTTTCAAAATGTGGTTGTGAGGATTTTATGTGATTATCTGTCAAATGCTTAGCATAACACAGCAAGGCAAAATTATTTTTTCCTTTTATGCTGCATCTTTTACTCTGATATCAGTTCACATTGTTAGCAGTTTTATTCTTTTGCCATTCTTTTTTTTGTCCCTTAGGAAGAAAATGGTCTGGAAAGCCTCCCTTGCATATGCACAGTCCTGCCCATCTATCCCCTCTAGGTAGTAGTACTTCCTGTTTGTAATAATTTCCTCATGAACAATACTACACTCATGTACAACATTCATCTTTTCTCCTTGCTGCATGAATTCCACCAATGTAGGCTTCTCTCTTCCTCTCCAGTATTGAGGGCACGTACAAGGCAGGTGCTTTAATACTTACAACTTCTGGGTTATGATTTCTTAGTGCTCTAAGTATTCAGTGTTACCCAGTAAGGGCAAAAGAATGGTTTGAAATCAGCAATTCCTAAAGAGACCCAGATATAAGAACAGACAGAAATCAGATATGAACTTGCAATATAATATGCTGACATTTGAGGAAAATTTTGCCCTGAATATGTATGGACACCTTGTTATGATTCCAAGAGTTGATAATACTTCTTCCTACAATACCGCTGAGAATTTACCTAAAACACTTTCTCCAAGTCAGCTCAATAATGTCTGCCATCCTTTTCCCTTTTAAAGGGAATTTTCCATTTAAGCCACTTAGTCAAATACCCCATGATATTCAACTGTGAAGGTATTCATTCAAGTTGCTTCTTATTTTAGTTTGAGTCTTTTTTCACTTCATTCCTCATTCTGAATGCTTCCCTGCAAAGTGTCTTAAGCAAATCAAAGGAATATTTTGGAAGCAATTTTTCACCCTCAGAAGCCCCACATCTTTCTTTAACACTTTCAGGGTCACCTGGTGAATAACACTGATCATATTCTACGCATGAAAGAGTATTCACTGAACAGTCTCTGTTTCCCAGAAAACATCAAAGATCTGATGCACCCAAGTATTCTGTAATCTGATTCAGTATGATGTTCTTATGTTCAGGAGAATTGTCTGTAATTGAATAAGCTATTTATAAATAGCATTGCATATTCTACAGAATGCTAGTTTGTCCTTCATATAACCTTTCTGGAGCTGAATGTAAATGACAACTTCACATCCCTACCAGGACTCTACATGTGGCCCAGACCCTCCAGCCTTTATGTCTCACCTCTTGCCTCCTTTTCTCCCTCCCCAGTGGAAGAGGTGAAAGCAGTTGCAGCCAGTGGCAATTCAATGTCAGTCAGTCAATCAGCCATCTGTAAAAGCACTGTGGATACCCTTAAGTGCCTGCCATCTGAGAAACTTGAGATATCAATAAAAACATAATATACTTCACACCCTCAAGTTGTTTGCAATCTAGTAGAAGAGACAGAGAGGTGAGCAAATCATTATGGAGCAGTATGAAAAATGCTAAAAGAGATACATACAATGTGTCATGGGCTCACCAAAAAATGAACAGCTAACTGTTCCTTCTTAGAAAGGAGGGGAAGTAATCTTAGTAAAAAAAAAACCATCATGGGGAGGGGCAGGTAGAGAAGGATATGAAGTATTTCCACAGATCTAAGCATGTCTAACTCATAACCCCATATTGCCCACCTTCTTTCTCAGAGATTTATCTTTCCAGAAGTGTAGTATGCAAAATACCCTTTCCAAAATTAGGACTGTTATTTAGTACCAGAGCTGGAAAAGGCACCACTGAGGATACAGGCTCAACACTTAACTGTTACTTAACTGAGAATAAAATGTGAGAGTCAGTATTTTACTTGTAGGCACAAAAACCTGAATTCTGGAATTCTTTCTCTGTGACCTGGGACAAATGACCTCAGCTCCTTGGGATTCGGGTTTCTATTAGTGTATGGTAAAGTAAAGAGGCGGGAATCTCACATGTAATGTTCACAGCAGAGTGTGTGGTACATGAACCAGCCACTATTGCGGAATGTTTACTTATTTCTAACAGCAGCAGCAGTCCTAAGAGTAGGAGAATAGTAAGAGGAGCTGGAGGAGGAATGGCAGTGGCAGTTAGGAACACCAGCTTACTATTCCAGGATTCTGTGAGCAGATGTATCTTACTCCCTGAAAAGTTTCTATTTATAACAAAAAAATTTTAGCTCAAATGGTAATTCTGCTACTTAACTAATAGTTTTCTGCTGTAGAAAACAAAGCCTGAGGGGTTCTTTGCAGAGAACAAATGTCCTCCAACCACCAGGGAGTTAAGGTGACACTCTGAGCTCAGAAGTAATTGTAATCATGATTCTGGTTATTCTTAAATGGAATCCAGTGTTTTCCCCAGCCACCCCACCCTGATGATCTGTAATTGTTCCCCCAATGACTTCCTGGTATATCATGGAGATGTTGCTCTCTGCATAGGGTAGGTTTAACTGCTTTACATAGTGTGGCAGAGAATATCAAGATTCATGCATGACTTAGCAGTGCCTCCACCTCGCAGGCAACTAGAAGGCATATCCTGCAAATCTCTGGGAAACGCAGTATATGGGCACAGAGTACCCTCATGACAGATGGGAGCTGTCACCACTGACAGCCAGCCAGCAGCCTCCAGCAAACAAGCAGGGGATGAAAGACGTGAGACCGGAGAATAAACATGTTGTCTTGGGCTGATGGAAGCAGTGTGTTTTCAGTGCTTTGGAAAGAGAGGCGCAGTGTGTTTGCAGGCATCAGGTGGTTGTTTGTTATGCATGTAAACTTTTATTTCTAGGAAAGCTCTGAGCTCAGTGGAGATGGCAAAACAGTGTAGGTAAATAACCTCCTTTGATGCCCACACAGGCCAACCCAGATGTAGCATGTATTGATCAGGCAATAAACATGTGTCACACATTGTGCTGAACATTTCACATGAATTTCCTCATTTAATCTTTCTGACATCACAGTGTAATGATTAAGCAGAGGATCTAACCTTAGAGTGCCATGTTCAACCAGGATCCATCCATTATTTCCTAGTTTTGTAGGACTTTGGGTAAGTTAAGTCTCCTATTGAAGCTTCAGCTTTCCCATTTCTAAATTGGGGAGAATAATAATATTGCTTTGTGGCCACCCTAAAGAAATAGCATGGATCCACCCCTCCCTACACATACACAAACAAAATCTGGTTCAGATGTCAAGACTGATGATGCCACAAAAACACACACCAAGAGGGTATGAAAACATTTATTACTCACAACGCAAGGCTTTCTGGGGAGAGCAGGGCCGTCTTCCCAAGCCTGTATAAAAATGGCATAAGATAGCTGAGAAAGGAGATTGTTTGGGGTTTTTTTTGGTAGTTAGGAGGTAGGTCTGGGTTGAAGGTGCCCATACTTTGAACTTTCCACTGGCACTAATGGAGGGTGCTTTCTTATCACTTTGCCCAGTTGTGGGGCAGAATGGGAAGAGGGAGAAGTAAGGCTTGAAAGCTGTTAGCAGGCAAGCATCGAAAATGGAGGCAGACTATTTAATCGTTAGTAAAACAGACTATTACCCTCAGAACATTCTAATGAAGATTCAATGAAATAATTATTTTTTGACATTTCATGCAAGGTCAGACACAGATCAGTTGGTCAACTTACATTACCTATTTATTGATGGAAGCAGTGTAACTCCCATTTTACAGATGAGAAAACTGAGCCTCAAAGATATTAAGTAACATGGTTAAAGTTGCTCAGCAGACAAGTGGAAAGCACAAACTCAAATCCAGGTTTTAAATGCAATATAAATAAATCCACACCTGCATTGCCATAGTAAAGAAGAAGGAAAGAAGAAAATGCTGAATTCAGTGCATTTGATATATTTCTATCAATATTGCAAAGTACTTCACAGTGTAAGCTTTGAAGCAGCAGTCCTGGCTTGAGTTCTGGTACTGCCACTTAGCACTGCAAGATATAGCAAACAAAAATACAGGATTGCCCAATTAAACTTGAATTTCAGATAAACAATGAACACTTATTTAGATTAAATATGTCCCATGTAATTTTGCTATCAGTGACTTATTGCCTGATCTGGTGATCTCTTGGGCAGATATTAATGTAAATTGCCTAAACATCAAAAAAATTTTACATCCCTATACAGACAAAGACATTGCTCATTGAGACAATTAGTGCTAACCCTTAACTTAGCTAATCATGTGTTAGGGTCCACATGCTCTTGGCCATTTCCATTATAGATTACTTGTTTTCTTTTAGACTAGACAATTGCACCCACACATGCATTCACCATAAATAAAAAAGATTACTTAATTGTCCAGATAATTGTGGAATCACATAATTTTAAGTCTCAAGAAGCAAATGAATGATTTTTTTCTTTCTCAGGAGAATGGCATCTTACATTTTGTAAAAAAGCTAACTTGGGAGAGAATAAAATGGTGAATTAAATGCAAATGCTCAGACTTTGATGAGAATATTCCCTTCTAGCATCGGTTTCTTAGCCTGGAGTCAAAACCTCTTTTTGAAGGAATATGCATGACTCTGGGACTCAGGCCAGTTTGGCATCAAAAATCCTTCCATGTGGCTTTTCTCAGATGCCAGCAGTTTTGGCTCCTCCAGAGAGAAAGTAAGAGGGGAAGAAGGAGAAGAGAGAAAACTTCCTTATACTGTTTACTCCTAATTGCAGAGAAAGCCTTAATTTACCTTTTCTGGCACTTTGCTCTCCTGTAATGAGAATGAGAAGAAAAAGCTTCAGTGTATTGCGGAGTACAAGTTGCTTCTACAGTTTAAAAAATCAAAGGTGCTTTTTCTCCAAGGTTTAACCTGAAAGAGGCTAGTTCACTGCAACTTGACATGTAAATACACTAAAACTCCATGTTATCTTCGCATATATACATCTCTGCCACCACCAGGCCCCAAGCCATACACAGATTTCCTCTCATTCTCTATCTCAATCTTTTTGACAGTTTTGTAGATTTCTATACAACTTCTAAGATCCATTGCAAGGATCACCACATCATGAAAGCCCTTACGATTTAAAGATCCCCATGACCAGCTAGATATTTTCCTACACTCTCCCATAGCACCATGCCTCCCTGACTATACTTCTTAGATAAGTAAACTAATAATGCATTATACATCACATGCCTCAATAGATGATGATTCCCTTGAATGCCTAAGTTTTATATTCCAGCACGTATATAAATGTAGCTTGGTATATTTGTTCAAATGTGCAAATGTAAGTGGTTGTTTCTTTCTACACAATGTATCAATTGCTAAAGTCAACCACTTGTAATTTTGACTGTAAAAGTAGTAGATAGTCATCCCACCCACATCCCCTTACTCTCATAGTTTAGTGTGTGTTGGCCAGATTTCCATCTGGCAGCATCTGAGTTTAATTTCCAAAGGAATTTACACGGGCGGCTTGAAACTGCTTTGCCCAATCACAGGCAGTCCATGAAAAATTCTCCTACCCCCACCAGAGCCCTCAACCAATGACTATCAGGGGAGAGTGTTTAAATATCCTGGGTCCCTCAAATCTTTGGGGGGACAACTCTGATCTGTGCATTCTACTCTATTTCCAGAGATATTAATCATCGATTTGCAGTGGCCACTGGCTTTATCATGCATTCAGTTGAATACATTAATTGATTTGCATATTCAATTAATCATCATTGGTTCTTTCCTTCTAATGTATCACTTTCTCACGGTCCTGCTGTGATTTCCAGGGATCAACTCCCAGATAAATTCTTTCTTGTTTCTCAGCGCTGCTTCTGGTAGAACCCAAATAAGATAATATAAACAATTCTTAAGCATATATTTAAAACATAGATATTATAAAGATTTCACTTTTTTCAATGTTAAGCACATCACCAAAGTGTCTGAGAAACTACTCCAAGCAAACAGAAAAGAATCTATTAAAGGTGCAGAAATTCTCACAAAACATGCTGTTGTGGAAGTTGAATCCTGAAGCGTACCACCTTCCACGACAAGCAGAATATCATTTTAAAAATGGACAGGGAAAAAATGGATTTCATAGAAGAGTGTTAATTCAGATTATTTTCATTCCCTAAAGATATGCATTAAATTTATAACATATTTCCATTCATTTCTTATTTAAAAATCCAAGGAACATATTTAAAAGCATATACAAAACAGAACAAAAGACATTTCTAAAAAATACCCCCAAATATTTTTATATAAATTGAAGATATTGTTATCAGGCAACATGGGATAGATTGTTGCTGCAATTAAACTCTGAATTTAGCTCTAAACTTAAAGATAGATAAGTTAAAATAAGAAAAATATTGTTGGGTTTAGAATTTTCATTGCAAAGTTTTAGCAATAGATTATAATCATATGTGAAAGGACTCCTTATTTTTCCTCCAAGCTTAAAAATATACAAATTAAACATTAGGCACACTCTATGCCTTCCATATGGTTTTGCAGAAGTTACAACAACATTAATTAAATCAGTTGTTCTCAAACTAAACTTTTTTGTTTCAAAATTTATTTGGCATTCTTTAAAATTTGAGGACATCAAAGATCTTTTGCTTATATGGATTCTATCCATTAATGTTTTTGACTATTTTTTATTAGAAATATAAACAAAGAGAGAAAATGCAAGAATATACAAGCATATATAGCATCAGCTGACAGAGTGATGCAGTCTCTGGAAAACAATCTATATCAGCGAGTGAATGAGAATGTAAAAGACAAATAATGTTTTCATGTCATTGTGAAAGTAGTTTTGACATCATGAACCCCTGAAAGTTTATTGAGGAACCTCAGATATCCCTGGAATGTACTTTGAGAAATTCTGCATTAAATGATTGTTTCTAACATTGGTTAAGATTGGAGCAGTGTGAAGCAATAATATGGTGATTAATCACAAGGTCTTCAGAGTAAATCTGTCTTGAATTCATGCCCCCACCCTACCACTTACTATCTGTGTGACTTTGATTGACAGATATTAATGTGTTAAAATAGTATGTAGTATGTAGTATTAAATATTATTAAATGACTAGAATGGATATATAGTGCAATTATTATGATAATAAGAAGACATTTAATTAAAATTTTAATGTACTTATGTGAGTGTATAATGTAATGTTACCTATCTATGACTATCTCCTTTATTCTACCTTACTCTTTATATAGGGAAATGTGGTGGTTTGAAGTATATGTGTACTCCAGAGAAACATTGTCATAGATTTAATCCATTTCTGTTGGTGTGAACCCATTGTAAGTAGGACCTTTTGATGATGCAATTTCATTTAAAGTGTGGCCCATTCCAGTCAGGATGGGTTTTAATACTATTACTGGAGTCCTTTATAAGCAGAGTGCAATTCAGACAGACAGAGAGAGAAAGCCACAGAGAGAGCAGCCAGAAGCTGAAACTAATGGAACCCTGATGAAAAGAGAGAGGTCAGAAGAGGCTGGCTTGTACCTTGATATGTGACAGAGGAGCCAGGGACCAGGATCACCAGCAGCCAGCCTCACAACACCAGTTTTTGGAAAGAAAACATTACCTCGAGGCCTTGATTTGGACTTTTCTTGAGCCTTAAAACAGTATGCTAAAAAATTCCCATTGTTTAACCTGACCCTTTTCATAACATTTACTTGAGTGGCTAAGGAAACTAAAACAAGAGACAACTGAGTTAATTTCAGAATGGATAATAAGAACATCATAGTCATTAGTTTTTCCATCTTTTTTCTGATCGGTATTCAAAATTCAGTGTGTGGTGAGTTGCCTAGCTGCCAGTATTAACACCAGAGAGAATCACGTGCTATAGGCATTGGAGGAGTAATGAGCAAGATCACACTGGTGTGGGCATTAAGATTCTGTTTTTGTTTTGTTTTGTTTCGTAAGTGGAGTACCATTTTACTCTGACAAAGAAATTATGGGGACCGCTTATATTTTTTAATGTAACATTTAAAAAAAAAAGAATTGAATAAAACCCCTTTCAAAAGATAATGTTAGAGGCAACTTCCAGAAAGGTGGTATTAGAAACAACATAAACTCTTTCTCCAGTAGAGAAACAACCACAACTGGTGAAAAATTATATTAATTTTTTTAAAACAATGGAAAAACTTCGTGAGGGACTACAACTGGTGAAGAAACATTTATTCAAGAAAATCTACAAAATCCAGGTAAGAACAGCAACAGTTTAGCGTTTGAAGCACAAGCAGTTCACTCCCTTCCTCTGTCCCAGTGCAGCATGACAGAAGCTCTACTTTGGTGGGCGCAGGCAAGAACACTGAGGCCCTCTTCCTTCAGCCCCTAGTCAAGGGCTATATCTCCCTCAGAGTGTCAGGCCATCAACATTTCTCATCTACCTGACTCCACACTGTTGAAGTTCTATGCTAGACAAGAGTGGCTGAGCATCCAGAGCTCTATTCCTTCACCTAGTCGCCATTCATAGGGTGGAAGCAGGAATCAAATATGGTTCAGATTACCCTTGACCTGACTCACATGGAGAGCAATGTTTCACATCATAGCAGGAAAGTCAAGAAAACAAGAGACTCCATACCAGCTCATTGACCTACTGATGAAGCAGGGGTGTGACACCTAGAGAAATACAGAACTGTCCTCACCCATAGCTCCTGAGGAGTGTTGCTGGAGTTTTGCTCAAAGGGCAGGGAAGTTCATAACAGAGAGTTCTGAAGCATTACCTAAAGCAACTGACTTTATCTGGAAGCTGTGCAAGTTCAAACCCAAGGGCATTCTTAAAATGATGGAGATTTGGGGGACAATCAATTAACAGGAGGCTGGTAGCTCCAGTAGAGCACCCAAAAAACTTATAAGCCAACTAGTTTACAGAGAGGACTAGAGAAAGAGACATGTAGAGCCCACCTGGGACTGGAATAAACCTCAAAGATTAACCTCAAAAATTACTACTGCATAACTGTTTTATAAGTTTATAACTTCTGTCATAAAACATATATTTAAAAAATAATAATAGGGTGGGTTGGGGGAAAAACACACCAAATGTAAGATAAGGACTGTGATTAGTAGTAAGATTTTGACAATATTCTTTCATGATTTGTAACAAATGTCTTACAATAATGCAAGGTGTTGGTGGAGGGTTGATGTATGGGACCCCTGTATGATGTTATGCATGTTTGCTTTGTAAGTTCACAACTTTTACTATACACTTAATTGTTTATGTATGTTCATATATCAGTGATATAAAGATAATAATAATAAGATTGGTTGGGGGAAAATACTTCAGTTAATAGTAATATTTTGATAATGCTCTTTAATCATTAATTTAAAAGGTTTAACAACAACAACAGAATTACCACTGCAAAGAGGTCTGAATATAATTAGATCAGACTGCAAAGCAATTTTCACTCCTGTGAATTATTTAAAACAGAAGAACAGTAAACTAACAATAAGTGAAGGTTAACAGCTGACTATGTTACAACATGGAACAGATAGCTTAACAAAGAGGTCAAGGAAATAGACAGTCAAAGAGGGCTCTACTAAAACTCTTATTTTCTTAGGATAACTGTGCAAGTATCTAAGGCTGGACCTTCTGAGGGGAACATCAGAGCCTGTGGAGGAAAGAGACCTCATTAAAATAGTACAGCGAACTCACTGAACAAATAAGCAAGAAAAAAAACAAAAAACTAAAGGTGAGTTGATAATCAATATCCCATGGTGCTGCAATACAGTGACTAAAATGTCCAGTTTTTAACAAAAATTATTAGATATGCAAAGAAATAGTAAGGTGTGAGCACTACAAACATACAGAGGAGGAAAAAAACAGGTGACAGAAACCACCTTTGAGAGAGCCCAGATGTCAGATTTAGTACACAAAAATAAAGATGCTAAAATAGCTATTTTAACTATGCTCAGAGAAATAAAGGAGAAGTCAAAGGAGGTATGGTGACCATGTTGCATCAAATAGACGATATTAATAAAGATATAGAAATTATAACAAAGGACTAAATATAAATTATGGATTTGAAAGCATGATAAGTAAAATGAAAAATTTACTAGTGGGATTCAACAGTAGATTTGAGCTGGCAGAAGAATTGAATCAGGGAACCTGAATATACTTTGAGAGAGACTGTGCAAACTGAAACACACAAAACAGGAGAGATGAAGAAAATGAACAGAACTTCAGAGCAACATGGGACACCATAAGCTCACCAAAATATGAATAATGAGAGTACTAGAATTAGAAGAGAGAAAGGAACATAAAAATCATTCAAAGAAATGATGGCTGAAAACTTCTCAAATTTGATGAAAAACATCAATCCTCACTTCCAAGGTGATCAATGAACTCCTAGTAAGATAAATGCACAGAGATCAATACCAAGACCCATCATAGTAAAAATGTCAAAAGACAAAGAGAATCTTGAAAGCAGCATGAGGAAAACAAATTGTCACCCACAAGGGAACTCCAAGAACATTAACAATTGATTTTGTATCAAAAACAATGGAGGCCAGAAGGGAGTAGAATGATACATTCAAAGTCTGTCAGCTAAGAATCTTTATATCCAAAAAAGTTATCTTCAAATGTGTTGGAAAAATGAAGACATTCACAGATAAATAAAATTGAGTGATTTTGTTGCTAGCAGATTTACATTATAAAAATACTAGTGGAAATTCCTCAGGCTAAAAGCAAGTAACACCAGAAGTGTTTCAAATATACATGAAATAATAAAGAGCAATAGTAAATATTATCATGTAATTATAAATGAGAGTATAAATGCATGTTACTTCTCCCTTCTTCCTTAACTTTTAAAAGGCAATTACATTAAATAATACATATATAACTGTATATGTATGTATATATGTATTGTTTATATATTACAAAAGAGGAGGAAAGCTGTATTAGACACCAAATACTAACTCAGATCCAAAGGAATAAATCAAGAAACTAGAAATGGTAAATAAGAAGGTTAATGTAACTAAGTTTATAAATATATATTTTCTCTCCTTTCTGCTTTCAGTTTTTAAAAGACATAAAATCATATAAAATAACTATAACAATATATTGTTGGGCTTGTAACATAAATAGATTTAACACACTTAACAAGAGTAGCCCAAAAGTGGATAAGAAGGAATAGAACTAAACAGTTATATTATTTCTATATCTCATTGGGTTGAAGTTAATATAAATCTGAAGAAGATTCTGATAAATTAAGATGCATAATCATAAGTCCAAGAGTAACTACTAAGAAAATAACCAAAAAAATGTTTAAGTTATTGAAGGAATTAAAATTTCACACTAGAAAATATCTATTTAATACAAAAGAATTCAGTAAAAGAAAGGGAAACAAAAAAGCTGTGACACTGGGAAGCAGACTTGGCCCAGTGATTAGGGTGCCCGTCTACCACATGGGAGGTCCGCTGTTCAAACCCCCGGCCTCCTTGACCCGTGTGGAGCTGGCCCACATGCAGTGCTGATGTGCACAAGGAGTGCCATGTAATGCAGGGGTGTCCCCTCGTAGGGGAGCCCCAAGTGCAAGGAGTGTGCCCCGTAAGGAGAGCTGCCCAGTAGGAAAAGAAAGTTCAGCCTGCCCAAGAATGGTGCTGTACACACAGGGAGCTGACACAACAAGATGACACAACAAGATGACACAACAAAAAGAAACACAGATTCCTGTGCTGCTGACAATAACAGAACTGGACAAAGAAGAACATGCAGCAAATAGGCACAGAGAACAGACAACTGGGGAGGGCAGGAAGGGGAGGGAAATAAATTAAATAAATACATCTTTTAAAAAAAAAAGCTGTGACACAGGAAACAATATAAAATGGAAAACGTAAGTCCAACTGTGTCAGTAATAACACTACATGGAAACAGATTGATTCAAAAGTATCTCAGCAGTCAGGCAAATTTCAAAGACTTTAGCTATTTTCCATGTATATCATGGAATAATTGCTGACTAAAGAGATCAATGAATATACAGAAAACTAGGAAAATGAAAGCAACTCTACCTGTCTCCTTTTGGAACTCAATGCATAGAGAATGTGTTTTCTCAGAGACAAAAATATGTGAATAGATTGGTCAATCCACTCAATAGGAAAATATTGTTAGACTGTTTTAAAAAAATCAACTATAACCTTTCTACAGGAGACACATTTTAGATTCAAAATAACACCTAAAAGTAAAATGATAGATACAAAGAACTTTTAGAATCAACAATAAAAAGACAAACAAACCAATGTTAAAAATGAGCAAATGCTTTAATGTTGAAGAAGACTATTTTATCTATTTTTTATTTTGTTGCTCATGCTTTGTGTCACATCTAAGAAATCACTATCAAATCCAAGGTTATGAAGTCTCCCCCAGTGTTTTCTTCTAGGAGTTTTATTGTTTTAGCACTTTTGTTTAGGTTCTTGATCCCTTTAAAGTTATTTTTTTGTATATGGAGAGACATAGGAGTCCAGCTTCATTCTTTTTGTACATGGAGATCCAGTTTTCCCAGTACCATTTGTTGAAAAGACTGTTCTTTCACCAGTTAATGTAATGAGCCCTAAAGGCACTATCAAGAAAGTGAAAAGATAGCCTACAGAATGGGAGAAAATAACTGTGATCCCTATATATGATGTGTTTTAATAGGCTGAATATATAAAGTAACTCCTACAACACAAGAACCAAAAGACCCAATTTAAAATGGACAAAGGACTTAAATAGATATTTTTCCAAAGAAGATATACAGATGGCCATAAGCACTGAAAAGGTGCTCAACCTCATTAGCCATCAAGAAAATGCAAATTAAAACCACAAATAAGATACAAGTTTATATACCCATAAGGTTAGCTATTTTAAGTGTGTGCACATGCACAAACACACAGAAAATAACTGACAAAAAAGATGCAAAGAAATTGGAACTCTAGGTGTTTTCTTGGTGAGAATGGTGCAGCTACTGTGGGAAGCAATATGATAGTTAAATACAGAATTATCATGTGACCCAGCAATTCCACTCCTAGGTATACATTCAAAGAAAGTAAAAATAAATTGTCATACAGATACCTGTACACCAATGTTTATAGCAGCATTTTTCACAACTGCCAAAAGGTGGAAACAACCCGAGTGTCCAACAACAAATGAATAGATAAGGAAAGCATGGCACATGAACACAATGGTATATTATATGGGCATAAAAAAGAATGAAGTTCTGAGATATGGAAGAACCTTGAAAACATTATTCTCAGTGAAATAAAGAAGCCATAAAAGGACAATTATATGATGTCCCTTATAAGAGATGTCCAGAAAAAGAAAAGCTCTAGAGATAGAAAGTTAAGTAGAGATTACCAGGAAATAGGGGAATAGGCTGTACATGTTTGGTTGACATAGAGTCTATGTAAATAGATTTTTTTAAAAGGAAAAGGATGGAAAATATGTATCATGCAAACAGAAACAATAAGACAACTAGAATGGCTATATTAACTTCAGACAAAAAAATGTTACTAAAGATAGAGGTACATTTTTAATGAAAATTGGGTCAATCCACCAGGAAGATATAATAATTATAAACATTCATGCACCTAAGAACAAAGTCCCAAAATACCTGAAGCAGAAATGGACAGAATATAGTTACAAGAGTGAAGAGAATAAGTAGGAAGATCAACAAAGAAACAGAAGTGTAAACAACACTATAAAACAATGAAACCTAACAGGTATCTATAGAACATTCCACTTAGCTTCAACAGAATATATATTCTTCTCAAGTACACATGTAACCTTCTTCAGACTGGGTTAAGCCTTTTAAAAGCCTCAATAAATGTAAAAGAATTGAAACCCTACAAAGTATGTTCTCCCACTAAAATGGAATGAAATTTTAAAAAATGAGAAAGTGAAGGGGAAAAAAAGCTACTGTATATACACTATGATGGCTATGATGAAAAAAAAAGATAATAGTAAGAGTTACCAAAAATGTGGAGAAATGGAAAACTTTGCTGGTAAGTATATAAAATATTGTCATCACTTTGGAAAACAGTTGGACATTTTCTCAAAAGTTTAAACAAAGAGTTACTGTATACCAGCAATTGCACTCCCAGGTATAACCCCAAAAGAAATGAAAACATGTGTCCATGCAAAAACTTATATATGAAAATTCATAGAAACATTATTTATAATAACCAAAAAGTGAAAATAACCCAAATATCCTTGACCTGATAAGTGAATAAATAAAATGTGATATATCCAGATAATGGAATATTGTCTGGCAATAAAAAGCAATGAATACTGATACAAGCTACAACATGGATGAACTTGAAAATATGCTAAGTGAAATAAACTAGCTACAAAAGACCATATTTGTATGATCCCACTTACATGAACTGTCTAGAATAAGTGAATCTATTGATACAGAAAGTCACTTAGTGATCATCCAGAGATGAGTTGAGTTGGGTGGGAATGGGGTTTCTAAAGATAAAGGGTTTCTTTTAGGGTGATGAAAATGTTCTAAAATTTTATTTTGGTGATTGTTGTACAACTCTGAATATACTAAAAACCACTGAATTTTACATTTTAAATGAATGAGCTGTATGATATACAAATTATATCTTAACAAAACATTTAAAAATGATGAATTTTAACTTATTAAAGAAATTGAGCAAAGGTATAAATGAGACTTTAGGTTTCTGTGGCATAAACTAATGATAAGATGACAAAATATTCATTAGATGCTCAATAAATGTGTGAAATATGAATAGTTTAATCAGTCAAGAAAATTGTCCAAAAGTCTCTGTTCTGGCTTCTTTCTTTTCTCTTCCTCTATATCAGACGCATAAATGATGAACAGTAGGTTTGATTAAATAAATAATAGAGGTGAAATTTTAAAAATCCTCAATTTACTGGAAAGCCAAAGACTCAATAAAATGAAAGGAAAATAAACAAGCCTGTTTGACAAGAATAATTTGTATTTATCCATGTCTCCTCTCTGCATCTTCTTGTCACCTTGGTAAATGTTTACCCAAAAAATGTGTCCACTTTTCTAGGTTTTGGTTTGCCTTATGCAAGGGCTTTAACATCAGCATTTGAGGCACTGAACAGACAGGAATACATCTAAGTTAACTTGTGTTTCGATTTGCCCAGGACAGATTAAGTTTATGTATGTCATCATGGCTGAATTATTATTAGTGCAATCTTTCATTTAATAAACTGTGCTGATTTGGTAGATAAATTATACCATCCTACAAATCCATACCTAATTTTCTCCTACTTTCTGACTTCCTGCTCGTTCTTCCTGGTACTGGACTTTGTGGACTTTCTCCATCTGGCAAATCACAACCCATCATCAAAGGCTCTGCTCAGATCATCTCCTCTTAGTAGTCTTAGTTAAACTCTGAAAGATCTAATTCCTGCCTTTCCTGCATCCCCACTCCATTTTTATATGACTCCACTATGGCAATTAGATCTTTTCCATCATGCTGGAAAGGGCTCTGGATTAGGGTTATACCTAAAAATCATTCTTGTATTTTCTCTACTCCTCACATAGTACATGACACATGAAACACTCAAATACATTTGTTAAATGAATGAATATTTAATCATTTGTGCTTTCCATGTCATCTAATTCAGGAGGCATTACAGGAGTGGTGAATATCTAACTATATTTCAAAGCTGACAATTTCTGGGTGGTAGTGTTTGATTCCCTCTTAACAAAATAACCACACACACAAAAACACACAAACAAACTCCCCTCCCCATGGCTCCTCAATAAATAAGTAAATAAGTCAAACTCTTAAAGCTTGTCAAAGTATTACTTCCCACAGGAGAATTTTGCTCTTCACTCTCATTTATCTAGGCATGTGAAGCTTTTGACCCAATTTAGCATAGATAAATGACCCATGATGTGAAATTTCCCAACAGTTTAATAATGCATTTAACTCAAAGTGACACTTGCTTGCAGCTGCCTTAAAGCACTTTAGAGGCGATATATGTCTCTTTGAAATGACAGATAGTAAGGAGGTAGGCCTGCATGAGAGATCCTCAACCCATCTCCGTTGGGGAAGAATGAGGAAATCCTTTTTAGATTGCCTGCAGCAAATTCAGAGCTTACGAGACTTAATTTAACTTAATATATGCATTTTCCAATATAATTTACAGTTATGACCATTAGATTAACTGTAGTTTGAAACTTTTTGTACCCTATATAATACTACTTTTTTCTGTAATTCATTTAAAAGGTTTTATTGATTTCCCTTTACGAAGCATAAAGAGAAAACTCTTCATTTATTGCTCAAAATGCTTTCTTAATGCACAGAATAATATAGCTGAGGCAAAATTGTTTCGTGTGACTTTACAATATATGCTATAGAAGAGAAATTTTTACCTTGTTTTAGTTAAACTCAATAATCATAAACTCAGTGAATCCAAACAGAAGATTTACTGATCATGTTTAATATTCTGGTTAAAAGGATAAGGTGAAGGAAGATGAATTGCTTGTTTTCTGATTTTACTTTCTACTTTTTTGGAAGACATTCCATAAATTTATTGTAATAATGTGTGTTCTGTTGTAGATATAAAGAAAAAAATTTTTATTGTATCTCTCATAATGTTTTGTAGACATATTTATAACTCTTCTGAGAATACAATAAACAGAAAAAATGTTTTGAATTGCTCTATATTTGAAAAATTGCTTTATTCGACAATATTATTTGAATGTGGTAACTATTTTGGAAGACATTTCAACACTTTGGCAATCAGAAAAAAAATGGTGAAAGCATGGTTTTAGTTGTTTCCTGAGTTTAATACACACTAATAATTGTATTAATGGGAGGTATGGGCAGAATTTTCTTGAGAATACAAAATGGAAATGAAGAATAGATGATAAAGAGCATGCTATGAAGGAAGATGAGTCCTGCCAACTTCCTGAACCAGTCGGTTGATATACCAAGGAACTCAGACTTTATTTTATATACTCTCTTCTCTCAACTTTAATCTGAAAATTCCCATAAATAGACATAATTTGCATTTGTGGATGTGCAAAAGTATACCTGTGTCCACACTTATTCACATGCATGCAATCAAAAGCAGGTGGCAAGAAGTTAGATCCTTAGAGGTAAAAATTCTGATATCTCTGACTTTCAGATTCAGTCAGGCTCCAGATAGAAGCCAATCCTAACTGATGATCAGAAGTCCTGAATCAATCCAGCCTCTCTTTCAATGGGCTCAGTGTGAAGTCACCTTCAACCCTGTCCTTAGTTTGACATGTGGTATCTCTTCTGTATGCCAACCATGAGGGTCTGACAATTTCCCCCAAGTTTTACCCTTCCCCTACTAACATTTCAGTAGTTTTTCTAAGTTTTTCTAAGTTGGCCTGTTTTTCAGTTTCTGCATTTATTGATAGTAATTTTGTTCTTTCCTGACTATGAGTCAATATCTTCCATTCATATTCTACTAATATACTACTTTAATTTATTCAGTGAGCACCTTTATTTTTCTTTATTATCTTTTCAACTTATTTGACTATTTCCTCTAGGGAGGTCAACCAAATGGCTAAAAAATTGTACAGTGTCAGAGAAAAAATGCTGTCCTTGCTTGTGGGTAAAATCCAAGCTCTGTGTGGCCCAAGTAATAAATTCAAACTGTCTAAGCCTGTTTCCTCATTTCAAATATGTATATGAATATTGATTTCTAACTATTATTGTAAGAATTCCATGATAAAACATATATAAAAACATGTAGATGGTATCTGCCTCACAATATGGGCTTTGTTAAATAACCTTAACTCCAGAACAAGAATTCCTGAATTTAAGTCCCAACTCCTTCAGATACTAAATGAGTGAACTTCAGAAAATAGATATAGATATATAGAAAACAGATATCAAGTGCACAGACTGTAGTGCAAGATTTAAAATTAGATTTAAAATATGGCTCCTCCTTAACTTAGTTATTCAATCTTTCCAGTCTCAGTTTATTTTACAGATTCCAGGAAGCAAAGTCATTTCATTTTCAACTGGGCTCAAATGGAAGAAGCTTAAAACGATTATTATCTGCACCTATTAGAGAAGGAAGAGCAGCAGCCCTTTCTTCTATTGACATGCAGACATCATCCAGGCAATCCATGAAAAAGTTCCTCTCATTTCAATCTCCAGTTCATCCACATACATTTAATTTCACCCAGAAAGTCACAGCCTGTTTTCACATGTATCGTGGCATTCCGTTTTCAAAATTACCCATTAAAATAGGCATTAGAATTATAATTTTCAGATGAAAAAGTTGAGAATCACAGAGATTAAGCCACAGACCCAATATCAGTGACCAGATATAAAACTTTCAACCTCCAGGTAGCCTCCTTTCAGGTCTAGGGTGCTGCCCATGGTACCATTGTGCCATTTCCATGGATTCAACTACACCTATCAGTACCTTTTTGGAAAAAAATAAATCTTCAGAAAAAACAACCTGATGATATGGCTGAGTAAACTAGCTTCCTGTTTTTTATTTTATTTTTTCTGAATCCTCCAAGTGTTTAGCACTCACTTGCTTGTGAAGGGGCTGGCCTTGACTTAAATTATATCTGTTGTCAGTATACTCACATCATTTATTCAACTGTAGGCGCAAAATGATTTTAGGACAGTCACATTTTTCAAGCAATTATATTATGCAGTTAGAAATATGTTCATCCCCATAAACATCTCTCCACCACTTACAGAGAAAGTACAATCTGAGGACCTATCTGAGGTAGGAATATTTATAAATTTCACAAAGAAAAGAAAAAACAAGAAACATTTCTTATGCTTAAATCTGACTAAACATTTATTTGGGAAGCTGCTACAGAGCAGTGATAATACCTAGGGATTAAATATGAACACTCTGAATACAAGTCTTGGTTATTCTTCTTGGGTAACTGAACATCCTTGGGTAAGCCACCTCTCTGTAATCTATTTCCTCATCTAGAACAATGGCACAACATCATGCAAGAGACTGTCACTACATTGTAAGTATGATTTTTGAAATGGAGCAAGCCTGGGCTTATACCTCACCCTTCAAGTTCTGGTTGTGTTATATGACTTGAATTCTCCCTAAAATTCCCTCTCATCTCCAAAATGGAGATAGTTAATTTCACCTCATGAGTAACTTCAAATATTAAATGAGCTTAGCATAATTAAAATTCCTCACTTGTAGGGCACTGTCACACATACAAATTCAGTAAATTATAGTTATTTTGGAATATAGTTATGCGAACATCCTTTGTAAAGTATGTTTTATAATGGTTAATTATGTTATCAAATCAATCTATTATAAACTATTGGTAAACAACTTTTTAGGGAATGAAGACAATACTGGCCTAAGAAGACATAACTTGAGGAAACATAGAATTATTTTCAATTTCTATCCCAATGAACTCAACCTTACAAGACCAGCCTCAATTCAACAAACTAGAAGACCAGCATAATTAACATGATTTACATTATATAAATTAGATTATTCTATATCCTAAATCATATCATCAATACCTCTAAGAGATTAATGGCTATGGTTGCAGTGATGTATTAAGATGCTTTGTTAAGTAAGATTAGTTCTACTTCTTTAGACCTAGATTTTTGATCTGAAGTTCCATTTATCTGTAACCTGTCTGAGTCAGAGTCAGAACTTGCTATATTTGTTATAGGAAAACAAATAGTCCAGCTGGAGAAATTGAACCACGCACCAGGTACATTTGCTTCTCTGAAATATTACTGAAGTTTGTGCAGATATGCAAATTTGTTTCTAAAATCTGAACAGTTTTACTCTAAAAAATTATGTATCTAATTATTCAGCAACGTTAGTGTAGCAGTTTGACATAGTTATAAATTCCAAAAATAGATATTGGATTATGTTTGTAAACTGGTCTGTACCTGGTTGTGATTAAATTATGATTAGGGCTTTGGTTGTGACTCATAGTTAAAAAGCATGGCAAAGGACAGAGTTGTAGTTTTTGATGCTAGAATCTTGAATTGGAGCCCCAGAAAGTAAGCACACAGAGGAGCTTGGTTGGGAGGAAAGAGAAGCAAGCCCCGGGAAAAGAGGAACACTTTTGATTGTACTACTTCAGAAAGAAGTAACTCAGGTTGAGTCTCTGCCCTCCTGCTGGATCTTTTGTAAACAGAAAAAGAGGGAGATACAGAGAGAAAAAAAGCCACCATTTTTTACTTTGCCACGAGAGAGAGAGGACATGGAGGTAAACAAGAGAAGCCCTGAGAGGCTGAGAGAGGTTGGAGAGTCTGGAATCAGCAGAGCACAGAGGTATGGAAAGAGACCCCTGAGGGGCTGGCTGGGCAGATGGGGAAGTTCAAGGCTGAGGAGACAAGCCCTGTCATATGCCTAATGGTCTACAAATGAGCTCCAGGAGATGGCGATTCAGGAGGGGTGGGCAGGACCTCAGCTGAGATGGCTGCTATCTTGATTCGTCACATGGCAGGATGGCAGGATTACCAGTGCTGACTTTGGTGAGAATCTTTCATGGTACCTTGATTTGGACATTTCATGGCCTCAGACCTGTAGGCTTTTACCTTAAATAAAATTCATATAATATTAACTATTTCTGGTACTTCGCATTGGCAGCACTTGACAAACTAAGACAATTAGTATATGCTATTGCTTGGCTATTTAAGATGCCCCATATAAACAATGGGTTTCAAAATAATGAGAATATAAACAACTCATATTTTCAGCTTTTCTCTGCACTGACCAAATGTCTTCACCCTCATCATACTTCTGTCTTCTTACAGGAAACTTTTCCCATTTCCTTTCAGGTTTTTTTTTTTTTTTTTTTCCTTTTATAAGTACTAGAGAGTTACTTGCTTTTTGTGCCTTGGAAATCAACAAATATTCTAGTGTGTCTCTTAAGCCAGAGATATGATATGAATGGGACAACTAATTCCATCTGTTTTAGGGATTACACTGTATGCCTCTACTACTTCAAAGATAATTTAGGAATTAGAACACTGAGATATATATATTTTTAAATAATCAGTAACTGTTGGATATTTAGTATAATCATATAGTTGTGCATTATATACCAAGTTCCATTGACTGTACACCTTTTATGGATTATATACTTTATTAATATGTATCAATAAAATTGATAGAAAATAAAATAAAAGTTGGGTAATAATGTTAATCGATACGTTCTTTAGTGGGGAGAAATCTTTTAAAAATATCCTATGATGGAATGCTGGAGGACACTAATGTTTTCTTTTCCTTCCTTATTCCACCCAAATGTTTCAAGTATTAGTGAGTACATAATATATACTGATTCACTCCTAGTGGTAAAATTAATTATCTGAATTTTTCCCAGTCTACTATATTCTGTCAATCTCCATCTATAATTAATTAATAATGGATTTCTTTTTTCTATCTTCCTTGCTTGTCTTCTTTTTTTGTCGTTATTTATTTTTTAATGTTAAATTTTAAAAAATGAGGTCCCCATATACTTCTTACCCCCTTCACCCCACTCCTCCCCCCATAACAACATCCTCCTCCATCATCATGAGACATTCATTGCACTTGGTGAATACATCTCTGAGCACCGCTGCACCTCATGGTCCTTGCTTGTCTTCTAACCTGTATTAGTCAGCTAAAGGGGTTGAAATTGGTTGGCTTTTATAAAAAAGTATTTATCTGGGGTAAAAGCTTACAGTTACAAGGCCCTAAAGAGTCCAACTCAAGGCTGTTTTCTCACCAAAGTCAGTCGCCACATGTTGAAACACGATAGTGGACCACCTCTGCCTGGTCTCTCCATCCTTCTTCCTCTTAAGACTCCATGTGCACAGCTTCTTCTGATCTCAGCTATAGGCTGATGTAGGACTCAGGGCTTGTTTTTTTCCAGGTCTTACAGCTGCTCAGCTGGTCTGTTCTCTTCAGCTGTAAACTCTCAGGTGAATGGCTCATCTCTCCCTAGAGCCCCAGAATCAAACATGAGAGAGCTATCTCCTCTTCTGTGTGTCTTCTTGAGTGAGTGTCCATTTATATCAGTCCACCAAGGGGTGGGGATTCAATCAGAGTCATGCCCTGCTAATGTGTTCTAATCAAAGCCCTAATCTTAACATAATTTAATTAAAGAAATCTCAGTTGAATTTAATACAGTCAAAGGGTATCATGACCAGAGGAATAGATTAGTTTACAAATGTAATCTCTCTTGTGGGAGTCATAAATAATCTCAAACTGCCACAATTCCCTAAACTTATGGCTACCATTCTGGTGGCATCCACCAATGCTGGACTCTGAATTACATCCAGTCAGTATTCACATTTTACCAATTGTTTTATAAATGCTTGATTTGCTTGTTGAAGAGTTTATCTCCAAGGAGATCTAATAAAATCCTTACATTGTGAATGGTTATTGTGTCTCTCAATTCTCTTTTAATTTGTATGTTATACTTTCACATTTTTTTTTCTCTCAGCATCTGTTCTTTTATTTTGCTTATGAAACTGTATCGTTTATCCTGAATAGTTTCTCCAGCCTGGATTTTGTTGATTATAATTCTGTCATGATATTTAACATGCTTATTTTTTTTAATTACTATAAACTTTAATTACATCTAGGATCCTTATCAGATTAATAGTTTTCAGATCTACATAATGTCTGATAGTCTTTCTTTTTGTGATGCGCTAAAAGCATTTTTTTAAAATGACAGACTGGGGAAACTATTTGCCACACAGAATTAAATATCCCTAATATATTAAAAGCGTCTAAAAATTGGCCTAGCACTATGAAAGAGATTTCACAGAAAAATAAGTGGAAATCGCCTTTAACCCTTGGAAAATATGCTCAACCTCACTCATAATAAGATAAATAGAATTTAAATCCACTCCAAGTTACCATTTCTCATTTATAAAATTGGGAATAAAAAGTTTAACAATTTGCTTTCTTTGGTGGGTATGGGGATCCTGGCACAGTCATACATTCGTGACAAAAAAGAAAAGTGGCCCTAGGGAGAGGAAATTGGCAGTATCAAGCAAATCATATATATATTTCCAAGTATTACTCACTTGACACCAGTAATTCCACTTCTAGGAATCTAACCTAAAAGTCATACTGGTGGGAAAAAAAAAAAAAAGGATGAAATGACAATTGTGCAAAGCTTTTTTTTTTTTGCATCTATTCTTTTTTATTTTTAAGATTTATTTATTTATTCACCTCCTCCCCCTTGCAGCTTGCTTGCTGTCTGCTCTCTGTGTCCATTCACTGTGCGTTCTTCTGTGTCTGCTGGTCTCCCTTTGTTGCATCATCTTGCTGCACCAGCTCTCCACGGGCATGGGCCATCAGCTCTCCACAGGTGCAGGCTGTCAACTTTCCGTGGGCATGAGCTGTCAGCTCTCTGGGTGCACAAGGCAGTTTGCCTTCACAAGGCAGCCCCGGGATATGAATCCAGTGCTTCCTATATGGTAGATGGGAGCCCAATCCATTGAGCCTCATCCACTTTCCTGTGCAAGGCTTTTTATTGAAGCATTGATTCTCAGAGTAAAGACTGAAAACTATGCCAATGACCATTAATAAAGGAGTTCCTAAATATACTTTGCACGTCTATACGATGGTGTAAAAGGAGTAAGGAATTTCTTTATATGCCTATTCCAACATGATCTTAAGAAAATATTCAGTGGCAAAAGCAAGGTGGAAACATTATTTGTATGCTATGATTTATGTAAGAAAGAAGGGCATAATAATATATGTGTATATTTATACATACACCCACATTTAGTTATATTTCTAAAAGCAATGGAAGAATAAACCTAAATTTAAATAAAAAATCTAAACCTAAACCAAAAATCATTACCTATGGAGGGAAAGAGGGAGGGAACAATGTGAACAAGATATGGGTAGAAACTAGAATTCTTTGAATATATCTGGTTTGTAGATTTGACTCTGGGAAAATGTAAATATTTCATGCATTAAATGAAACAAAATTAAATAAAAAAGGAATGCTTAAAATTGAAAGTAAAATGAATATAATATAAAATGAAATATTTCATGAGACTTTAAAATATATTAATTGAACAGTACATCCCTGAGAATACATAATGATAAAATTTTAAAATGCCAATGGTATTCAATAATAATATTATTGATATAGTGTTTTTTGTAGATATTCTAAGTCTGTTGCATGTGAGCATTGTGAGTGGGTATGTGTTTAAAAAGCAAATAAGCAATTTAACAGTGTTGTGGGTTTTTTTAGATTTATTTATTTATTTATTTGTCTCCCCTTCCTCCCCTCACCCCGGTTGTCTGTTCTCTGTGTCTATTTGCTGCGTCGTCTTTGTCCGCTTCTTTGTCTGCTTCTGTTGTTGTCAGCAGCATGGGAATCTGTTTCTCTTTGTTGCATCATCTTGTTGTGTCAGCTCTCCCTGTGTGTGGCACCATTCCTGGGCAGGCTGCACTTTCTTTCATGCTGGGCAGCTCTCCTTACGGGGCGCACTCCTTGCACGTGGGGCTCCCCTATGCGGGGGCACCCCTGTGTGGCACGGCACTCCTTGCACGCATCAGGACTGCACATGGACCAGCTCCACACAGGTCAAGGAGACCAGGGTTTGAACCGAGGACCTCCCATGTGATAGACGGACGCCCTAACCACTGGGCCAAGTCTGCCACCTAACAGTGTTTTTGAGAATCAAAATTTTCAGTGAGGATGAAAGAAGATATAGATTTAAAGCTGATGGTGTATTTAATAACAATGAATTCCTGAATTTTAGTTGGAATATTAGTATACATTCCTGATTAATTTTATTTATATTTCCTAGCTTTCTGTATACTGTATTCTGTTCTAGAATAATGGTAAGCCCAGTAGCTTAACACTCAGGAAGAAGTCTCTAAATGCCACATCCCAAAAAAAAGGTGCCTAGGAGAAATGGCCAAATCAAAATTGGGGCCAAGATGTGTTCAGGATAACCCTAGGACATCTTGCCATATCAAAAGGAAAAGGAGATATATAGATTACTGGGCTCTAGTAAAAAATACTCAGACAAACTTAAAAATACTATCATTGGCAAAAATAGGGTAATTTGAGAATACTGGCAATAACATGATAATGGATTAGAGCACACATGTATGTCTATGATGGATTAATAAAAATATAAAAATACTAATTGTTCACCTTTGCAACATTCTGGAGAAGCAATTCATAATTTTGCAAAATGATAAATAAAAGGAAAAAACAAGTATTTCTCATGCCTTTTCTATTTCAGCATAACTAAAATGATGACATTTTTTCTTTATAGAAATATTCCAGGAGATAAAGAAAGAATGAAGAGTTAGTCTAGCACTATTCTGCGATACCTACTGAATTAGTAGATCTAGGAAATGCAAATCATTGGTCTGTGTGACTATTCACTCTTCAATGTAAAACTGTTGTAATAATGAAGACTTTCTACTATGCACTCTCTGCCCCTAATCTTTTTTCTGTTTTCCTTCCTCCATTTTTTTGTCACTGCTTCTGACTATTCCTGCTTATATATTCTTTCAGTGAATTTTATAAGCATCTTGACTAGCTCCAGTTAAAAAATAGATCATACTATGTTGGAATTACTTTAAATTCATACATTAATTTTAAGAAAACAGACTTATCGTGTGATTTAGTCTTCCTATCCAAAAAACATGGAAAGTCTTTTCAGTTGTTCAAATCTTCTCTTGTCATTTCCCCATATAGGTTTATGATGTTTATTTTTTTAAGATTACATTTAGAGATTTTGTTTCATTTTTATAATTTGACTATGTCTAATTGTTGAAATTATTTTATTATTATTTCTAACTGGTTTCTGTATACATGAAAGCCGTGTATTTTATGTTAATTTCATAACTTGGTACTTATGAAATTCTGAGTTTTTGATACTTTATATGCTTTCTATTTTGTGTGTTATCAATAATATATCTATTTTAATTCTTATGCCTCTAATTTCTCTCATGTCGAATTGCATTGACTAATATCTCCAACACAATGTTAATAAATAGAATCTGCATAGATGTGCGTAAAAGAATGTTTTGTAATGAATTTTTTTTTATTTAAAATTTTTTTTTAAAAATTTGGTAGTTATTTCCCTTGTTATTTCTAATCATTATTTCTTTTCCCTGAAGTTCAAGCTCTGTCTCTGCCTTCTCATCTCAGCAAATCACTTGCTATGCCTAGGATTTCTCCTCCAGCATTGTGGTCTAGAATGCACCCCTACGGGAAAAAAAAATGGACTTATTATGGGGTACATCTTGCTTATTTCCCTTTTTTTCAGGGATCACAATCCTATAGTGCCTTTATCAAATGTCTGCAAACAGTTATTTTCATATATTTTACCCAGTGTTTATTATAGGAGGGTAAGTCCAGTTTCTGTTACCCCATTATGGCCAGAAGCAGAAATAATCTTTAGTAACTTTTTGTTTTAGTCATTTCCCTATTAATAACTTTTGATTTGCCTCTCTTCCTCTAGATCTGAGCCCCTTAAATCACTTTTGTAGTCATATTAATATAAAATAATAATGAATTATATAATTTACTTTACTTTATTTCCATAGTTAAATTCTTCAATAACTCTCCCATTGATAAAAATTATTTCTCAATATTTAGGACAAAAGTGGTTATGTTCTAAAATCATTGGACCACAAAATATATGATATATTGAAAACCTCCCTTTTCAAAATTTTAATATCTTGACTCCCCAAAACGAATTTGAATTGGTTTATAACAAATGAAATATGAATAAAACATTAATAAAAATTAAATATGTATATAGAAAATCAGTAACAAAAATATGAAAGTTGATTTTGAAGCTAAGAATATTGATGGACTAGAGCATCCAAACTATTCAGAGCTTTCTAGTGACCAGAGGCATTTTGAAAACTGTGTTTATCCTTGCATAAACTCTCATAAGTTAAGGTTTCTTGGTTGTAAGCAGTGAATCTGGATAACTAATGGTGAAATTGGATTAACTGGAAGAATTGACAAGAAACCTAAGCAATTAGACTGCAAAATGGACAGGAACTGAGGCTCCTCAGTATATGAGAGTAGAGAGATCTACTCACTGTTAAATGAACTCTACCGTTTTCATTATCTTTATGGCACAGCTTAAAATTTATTTCTATTTTGGCAAGGAATCATCAATTTGACATATCCTGATGAGAGCAGAGGATCTTGATTAAAGGCTTACCAGACTGTATTCAATGATGAAAAGAAACTCCCTGTAAAGGACATTTTGATACCAAAATAAGATGGATTGAATGCTTGATAGCCAAATGAAGATTATAGTACATTTCGATGTCTGAAGTAGATACTTCTCTTTTGAAAAAATGAGGTATACCAATTCCTAAGGAGACTCAAATTTTTTCCTTGCACTAAATGAGAAAAGAATGCATGATGTAAAAATCCTGCTTAGGGAAGAACGTATACTGTTATGGATGGAAGTAACTTGAAAAAATGATTAATTCTTACAAAACTACATCCCAAGAATGTGAGACCAAAATACAGTTCGGTAAAAGACTTTTTACAAAGTATTCCAGCTAATATCTAATGTTATCAATTCAGCCAATTGGATAGATTTATAAAATTCAAATATACTAGAATAGTAGCTGGGTGTCATTTTCCTTGAAAAACTAGAGCTAGCTAACACAGAAATGATCTCTCTGTACACACAAATTTTGAGAAAGAATTACACTATTGCTAAATACGCAGACATAAAGATAAATGTTTCACTATAAAGTGATAGTTATGCACCTTTTTTTTCCCTTTAAATTAAGTCTGTGGTAACATTTCACTAATTAGACTCTTGTTAAATAAATGGAAAAACAACTATTTTCTTACAAAGGGCATTTTTTGGAATTGTCAAAACTAAAGGTAACTATATTAGCATAGTATTGTAAATATGTATATATGGTGTCTTTTCATGAAAAGCAAAATGTTTTCTTCCATCATGATTATATTTGCTTTCTTTGGTAGAGTAATTATTAAGAGGTAAATTTGAGATATACTTCCTTAAAATTTTCCCTTGATATCCTTAGCAACTTGTAAATAAGCTTCCTTATTTATTTATTTATTTACTTACTTACTTACTTCGAACAGACTTTCTTGGTTATACAGTATCGAGGGAGGCTAGTTTGGAGAATGAGAAGACAAATCTGGGTTCCACCTGGAACCCTCCTGGGGGAAAGACCCCACTAAAAGGCTACTGGAAGAACCCTGCAAGAATTGTTCATTTGGAATGAGATTTCATCTGGGATCAAGGAAAAAGCCCAGATATTCCCAAGGACCTTATAATTGCCCTCTCCCCCAGGGAAATCGATGAGTGGGTAATCAATCAAAACAGAAAACAGCTGGGACCCTGACCCCAAACATTAACAATGGGAGGAACAATAATTGGTTTGAAAATCAAGCACAGAGGTTAAATTGTCCCTTTTTCCTTTGCTGCCTAGACCAGCCTGCGAGTATACCTTGGGACCAGTAATCTGTTATTTTCTCCCATTTCTATTCTCTTCTCTCATTTCCTTAATAAACTACTGGCCTAACTAAACTGACATGTTCTTAAAATCTTTTATGTTCCATTGCCAAGAACCTAGAGGAAATCCAGCAACAGTATCTCTGGCTGGTCATCCAGAATGCTAGCACCGCAAGTGACAACTAAGACATGCAAGCAGAGAGGAGATACTGTGGTGGGTAAGTGGACCCAAAAATGTTGAAAGGAAAACAAGTCATTCAATGAAAACAATTCTTACATCCCTTTATTTTTTTATGGACATACTTATCCTAATAGCAAACCTGAAAAATCTGCTTGACTCCTGAGCTTACTCTGCCAACGATGTCATATGATATTGCAGCAATGTAAGCAGAGACCAACAACATGATTTAACAGCATGTAGAGAACAAATAAGCTCTAACTGTATAATTCTAGTAGAAACAGTCCTAATATCTTAACTAAAGGAAGGTTTGCAGAGGAAATGACAGGCCAATTACACTGAGTACAGTGGCTGCAAAGATGTGTGGCTACCTTCATGCTCAAATGATGCTGTAAGTAGGTTTCTAAGAAAAGCAGTATGTAGGCAACCTCATTCTTAATTCAATCCCACTGTTTATTTTTTGCCATTTTAACATGAGTGCCATAATATATAACTCGTAATGGGGTACCTCTGCCAAACTCCCATCAAAGTAATGGAATTTTTAAGATCATTTTACATGTTTTTTTTTTAAATTTTGTTAAAAGATTCAGTCAATTTTCATCATATCAATTTGTGCTAACAGGGCAGTTTAACAAATTTAACTTCTTATTACGCTTAAATCCTTAAGGTCTAGAAGGCAACTGTAAAATAGTAATGGGGGGATCTGGTAATAACTATGTCATAAGATATGACTTTTACTATCTTACATGAGCAAAGAATCGAAGAATTTGGGGATTTATATGGCTACTTCACAGATAGGTATCAAATTTTTAATGTTTTACCTTGGTTCTTGTTGTTAGCATGCATTAAAAATCTTCATTTTATAGGTATGAATAAAGCATTTTGGTTCCAGGCATTTTGGACCTCTTAATAAGAAGTGACTTGTTGAATAATTTTCTAGTGAAGTCTGGCAGATTCCGTAAAGAGTTGAGTCCCAGAATTGTTTCAGAAGTCAATATGACATATATTGAAGCATTGCACTAACGAAGAACTATAGTTTGCAATATAGTTTACAGTTTGCCCTGTAAATTTTATAGGTTTTGACAAAACGTATAATGGCCTGTATCAATTATTGCAGTGTCATAAGGATAATTCCAATGTCCCCAAAATGTTGCACCTATTCTTGCCTCTCCCTCCCCTCAGAACTTCTGGCGACCACTGCCTTAATATCAATGTTATAAGTTCTTCCATTGCTAAAATAATAATAAGACTACTTTAATCCATAGTTGCTCTTCCTCCTTATGTTTGTTCATTCCTCAGTCTTGAGGATTTTGAAATAGTGATGCCCTCCCTGCCTCCAATTGAGAGAGGGCTTGGATGCCATGAGACAAATGGGTGAAACTGTATTGCTTATAGATGCAGACCCTCTCTACTCCCTGGGATGGGCATTGCACATTATCATCTTTTTGTTAGTTGTCCTGGGTGAGTCTGATGAACTGGTGAGTAGGGGTTGCAACTCTACTGAGATTCAGGGCTCATCTGGCATATGAACAAAAGGAAGATTTGTTTCTGGGACGTATGTTTAGTAAGTATAGGGCTAATTATAGGTTCAAATAAAAGGGGCAGAAGAGCCATGTGTAGTGAAATTACAAATTAGTCTAACTCTGTTACAAGGGGGAAGTATATTCCAAAGTAAGGTCCATTGACAAGGTGCCAAATTCCTGAGATTGTCTGCCCTGCCTATAGTGTCTAGATATCTCTAGAGCACTCAGGAGACCCTCTGTGCTGAGACGTGTATAAGCACAAACTCTGGGATAACCTCACAACTCACTTTGAAATCTCTTAGTGATACAAATTCATTTGTATTTAATATTTCTGCCTTTTAGTTAAGGCTTTTTTACAGATTCATGGCTAGTCAGCACTTGGTAATAATCCCTCAGTGCCAGGGAGGCTCATCCCTGTGAGTCATGTCCCATGTCAAGGGTTGGGGGGACGGGAAGGTAATTCATTTATATGCTGAGTTTGGCTTAGCAAGAGGCCACATTTAAGCAACGAGGAGGCTTTCAGGATGTAACTCTTAGGCAATATATAATACTAGGCTAAGTTTCAATTTCACAAGAAAAGTTCATGAGTACAATCATCAATATCAAGGGCCTGGCATAATGATCTTTCCTCCTTCACTAGGTACTGTCCATGTACTTGGAGGATTCTTCCTGCTCTATTAGAGAATGTAGCAGGACTTCCCAAGAGGGACTTTGATATTCTTTTTGTTATTGAGTAGGTTTCCATGCACTGGGACAGTGCCACATGACCACTTGAATATATTCATATGCCATAGACACGTGCCCCAGGTGCACTCTTACCCACACATTCCCGCATCATCCACACCTCACACCAGAAACTCCCTTGTCACAGTTATGACCCTTCTACAATCTAAAACCTCTCCAAAACAAAGCCAAAAAAATAAACAGATAAAAATAAGAAAATAATAGTAATAATAAAATAACAAAATAAAAAATAATAAAAATAATTTTTCATTGTGTTTCTCATCACTGTAAGATCTGTTATCTTTAGGTTAACAGGAAAGTCACATAGAAAATACAGGGGATTCGCAGATACCCAAACCCCTCCCGCTATCCCCTATTAATAACATTTTACATGTGTATGTTACATTTGTTACAATTGATGTACAAATATAGAAGCATTATTACTAACCATGGTCAGTGGTTTACATTTTGCCTGTATACTTTTACAAGTTTTGACAAAATTTAAAATGGCCTGTATCCATCATTGCAAGATCATGCAGAACAATTTTGTACCCTGAAAATGCCCTATGTTCTATCTATACTATTCTTCCCTCCCTCTCCCCACAGAAATATGGCAACCAATAAATTTCAATTAAAGAATAAGGTTCATATTTACATGCATTAATATTAAGGACATCAATTTAACAAATGTACCACACTAATGAAAGATATTGTTAAAGCAGGAAAGTGTGAGAGGGGAGGGGATGGCATATATGGGAATCCCCTATATTTTTATGTAACATATATGTAATCTAAATCTTCTTTAAAAATAAAAATTTTAAAGTCGATATGTGACATTTTGGTTTTTATCACTGTAAGATCTGCTGTCTTGTATGTATAGTGACTTTTTCTTCCATTTATCCCTCCAGTGTCTTACTTTTTTCATCTTTTTTCATTATTTTTTATTATCCCAAATTTTTAATTTTTTATATTTTATTTCTTATTTTTAAAACTATATTATTTCATTTCTTATTAATTGCATTTGACTGTTTTATTGGCTTCATTTGTAAGAACTTTTGGAACACAGAAGGGTTACAACTGTGGCAGGGGAGGATCATTGGTGTGGGGTGTCATTGATGGGCGATACATGGAAGGAAGTTCACCTGGGCATACATATAAGGCATATAAGTTGTGTTCAGATGTTCATGGGCATTGTCACAGTGGGTGGAGATTCACACAATAAGTGAAAGTACATCAAATTCGCATCCTGGGGAGCTCTGCCACATTCTCTAATAGAGCAGTAAGAATCCTCTCTGAGTACAGGGGCAATGACTATTGAAGGAGGATGGTCCACTGATGAGCCCTTGATATTGATGACTGTGTTTATGAACTATTACTCTGAAAATTGCAATTTAGTGTAGTATTACAGGGTGCCTAAGAGTTAACTCCTGGGGGATTTCTTGTTGCTCAAATATGACTTCTCTCTAAGCCAAACTCAGTATAAAAATGCAATAACCTCCCCCCAGCGTGGAACTTGACTTCTGGGGATGAGCCTCCCTGGCACTGAGGAATTACTATCAAGCACCAACTAGCAATGCAACTGGAAAAAGACCTTGACCAAAAGGGGGAAAGGGTAAAGACAAAAGAGTTTATAGGGCTAAGAGACTTCAAAGTGAATCAGGAAAACATCCAGAGGTTACACTTATGCATGTCTCAGCAAGATCTCATTAACAGTCAAAATAGATACTACCCCAAACAGTGGAACTCTTGAGGGCTCTGGAGACATTATAGTCTGGGCTGATAGCTCAGAAGCTTGGTGCCTTGTCAGTGGGCCCTACTTTGGAATTTATGCTCCCCAGTGTGACTCAGATGTGGTTTCCCTATACATGGCTCTACTGTCCCTTCTATTTGAACTTATAATTAGTACTAGAGTTGATAAGTGTATGTCCAAGAGACTTCAATCTTTGGGCTGTCCATGTGCCAGCTGTGCCCTGAATCTCAACAGAGTTGCACAATCTACTCTTTGGTTTGTTAGACTCATCCAGAACAGCCAACAAGGGGGAGAGGTTGGACAACCACCATACCAAGGAACCAAGAGGGTCTACAACTTCAAGCAAGAAAGTTCCATCCATCAGTCATGTGGGATCAAAGACCCCTCTCAATTAAAGGTGGAGTGGGCATCACCATCCCAGAATCCTCAGGATTGGGGAATGAACTATGGACTAAAGTAGACTTACTAGTATTCTACTATAGACTTATTGTGATTCTAGCAATGGAAAAACTTGTATCATTGATGTGGAGGCTGTGGTCACTGGAGGTTCTGAGGTCAGGAAGGGGGAAAAACAGGTGTAATATGAGGGCGTTTTTGGGACTTGGGAATTGACCTGAATGACATTGCAATGACAGATAAAGGCCACTGCATTTCTTGCCATAACTTATAGAATTGTGTGGGAGAGAGTGTAAATTATAATCTGTGCTTAGTGGCAATGTTCCAAAATGCATTCATCAATTGCAATGAATTTACCACATTAATGAAGGATGTTATTATTGTGGAAAAATGCAGGGAGTGGGGCATATGGGCATCCCCTATTTTTTTATGTAACATTTATATAATCTAAGCATCTTTAAAAATTTTAAATATATTAAAAAATAATAACAAATAAACTCAATATGTGCTTCTTCCATTATTTAAAATCATCTCCCATTCACATCAGGTAGGACTTATTTGCTCACGTTGGGCATGCACTTTCTTGCTTCTCTCTTTATAAATTGCACTTCAGAAAATTAACCCTGATGTGTACAGGATGGGCTGAAGGTTCACACTCCAAGGGATGGGCCATGGTCCTGGAGACAGAGAATACTCCCAATAAGGAAACATTATGAGATAGTCTACGCTAGGTAAGATAAGGGCCTACAGCAATATTGGTGGGAATTTTGTGATATGCCTGAGAAAAAAATGACCAGAACTTGGTAACTGATGGGTGTGGGATGTGTAGGAGAAATAGAGGCTGATTTCTACATTTTTCAAAAAATTTATTTAGATAGGTGAATGGAGATGCGATTATCAAGTTAGAAAATATAGATGGAAAACCAAGGTGGCTTTGCAGGAAAATGAGCTCAATTTTGAAAATGAATTTTAAGTGTCAATGGAAAATTCTGCTGCAAAGATGAATGTTCTTTCCCTCTGAAGAAAAATAGGGAAAGTCAAAGAAAGAATGAGGGACACTTCTGAAGATTAGAAAATGCATCTACAACTTTAGCCATCTTTGAAATACTATCAGAACAAATTGCATATACTAAGACAACAGCTTCTCTTCACTACATAATTATTTCTTTGAATCTTCTTTAATGGAACACTTGGTTATACTAAAAAATATCATTTTTGGATATTTGAATTAACACCAACACATTATTGTTTAACCAGAAATTTTAAAAAATGTAAATAATTACATTCAGAATATCGAACTCTTTCTGTCGATTAAAGTCATAATTCATTTCTACCCACTTAGGCACCTGGAGTGAACTCCTAAAAGGTAATTATATTCATTGTAAATTTACATGCCATGCATATCCTGGTAAGCATTCTGCAGGAAAGTGTTGCAGGAAGACACAGGTGCTTAAATTAATAAACATTAGGAAATCAGCAAGAGAATTAAACTACACTAGTTATTGTTTCCAAACTAATTATTTAATAATTGAACATCTCTACACACCTGGTCCCAAATCAAGGGATTCAGCCACCTTGTGGGGCTTGCAGTTCACATTTGATCATTTAATATCAAATTTGCATAGTTCAGGGCAGTGAACTGGGTAGTTGTTGGAGGGCGATTTAAATTTCCCTGAAGTTCTCCCGGAAAGTTCACAAATCAAAACATTAACACTTGTAAGACAGGGGTGTAATTAATTGTTAAGAAGCCTTGTTAGTACTGCAAACCTAAGAACAAACAAGGCCCCTTACAGATACTAAGTTCCCTGGTGGAACTTCTGTAGAAAGCATTTATTTATTGAGTGATTACCTATAAGCTTGACATAGCAATCAGAATATTCTCATTGTTGGGATAATACTGTCTCCTTGTTTTAATGTCCACCTATCCAAAAGCTGTATTCCCCCTAATTCCAAGAGGAATTTATATCTACCCTGATACTGTCATTCTGAAATTTTCCCGTTGGTTGGATTAGAAGAATTTCAGGAGACACCCTTCACAAAATTAATACCACATCACTACAGCCAAAGCTGTACAAGAGAATCTATGTACACTTCTCCCCAGCCTAAGGTTATTAAAATAAAATATAAAATAAAATAATATAAAATATTAAATATTAAAATATAGTACTTCTATTTAGCATTATGTCTAGCACATAGTGCATTAGCATTCATTAAACATTTGTTGAAAAATTAAATAGATGAACGAATAACTGGCTAAAGGAGTAACTAAATGAATTAATGTATTGATGAATGAATGAAAGGGATTATATCCTGACTCCCTAATAGTAGTGGCAGTAGAAGTGGTGATTATTCACTTCTTCATCCATCCATAACAACTCCACAACTGTCTTCCCCTAATGGGTTCACTCATCTCCATCCACTAGACTGCCATCCACGAAGTATGTGTGTGCTAAAGTGGATGAATATCATCTTGTTTAATTTACACACTAACCATTAGAGTCCACTTTTATTTAACACATGAGGCAGTTGATAATCAGAGAGGGTAAGCTCTTTGCTCAAAACCCAGCATATGAATGATAGCGTTAGTTCTTGCACTCTGGTTGTTGGATCTCAATTTCTATGATCATGGTGCTTCCTCATTTCTCTGTAGAATATCAGATCTTAGAATTTAACCACAGGCCAAAGATCAAATTATAATTTTTCCTATAGTCAACCAATTATTTAATAGTTCATACATGAGTTGTCCCATAGATGGAGGGACTTTTATCTGTATTCATTAAAGAAGTCAAAATGGAATGAAGAAAGGGGCAGGAATAATTTCTCCAATAGTATGCTACAGAGACTTTCAAAAATAAAATAACTTTTTTTCCTAACTGAGGTATAACTTTTGCAAAATAAAATGTCCCAGTTTTTGTAAACATCACCATAGTAAATATAAAGAATGTTTTTGTCACACTAGTTAGTTCTTTCATCACCTTTTGTAGTCAAAGCTTCCATCTAGAAGTAACCACCATTCCATTTCCATAACTTAGTTTATCCTGTACTTGAATTTTATATGAAAGAAAAACAGTATATATTCTTGCATCTGACTTCTCTTGCCTGAGATATTTTTAGATAAATTTAAGATATTATTGATATCAGTGGTTGATATCTTCTTATTGCAGAGTAGTATTCCAATATATGAATATACCACAGTATGTGTATGCTTGAAACTGCTAGATCATGCATTAAGTGTCTCTCTAAATGTATGAGAAATTTCCAAGCATTTTAAAATGTGGGTTTGCCATTTTGTACTCTCACCAGCATCCTCACAACAATTAGTATTGTAAGAGTATATTATTATTACTATCCATTCTATAGGCCATGAAATGATGTACCAGGTACTGCAATGACCATTGACATTGAAATCTTTTCATAAGGACATTGGTCATTTCTTTCTTCTTTATGAAGTTTCAATTATTTTCCTCATTATTTATTGCATTGCTTGTCTTTTTTTTGCTTTTATATATTCTGGATACAATTCATTTCAGCCATATATATTGCAAATATTTTCTCCTGGTCTATGGCTTGACTTCTCTCTTTTTTAAATGGTGTCTTTTGAAGAGCAGAAGATCTTTAATTTTGATGTGGCCTACTTTATCATTTCTTTTTTATCATGGGTTAGTGCTAATTGTGGCCTAAGAAAGCTTTATGTATCCAAAGGTAGTAAAGTTTTTCTTTTGGAATTTTACAATTTATAATTTGATCTATGATTCTTAAGTTTTCTGTATGATGTCAAAGAAGGTTTGCGGTTTATTTTTCCTTATGTATATCCAGTCCTTCCACCTCCACTAGTTAAGTCTATCCTTTCAAATGAAATTATCATTGCCTCTTTTCTAAAATTACATATGGATCTTCTATACCACTGCTTTTTATGCACATACTTATGTCAATACCACACTGTCATTACTGTTGCAGCTTTATAATAAACCTTGAATTTTGGTAGTGTAAATCCTCCAATTTATTTTCTGTCTTATTATTTTATTTTCTAAGATTTTAAAAATTAATTCTAGTCCCTTTTCATTTTTCCTAAAATAATTTACATTAACTTCTTAATGTCTATATATATTATGTGAGATTTGGTTTAGGATTGCATTTAATGCATGGATTAGTTAAGAAAGATTGATATTTCCTCAATTTTGCACATTGTACATGGTATATCTTTCCATTTAACTGGATCTTTTAAAATTTGTCTCAGCAATATTTAGTGGTTTTCATTGTAGATATGATGCACAAATTTTGATATGTTATTACAAATAGCTTTGTTTTATTTCATTCTCTTTTCCAATTTTCTGTGCTAGTATATAGAAATACAATTGTTTTCTATGTATTGACTTTGAATCCTGAAACCTTGCCATCTTCACTTATTATTTCTATTAGATATTTTGGATCTTTAGGATTTTCTACTTGTGATTTTCATTTACAAAAAAGAGAGCTTTTATATCTTCTTAACTTTTCTGTCTTTTATTTATTTCTCTTGTCTTATTGCACTGTCTAGTATCACTACTAAAATGCTGAAATGAAGTTTCATCCTTACTTTTCTCCCCAATTTCCCAATGGGTGACAACACTAACTGTGATGTTAGATGAAGGTTTTTCACAAACACTCTTTATTAGATTAAGGATGTTCTCTCCTAACCTTAGATTTCTGAGATTTTTCTTTTATCATGAATGGTATTAAATATTGTCAAATATTTTTATCTATATCTATTAAAACCATCATATCATTTCCTTTATTTTGCCAATGTAGTGAATTACATTAAATATCAAACAACATAAGCATTCTTATGACAGATCCTACTTAGCTATAATGTATAACCCCTTTATAATTTGGTGAATTCAATTGTTAATATGTTGTTAGGGATTATATTTTTGCCTTTGTTCAAAAATTATACTGATCTGTAATTGTATTTTTATGTAATGCTTTCCCATTTTTCAGTGTCTATGTTAAGGTAGTCTTGTGAAATGAATTTGGTCATATTCTCTTTCTTCTATTTCCTGAAAAACTTTGTGTAAGTGTACACACACATACACAGTTTCTTTCTTAAATATTTCACTGAAACCACTAATGAAGCCATCAAGGGCTTGGCACTTTCTATGTGTGATAAACTGATATCCAGGGTAAACCTGTCCCCTGATAGAGCCACAAATGTCACATGGTTTAGAAGTTACTGTGAGGTATTGGTGAACAAGTGAATTAACAAGGATTCTCTAAGGAAACAGAACTGACATGATATATCTCTAAATAGTATGAGATTTTATAAAATTGTCTCATGAGACCACGAGGATGCACAAGTCCAAATTCTGTAGGGCAGGCTGCAAGCCAGGCACTCCGGTAAAGGTCCTCATTGAACCCTGAAAGGTTGAGATTTTAGTTTCCATTGTAACTGCTACATATACAATGAGACTCTGAGACTGGTTTTCAGAGATCCCAAGTCTTTGGTTGCACAAAACAAGATTTTCTTCCAGAGCACACATAGAAACTTTCACAATTTATATAGCACTTAAGTTGCAAATCTGAAGCCTTCAATGCATCCCTTTCTTTTGTAACTGTATCCAGCATATTTATGAAAAAGCAGCCAACATTATTGTAATTTTTAACACCACAAAACTCTGTTAAGGTGTTTAAATACACTCTCACCCAGATCTTTGCCTCTTATAAGCATTGAAGTAGTCATTTCCAGTAGTGATATTTTGCATAACTCTACTGTCAACTCACACCGCAGACTGTCAGTGGCTGTTTGATTTTGTCGTTAGTGCCTGTGAATCTAACCAGAATACAGAGTCAATTGCAAAAATCCCAGAACCATTTCAGAAATCCCATTTTTAAGATTCTGTTTCTCAAGAACCTTACTCCTGGTTCCAAGCTGTATTAGCCATTATTCTCTAGGGAAAGATAACTGACAGGAAATATCCATAAATAGTATGAGATTTTATAAAATTTTCTCATACAACCATAGGGATGCACAAGTTCAGATTCTGTAGGGCTGGCTTCAGGCTAGGGACTCAGATAAAGGCCCCTCTTTCCATGCTTCTGTGCTCCCATGGTTTCAGAGTCTGGAACTTCTCTCAACCCTCAGGGCTTCTCTGTTTTCCTGCAGTCCTCTCTTTCACATGGCAGGATCAATATGATGACTTTCTTTTCCTATGTGTCACTGTTGCACTCTGTGCCTTCATTTATATCAGGTCCAGTAAGAGGTCAGAGACTTTACCTGAGTCATACCTCACTAATGTAGTCCAATCAAAAGGATCTCACACCCATAGGAATGGATTAGTTAAAAAAAAACATAATCCATCTCTTTTTGGGATTCATAAAAGAACTTCACACTGTCACAGATCTCAAGGGGGACAATTGGCAGTGCCACTGTTTTCTATTCTACAGGATGTGGCTTTGCCCTTGAACAGTTTCCCAGAAGCCACTATATCTACTTGGGCTCAGATTGCTTCCATATCTTAAGCTCTTGATACATGGGCCAGTCAGTCATGATGATGAGTTCATGCACAAACAGATATCTTGGAAAGGATGGTGATGAGACCAGCAAGGGCATGTTAGGTGGATCCCTGGGCAAAGAGTAGACTTTTCCTATGGACAAGCCAATGGCATCACACATCTCCTGATTATACTCTAGGTATCTCTACTTACAGAGGAGTATTTATTTGAAACACATAAATAATTTAAATAGAGTATGGTTGCTTAATTAATATTAAGTAGCAACTCCACACATCCTTCCATCAATTCAAGACAAAGAGTACTACCAAGAACCTTAAAAACTCTCCATGACCCTACCTTCCATTACAACCTTGTCCATACAAGTAATCTTAATCTTGACATTTGTGATAATAATGCCATTCCTTTTCTTTAGAGTTTAAGTGACATGCTTTTTTAGTTTTGCTATTTTTGAATTTTATATAATGGACTCATACTTCTAAAAATTCATTTAATAGTTTTAGAGCTGTTCAAAGGAACTATTTCTATTTTCTATTTAATTTTCTCAATTTTTTAGTTTTGGCTAAGTTACGATTAGCAAGGAAATTGTACATTTCATCTAAGTCATCAAATTTAATGCAAATTATTGTTTTATTATCCTTTTACAGTGACTGAATACGTATTAATATTTCCTCTTTCATTCTTAATATTTGTAGCCTGTGTTTGCACTTACTCTCTCTTTCTCTCCCTTTCTCTACCTCTCTCTATATATTTAGTTCAGACTATCTCAATGTTCATAATTTTATCGGCATTTTGAAAGAATGAACTTATGGCTTTGTTTGCTTTTTTCTAACATCTGCTTGTTTTGTAGCACATAGATTATGGCTCCTATTTTTATTATTTCCTCTTCATAACTTACTTTGTTTTCAATTAGAACTTCTTTCCCTATCTTCTTCAGGTAGATATTTTAATCATTACTTTTAAGACTTATTATCTATCTCTCCATCCATACATCCATCTGGGAGACTATTAATTATCAGAAGAGAACTTCAAGAGTAATAAAAATAATGTTACTTCTTTGACAGAAAATAAGAAAAGAAACAGTTTCAAACACATTCTGTACTTTTTCCTGTGCTTTTATTATAAATATCCATCAGGATCAGTGTAATTCTGAATGGCCAGTGTATTCTAAAGATTTTCATCCCTTAAATGTGACAAAAATTAAAGAATGAGGACATGCATTAGTATGGTTTTTCATACTGATATCAGGTCAAAATCAGTAATGAACCCATTGCTGGAAAAAATATCTGTGAATCTGATTATAATACAGTGTGCAAAAATAAAAACTTTCTGCTTCCCCCCCCCCATTAGATAAGAACTGTTTTCAATTTGCACCTACATATTAATATGGGCAATATTCCCATTGGCCCAAAGAGAATATTGTCCAATTAATAGGCAGAAATGTTCAAAAATCACAGAAAGCTATTCCCTCCCCAGCAGGACTCCCTCTTCCCTCCCACCACCATTTTGCAAGGCAAGTTCAGTTAATGTGTCGTACAGTGATGGTATAAATTAGGGTCTTGGCTCAGTGTATGTATTTGCTGGTGTGAATTGGTGAGCTAAAATAATAATTATTATTATAAAATTTAGAAGCAATGAAACAATTTCCGCAGACCTTATTTGTGCCTTCCAAGAAGCAAGAATTCAGGACAAGCCAATAAACCAAAGCAACATGAGATGGGCAATCTCATGAGGGAAGCTGTAAGATAATTTTCTTAACTAAAAACGTATGCATACCAAACACCTATTCTGATTTTCTGGTCCTTAAAGAATGATGCTCAAATTTTGAAAAAATTATCCCTCATATGCTTTGTTTTATCCTCTTTTCATATGTAGTACATCTTTATTGTAAAACATTTAGAAAACATGGGTAATTTTGAAAAGAAATTATGTACTAATTGTCCATTATCCCACCACCAAGAAATGATGCTGTTAATATTTTTATGTGTATTCTTCCACTATTCATTTTAATCACATATATGTGTGTATTGTGTCGACAAGTGGTTATAAATATTTATCCTTTGACTGGTGTCTTATAAATCACTATGCCTTCCTCCACTGAGCCCATGGACATATCAACACCATGAATGGCCACCAGTTCTGTGGCATCTGTCACACACTCACAGTGATTTTCCAAATGGTTGGAAATCAACAACAGCAGCAGCAACACTAATAATAATAATATCTGTTAAATGATAATTATAGTAACTATGGTAAACATGTCACTTAGATTATTTCTTCCTCCAAATTATCTTATGTGATAGGCTTTCTGCGCCCTGTACAGTGTATGATTGAAAATAATGACATTCCAAAAAAAATCTAATAGCTACAACAAAGTTTCAGAAGTAGTCACAGATGAATCAGGATTTGAATTCTGAATTTGTAGCCTATACTGTCGTTTCTCTGCCTGTATCTCCTCCACCCTTACATCTGTAGTGCGCATCTGCCTGTCTTCCTACTTTCAGCACCTGCATCACTGTCAGTATCTCTGACCGTGGAGCCTGTTCTTTCTGGGTGCATGGCAGTCCAGATGTGGCCACTACAAGAGCAGTTCTGAACCAATGATTGATGGGAAGAGGTAGGCAAGTCCTCCAACTTCCTTCCCTTTGAGTAGAATTACTCTGAGGCTCTACACTTTTTCCTACAGTTCCACAGCAAGTTTCACCTGAGCTCCAGTTGCCCATGATGGTAGCTTCTTGATATCAGAAATGTTATGAGAATTCTTTCTTCCCAGTCTCACCTCCCTTCTCTCCTTCTGGTCTTTCCTGGGTTCATCTTCCCTACACAATATAGTCCAACCCAAAAGTGTGAAGAAAGCAGAAAATTTAGGTGTCCACAATTTAAAATAGTTGAGAACACTATAGAGGAAATAAGGTGCAAATATGAATGAACTTAAATTCAGAGTTGGAGGACTAGAGGGGTTCTAAATCCTATAATTTTAGAAATGGGTTTGAAATCATCTTGTAGAGCTGTGACCATTCATCATTTTCTAAGATTAAAATTATGTTAATGGTGATGAAAACATAGAAAGCCAAAACATTTTGGCCATAATTTTATTCTGTGGAAGTGGAAAATTGGTGAGATGATAAAGGCTTGGGGTTTGATACATTTAATAGGGAGTATACCTGTGATCTGCCATTTCATGACTGTGGAATCTTCAGGAATCATCCACTGGGGCCACAAATAGATGATAAAACAAATATAAATATTTTTACTTGTAGATAGGAAATAATGCATGAATACCAATCTTCTATTCATTTCCTCTGCTTTGAATATTTAAGAAATATTTGCTCCTCCATTTCTTTGCTTATCTGAAGAGCTATGAGCTCTCCAGATGCTGTTGTTCAAGCATATTGCAAAAATTGAATGATAAGAAGTTCTGCATTTTCTCCAACTGTTCAGATTATTATTATTATTAGTAGTAGTAGTAGTATTGCTTTTCAGTAAATTTGATAACAAATTCATTTTTCTTTTACACTCTATACCTAATGCACTAGGAAAATCAGTGGTGTGTTGCTTTCTTTGGCAAAATTATGCTTCATTGTTCATAAAACACAACCTATGTTCAAGAGGAGAAGGTGACCAGTATGATGAAGTCTAGAAAGAAAACAAATTATTTGTGGTATATAGGTACTTTGAATCCCATTAATCTAAAGCTTTAGGCTGGTAGGCTTAGGATCCAGTTGCTTACTTCTATCCTTTATGGAAACTTGACTGGACTCCCAGTTTCTTGCTCCACACTAAACTAGTCTCTGCACAGAGTGAATTTTTAAAATATATAATACATATTCTATTGCTCCACTGCTTAAAACTCCATTTAAGGTTAGTATTAAGGATCTACTTACTCTTCAAATAAAACCCAAAGATCTTATTGATTTACAAGACTGTGCAGTCTGAGCCCTGTGGACTTCTCAAAGCTTGCACATTTTACTCTTCCACTTTCCCATTCTACTTCAGCTACTCAATTTCTGTTCAGGTATTCAACCCACTGAGTTATACACTGCTAAGACCCTCACTCTTACTGCCTCATCTGTCTGATGAGGAAGCCATAGGGCTGACCTTTTGTCTTTCTTTCCCCAATGAAAGTTTTGCTTACTCAAAGTGTCCTCTCCTCTCCCATTATCCTCTATCTTAGCATCCTGAGAACTTCACTGTGTTTGATGCAAGTTACAATTAGAAAATGGCTTATTTATTTGCTTAGATATCTTTACCAAACCACACTGCAGGCTTCTGAAATATAGAAAAATCTGAGTTGTTGTTTTTTTTCTTTTTTCACCTAAAAATGTGCCCGGTATATAGTAGACTCAAAATGAATATTTTTGGATTAATGTATAAGTGAATAAATTGTATGAGAAGGATTTCCAAAGTAAGAAATTATCAAGAAATCTTAAGTGGAGATTTGGTATGTTATATGGAAAAACTCTTTCAAAGGCCTAATTCTTCCCAATCTGCCCATCTGATTAGCTTAGAAATAGAAGCTGCAGTGATAAGTGTTGGGCATGGTACAGAAAAGAGCTTCATGTGCAAACTTACTTTGCTCTAAATATCATGGGGAGAGTTGTGTTGATTTTTTTAAATTATGGCTGTATGGTGTCACTCAATATTAATATATTCTTAAAATATTTTAGTTCCTGTAGGATACAAAGTTGGGGAATGTAAAGACCTCATTTCAAAGTAGTTTGGCAATAGTAAAAAGTATTCTTGGTTTTTTCTTTTTATCATTACTATTCAGAATATCAATACCATATAGGTAGGAGGTGTGAGATATGGAATAAAACAAAGTAATTTTTACTTCTTCTTTATTTTCTTTTAAATGTTACATTCAAAAAATGTGAGGTCCCCATATACCCCCCACCCCACCCATACCACCCCTCCTACATCAACAAACTCTTCCATCATTGTGGCACATCCACTGCACCCGGTGAATACATTCTGGAGAACTGCTGCAGCACATGGACAGTGGTCCACATTGTAGTCCACACTTTCCCCCGTCCACCCAGTGGGCCATGACAGAGCACACAACGTCTGGCATCCATCCCTGCAGCACCACCTAGGACAACACCAAATCCTGAAAATGCCCCCACACCATATCTCTTCTTCCCTCTCCCAACCATCAGCAGCCACCGTGGCCACCCTCTCCACATCACTACTGCAATATCTTCCCTTACTAATCACAATAGTTGCCCAACAGAAGACCAGTAAGTCCACTTTAATACATACTCTATTCCTCCATCTTGTGGACCTGGGATGGCTATGTCCAGTCCCCATGAACATCAAGAGGGGCTTAGATTCCACATGGATGATGGAGGCAATCCTCCTGCTTGCAGATGTAGGCACTCTTGGCTCTCTGGTGTGGTGGTTGACCCTCTTCACCTCCTTGTCAGCTGGCCAAGGTAAGTCCAAGAAACAAGAGGGTAGGAGCCACAAGTCTGCTGAGGCCCAGGGCCTGGTCATCACATGGACAGTTCAGAAATTCAGGTCTCCTGAGTATACACCAACCCAAATGCCAACAACAGTCCAGTAAAAGTAACAGAAGAGGCATGTGTAGAAAGGTTATACCTGAGTCCAATTCCATCACACTCAGGAACACAAATCCAAAGTAGGCCAACTGACATGGCACTGAACTCCAGAGCCCTCTGCCTTGACCATAGAAACTGTGAGTCACTGCAGCCCTCAGGAAAACCAGCACCTGGGTTTTCATCTATCTTGGCTGTCTCTGGTACTCTGCTGAGGCATGCAAAAGCATCACCCCCTGATGATCTCCCAACTTTTTTTGGAGAATCTTAACCATATAAACTCACTTGCCTTTCCATCTCCCCCTTTTTATACAAAGTCAAAAAGCCATTTTTAACACCTGATATTAAATGTAGGCTGAGACAGTCTGCCAGTCTGAGTTGACCTCTTTGTTCATGGTCTCTTTGTAGTTACATCACCAGCTGGTGCTTGGTAGTAATTCCTTGGTGCCAGGAAGGCTCATCCCCAGGAGTCATGTCCCATGCAGGGGGGAAGGCAATGCATCTACATGCTGAGTTTGGCTTAGAAAGTGGCCACATTTAAGCAACATGGAGGCTCTCAGAAGGTAAATTTTAGGCATCCCACAACTATAGGCTTAGTTCATATTTTAGGCACACAGGCTCATAATGGGAGCTATCAGTATCAAGGGCTCATCATTGGACCTTCCATCTTTATTGGTATGTGCCATTGCACTTGGAGGATTGTCCTTGTTCCATTGGGGAATGTGATAGAGCTCCCCTGGTCAGGAATTCAGCACTCTCTCATCTGTCATTTCCAACTGAACCCACTATGAAATATCCAAACCTTTCTATGTACCTTGTATACATACCCTGGAGAACAGCCTCCCCACTGTTGCCCCACACCAATGAGACCCCACACAAGTGCTCCTCCCCCATCACAGTTGAACTTCTCTGTAGTCCAAAACTTCTTCAAAAAGGAAGCCCAATATAGTGCCAGGTTCCATTAATAGAAAAATGGAATATAGTGATGGGTTTAAAGGTTAGATATAGAATACATAGAAATTTAGAAAAATTAAATACAGGAAAAATAAATTGTGGTATCAAAAAATGAAAAAATGAAAAAGCTTTGTTTTTGACATTTTGCCTTTCATCACTGCTACAGGTGTTGCCCTGTACATACAGTGGCAAGGCAATTTCTTCCATATCTTCCTCAGTGTCTACCTCCTTTCTTTCTTTTTTTTTTTCCTGATTATGAAGTTTCTCTTGACATAAGTTTTAGGTCACAGTAATTCACATATACAATATATGGTACTCCCACATATCCAATATCAAACGCTTTGTCCCTTCCCCAACAGTGATCTTTTTACATGTTCATATTATATTTGCTGCAGCTAATGTACAGATATTGAAACGATAGCTTTCAAATGTGGTTCCATTTGTGTTCACATTATGGTTTATATTTTAGACTATACAATTTTCTAAATTTTTACTTATCTTATGTTTTTCATTATGATTTACATTTTAGCCTATAGACTTTTATACATTTTTTGGTGTAATTTTGCATAAACTATATCCACCATGGCATGATCTTGTGGAACACTTCCATTGCCCCACAGTTACCCTGATTCCATGTATTCAACATCTCTTTGCCCCTCCCCTCAGGGCCCACCATGACAATCAATTTTCATTACTTGAGGGACCATATTCAGAGATACTTGCAAAAATGTTGAGGGCTTCACATACTTGACTGCCCTAACCCTTGGGAGCAACCGATTCTCTCAAGAGATACAATTCCCTTTGTTTGAGTACATCAGTCCTCCCCAGGATGTGAGTATACCTTCACTTTCATTGTTTGGCTCTCCACACAATGATATAATCCACTATGACAAAATGAGCACTCACACACTCCCCAGAAGCTTGCCCTGTGTCACATGTCCTCCCTTAAGCATCCCAAACAGGCAACCTTCCATAGTACATTCTCTAAAGAGTTTTCTCTGCATCACAATTTCAACCACATACCTGACAATTTCGCATGATCAAATGTTCCCCCCACCCTCTCCCCAATTTCTTGGTCAATCTGACTCATCCTCCCATCCCTAGTGCCCCTAAAGTCCAGGCAGCCCAACCCAAATTTATCCCTATGCCCCCATTTTATCCCTTCCCTGTACAAATGCTTACCTCCAGCTTATCATAGATTTCACCCAAGTAGCTGTCAGCTCACAACCTTCCTCTACCCTCCAACTACCTTAAAGTCTCTGCTCTCTGAGACAGCTTGGTTTACTTATTTCATATCAGAGAGTTCATGTAGTATTTGTCCTTCAATGCCTGGGTTCCTTCACTCAATGTAAGGTTCTCAAGATTCATCCATGTTATCACATGTGTTTGTACTGTATTTGTTCTTATAGCTGAGTAGTATTCCATTGTATGTATATACCACATTTTATTTATCCATTCATCTGTTGATGGGCATTTGGGTTGATTCCAACTTTTGGCAATAGTGAATAGTGCTGCTATGAACACTAGTGTTCATAGAACACTAGTTTCTGTCCTTGTTTTCGTATCTTCTGGGTATATGTGGCATTGCTGGGTCATATGGCAAATCTATAGCTAGGTTTTGGAGAAACCACCAAACTGTCCTCTAGAATGGCTGGATCCTTCTGCATTCCCAAAAGCAGTGGATGAACATTCCCATTCCTCCACATACTCTCCAACAATTGTAGTTTTCTGATTTTTTGATAGCTGCCAGTGTTATGAGAGTAAGATGGTATCTCATTATTGTTTTGATTTGCATTTCCCTAATAGCTAGGGATTTTGAGCTTTTTTTTTCATGTGTTTTTTAGCCATTTATATATCTTCTTTGGAGAAGTGTCTGTTCAAATCTTTTTCCCATTTTTTAAATGGGCTGTCTTTTTATTTTCAAGATATAGGAGTTCTTTATTTATGCAAGATATAAGTCTCCTATCAGATACATGGTTACCAAATATTTTCTCCCATTGTGTTCGCTCTCTTTTCACTTTCCTGACAAACTCCTTTGAGGCATAGAAGGTTTTAATTTTGAGGAAGTCTCATTTATCTATTTGTTCTTTTGTTGCTTGTGCTTTGGGTGTGAAGTTCATGAAGCCATTTCCTATTACAAGATCCTGTAGATGCTCCCCTACTTTGCTTTCAAAGGTCTTTATGGTCTTGGGTCTTATATTTAGGTCTTTGATCCATCTTGAGTTGATGTTTATATAGGTGGAAGTTGGTAATTCTCTTTCGTTCTTTTACATATGGATATCCAGTTCTCTAGGCACCATTTGTTGAAGAGGCCATTCTCTCCCAGTTGAGAGGGTTTGGTGGCCTTGTCAAATACCATATGGCAGGATACATGAGGATCTATATCAGAACTTTCAATTTGGTTCCATTGATCAATGTGTCTCTCCTTCTGCCAATACCATGCCATTTTCACTACTGCAGCTTTGTAGTATGTTTTGAAGTCAGGTAGTGTGATTCCTCCAATTTCATTTTTCTTTTTCAATATGTCTTTGGCTATTCAGGGCCTCTTCCTTTGCAAATAAATTTCATAGTTAGTTTCTCTAGTTCATTTTAGAATGCTGTGTTGATTGTTATTGGGATTGCATTGAATCTGTAGATCAGTTTTGGTAGAATAGACATCTTAATAATATTTAGTCCTCCTATCCATGAACAGGGAATATTCTTCCATTGATTTCCTTGAACAGTGTTGTGTAGTTTTCTCTGTATAAGTCTTTCATATCTTCAGTTAAATTTATTCCTAGGTATTTGATTTTTTTGTTTACTATTGTAAATGGTATTTGTTTCTTGATTTCCTACTCAGATTGCTCATTATTGGTGTTCAGAAATGCTACTGATTTTTGTTCATCTATCTTGTAACCTGCAACTTTACTGAGCTCAATTATAAGTTCTAGAAGCTTTGTTGTAGACTTCTCATGGTTTTCTATGTATAGGATCACATCATCTGCAAGTAGTGAAATTTTGACTTCTTCATTACCAATTTGGATGCCTTTTATGTCTGGTTCTTGCCTCAGTGATAGAGCAAGTACTTCTAAGACTATGTTAAATAGGATGGGTGATAGTGGGCATCCTTGTCTTGTTCCTGATCTTAGAGGGAAAGATTTTAGGATTTCACCATTGTAAATGATGTTAGCTGTGCATTTTTCATATATACTCTTTATCATGTTCAGAAAATTTCCTTCTGTTCTGATCTTTTTGCAGTGTTGTTCAAGAAAGGGTGCTGTATTTTGTCAAATGCTTTTTCTGCATCTATAGATATGATCATGTGATTTTTTTCCTTCAATCTGTTTATGTGGTGTATTACATTAATTGATTTTCTTATGTTGAACCATCCTTGCATACCCGGAATGAATCCCATTTGGTCATGGTGTATAATTTGTTTAATGTGTTGCTGAATATGATTAGCAAGTATTTTGTTGAGGATTTTCACGTCAAGGTTCATTAGAGAGACTGGTCTGTAGTTTTCCTTTCTTGTGGTGTCTTGTTTAGATTTGGTACTAGAGTATTGTTGGCATCATAGAATGAGTTAGGCAATGTTCCTTCTGTTTCAATTTTTGGAAGAGTTTAAGCAAGACTGGTGTTAGTTCTTTCTGGAATGTTTGTAGAATTCACCTATGAAGCTGTCTGGCCCAGGGTTCTTTTTAGTTGGGAGGTTTTTAATGACTTATTCTATCTCTTTAGTTGTGATTGGTTTTTTGAGATCATTAACTTCTCCTTTTGTCAGTGTAGGCTGCTTATGTGTTTCTAGGAATTTGTTGATTTCCTCTAAATTGTTGTTTTTGTTGGAATACAGTTTTTCAAAGTATCCTCTTATAATAGTCTTTATTTCTGTGGGACAAGTGGTGATATCTCCTTTCTCATTTCTTATTTTGTGTGTTTGCATCTTCCCTCTTTTTTTCTTTGTTAATCTAGCTAAGAATTTGTCAATTTTATGGATTTTCTCAAAGAACCAGCTCTTGGTTTTATTTTTTCAAATGCTTTCTTGTTTTCTATTTCATTTAGTTCTGCTCTGATCTTTGTTATTTCTTTCTTTCTTCTTCCTTTGAGGTTAGTTTGTTGTTTTTTAACTAATTCCTCCAAGTGTGCATTTAGTTCTTCAACTTTAGCTCTTTCTTCTTTTTTGATATATGAATTTATGGCTATAAATTTCCCTCTCAGTACTGCTTTTGCAGCATCCCATAAGTTTGGATATGTTGAGTTATCATTTTCATTAGTTTCAAGGTAGTTATTAATTTCTTTTGAGATTTTCTCTTTGACCCAGTGATTTTCTAAGAGTATGTTGTCTAACTTCCAAATCTTGGTGCCAAATCTGGGTTTCTGGCCCTTGCAGATTTCCAGCTTCATTCCACTGTGGTCAGAGAAATTATTTTGTATGATTTCTATCTTTCTGAATTCATTGACACTTTTTTGGTGGCCTATCATGTGATCTATCCTGGAGAATGACCCATGTGCACTTGAGAAGAATGTATTTGGGTGTAATGTTCTGTATATGTCTATTAGGTTCAGCTCCTCTAATATATTGTTCAAAGTCTTTGTTTCTTTACTGATTCTCTTTTGAGATGTTTTGTCTAAATTTGATAGTGGTGTATTAAAGTCTCCCACCATAATTGTAGAGGCATCTATTCTTTCTCTTAATTTTTCCAGTGTTTGCCTTACATATTTGGAGGCATCCTTGTTAGAAGCATAAATATTTATGATTGTTCTTTCTTCTTGAAAGCTTATCCCTTTCACCAATATGTAGTGTCCATCTTTGTCTCTCACAATAGTTTTGCATTTAAAGCCTATTTTGTCTGATATTAATATAGCTACTCCTGCCCTTTTTCGGTTATTGTTTGCTTGTAAGATTGTTTTCAAGCCATTCACTTTCAACCTCCTTGAATCCCTGGGTCAATATGTGTTTCTTGCAGACAGCATATAAATGGATCATATTTCCTTATCCAATCTTCCAGGCTGAGTCTCTTGACAGGTGAGTTTAAACCATTAACATTCAGTGTTATTATTTTCAAGGAATTACTTATATTTATTTCTTTGGATTTGTGTTTATCATATTCTGCTTGATTTTCTTTTTGTTTTTGTCTTTTAAGTTGCTCTGACACTCCTCCAACTCTCTCTTTTGGTTTTTTTTTCTTTCTGCAGACCTCCCTTTAGTATTTCTTGAAGGGCAGGATTCTTGTTGACATACTCTCTTAGTGTCTGTTTATCTCTGAATATTTTGAATGCTCCATCATTTTTGAATGCTAACTTTGCCGGATAGAGTATTCTCGGTTGGAAATTTTTTTCTTTTAGTACTTTGACTATGCCATACCACTGCCTTCTTGCCTTCATGGTTTCAGATGAGAGATCAGCACTTAATCTTATGGAGCCTCCTTTGTATGTGATGGTTCTCTTTTCTCTTGCTGCTTTTAGTATTTTTCTCTTTGCCCTGAGCATTGGATAACTTGACAAGTATATGTCTTGAGGTAGGCCTATTGGGATTTATGCTGTTTGGGGTGCATTGTGCTTCCTGGACATGTACATCCATCTCCCTCAATAGGTTTGGGAAGTTTTCAGCCGTTACTTCCTCCAACACCCCTTCTGTCCCCTTTCCCTTCTCTTCTCCTTCTTGGATACCTATAATACATATGTCCACACATTTTGCATTGTCATTCAGGTCCCTAAGCCCCTGCTGGATTTTTTCTATCTTTTTATTGACCAGTGCTACTATCTGTTTGATTTCAGATGTACTATCTTCCACCCACTTAATCTCTCCTCTGCACTTCAAGTCTGCTGTTATTTGCTGAGAGTGTATTTTTGATTTCTTGAATTGTGCTGTTCATCACCATCATATCCATTATATTTTTGTGTATGATTGCAATTTCTTTGGTATTCTCTCCAATTGCTTTCTTCATATTCTTAATCTCTTCCTTCACCTCATCAAATTGATCCCTAATATATGTTTTGAGATCTTTAATTACTTGTTCAATGTTCTGCACCTCTTCCTGGTTTTTAGTTTGTTCATTGGATTGGGGCATGTTTTCCTGATTATTGGTTTGGTTTGTAGTTTTTTTGTTGCTGTTTGGTCATCATTTTACCTTAATGGGTTTAGTCAGTTGCTTAGCTTCTTTGTCTAGTTTGGAGTTTAATTAGCTGTTGTTTTTGCGAGCGTGTTAAGTCTTCTCTTTGTGACCTTGTTCTCCTTATTCTGTTTCCTTGTTGTTGGCTAAGTTCACTTGAAGGAAAATATTAGGGCCAGAGAAAGCAAAAGTAGTAAAAAGAAAATGAATAATAGCAGTATTGATAGTAAATATTAACAGAGGAACCATGTGAGATATAGGATAATGGATATTAGACTCATGTAAGGTATGTAGAGTTAAAACAGTAAGAAAAGTAGAGTATGTAAAAATCTGAATATGGGGAGGAATACAGTGTGAATTAAAAGTCCTATGTGTTCAGGAGAGAGGGAAACAGGAAAGAGAAGACAATAATATACAGAGTGAATATAAGGCAGAAAACAGAACAAAAGTATTAGTAATAAAAAGTCAAAAAAATAGGGGGACAAACAAAGAGAGGTGTAATGTAAGAGAAACAATCAATGATCGAGGATAGAAAGATGTAGAGGAAAGGAAATAGTGTTGGTGGCCAATATCAATACACACAGAAAAGAGTAAATGGAGGATGAGGAAATACAGCAAATGTGAATCTCTCTCTGCAGCACCTAATGCAAGAAGAATAAGAAAGCATAGAAAGAAAGAAAGAGAAAAAAGGGGGGGGCACAAAAGGGAGTGGGGAAGTAAGCAGGAAAAAGAAAAAGAGAAAGAAAGAAAAAAGGACCTTAGGGGGATAAAGAGGAAGGAAAAACCAACCAAATACTAGGGAAAGTTTCAAGCAAGGAATCCTGTTTGTAGTTAAGTAAAACGCATTAGGGATCTGATGTTCCCCCTTTTCTCCCTTCCTCACTTCCTTTCTCCCAGGCAACAGGAAAGCTGCCTGAGAGGTCCGGTAGGAGATTCATGTGGGTCCTTGTTGAATCAGCTCCGCACATTAAACAATGACTCTTAATTTCCAGAGAGAGAGCACCCACACCTCACCAGGAACCCCAAGTATACTATTGGAGGCTTGGAAAGCACCTCCTACAGTCCCTCTCCTTTAGGTGTGCTATGAGAGGGCTTGTTGATTTTCTGACTCCACCTTCTCCCAGGCCAAGTTTCCTATCCCAGGGTATTTAGGTGAATTGAGCTTTCTCAGCAGATTCGCCACTCCTCTGTTCCCAGACTCTCCCCAAGCCAGCCAGTATGCTCCTCCAAGTGAGAAAAAAAAAAAAGGGGGGGGGGAGGGGGACACGGAGAAACACCAGAAAATCAAACCCACACTACCCAGGCCACCCTACTGCACCCCCCACCGATCCCTTCCACCCACGAAGTCAGTCCAAAACCAGAAGGCTAAGGCAATCCCCTACCTCCGGGAGTGCTGGATTTGGGAAAGGGAATTCCGGGGCTCTGCAGACCCAGGGCACGTAGGTCCATGGAACACAGGCTATGGGAGCTCAGGGGACACTGACTTGGGGACCACGCATCCAGGGACCACGGGGCCCAGGAACGCCACCACACAACCGACAGTTCTCAGGAAACACGGTGGCCGCCAGCCCCAGGGGCAAGGGTCCCGCCAGTCCACAGCTTCCGACCTCTGTACTTGTAAGCCTCAGTTCTACCTTCAGCAAGCACCGCCTCTGCCACTCTCTCCAAATCCATGTCCACACACCCTCCGACCTGCAAGCCCCCAAGATAGGCCGCTCTGGCAAGACTCCAACCCCACTCGGACATCTCTTCGCAGGAGAGACCATAAGGTCTACTCACTCAGACACCATCTTGCCCCGCCTCTCCCAAAGTAGTTTTTAATTCAAACTATTTACCAATGAGTGACCTTGAGCAAGGCATGAAAATTCTCAGAGCCTCAGTGAAATAGGGTCAGAACATCTTTATTGCAAGCTTTATTTTCAAAGCTGAGTTATGTAACTTAGATTCTAATACTTCAATCATATAATCAATGCTCAGGAAATACTTATTTTCTACTATTTCTTTGTCTCTGCTTTAAACAATAATATTGCAATAATCCAGTAACCCTTGGAAGGACACAAGAGCCTTAATTAGTCTCCCAGTTTTAACTGACAGTAACCTTTCTTAGAGGATGAAAACCCTGGTATAGGTGGAGGTTCTAGAATGATTTCTCTGAAATGGTCCATTCATTAATTTATTGAAAGCATGCTCTGTGCCAGGCATTCTCCTATGGGTCAGGTATACAACTGCAATAAAAAACACTCAGAGCCCTTGCCTTCATTAAGTTTACAGTTTAGTGAAAGGCATGGTTAGGATAAAATTAAACAAATGGTTATAAAACAATGTTTTGCTAGGAGTAAAAATATAAAGCAGGAAGTAGAGTATTAAGGAAAAATTTGACCAGACAATGTAAAACAGTCAAGGATGACTTTATTAAAAGATAAATGCAATAGAAAAGAGAAAGAACAGAAGATCTTGTGGGGGGCGGGGGGCAGAGAGAGAGAGGAAGAGAGAGAGAGAGAGACTAGAAGCCTATTATAACAGGGAAGAGAGAGTGGGTTTAACACCACTGAAGAAGAGAACAGGAGCATTTTTTTTTTAAGGATTGGAGAGGGAAGGCAAGTCATGGGGTATGTCAATTACATGACATTTCCTGAGTCTACTGTCAATTCCAAGTGAAAGATGTACTATTTGGATTCTGTAAGGGCCAATGTGGGGGAGATTAGGGGCTGGAGACAAGGAGAAACCTGTGAATTTGGAGTGGAGGACAAGGCTGTGCATGTCTTGATGAGGACCCAGATTTTATTCTTAATGTTCTTCGAAAGCTTTCTAGCAAAGGAGGACCATGATCTGATTTTTGCAATGAGGAAACATTAGCTCATGGAAGCACATATGTGACCTGCTTTTTCTTCCTACAGATGTCCCAGTTAGAAGATGACAAGCAGTGCTCTTATTCTGAGATTGAAAATCGTTCACAATTTCACAGTTATTATGTTTTACTTACCCAAACATACATTTAAAGGCTTATAGGGTGATTTGTGAATTACTTCTCTTATGAGGAGTTTTCTTCTACACATTTTATAAATAGGCAGGCCTAACTAGAGAGATGTTAGCTATATTTTAGGCAGTGCTTGATCTCCTTTTTTTTTTTTTTTTTGACTGGGTTTGTTCTTTAGCTAAGCTGTAACTTCCCATTCCTAGGTGATATGGTCATAGGGTTACAGTGTGGGTCTATCACAAATTAGCTGTGTAATCTTGCACAAGTTATCTAACCTTCCTTCTTCCTCTGAGTAATGGACTATTAATGCTTACACCACTGATAACATTCTAGCACAACTGCAACACATAATAGATGTTTCAGAACTTTCTCTTCCCACTTAGAAACCTGCTATATTTCATTGGGTCTGAGTGGCAGACATGTTTTCATTATGAGATATTATGAAGGTTTGTTTAAATTTAGTAACAGTTAAGGCTGATCATGGAAAATGACCAACTGTGTTGTGATCATCTTGATTATCTTCCACCACCTGGAAAAATGTGTGTCAAATATAGCCAGCATCAGACAAACTATATTGATCAAAATCCTAGTCAGAAAGATTAGTACATGCTTGAGAAATGAGCTGTAAATTTACCAGGATGGGATGGAGATATAGCAATAAACCCTGTTCTTATAGTTCTGTAGCTGGACATAGCTCATTTTTGACAGATGGTGCTTTGGTGAGTCTTTACCTTTAAATTTTTTTTAAATTAGTTACAGTTACAAGGTGTAATTAATGGCTTTTAGCCCTCTTGTCTCCAGCTCACATGGGAAAGTGGATAATTTTCCATGTGGGAAAGTTGCGATCTCTGTCATCTTAGAAAGAACACAGGATTTCCAGGAAGGAATGTGTTCCAATCCCAGTTTTGAGTCCTTTATTAGGTGCCTCATCCATATCTGTCCCTACTTCCCTGTAAAACAAAATGTGTATTAAAGTCCATGATTTGTCTTTGAGGTATCTATAATCTGTCCAAGGCTAATCATCCTTGTATCTATGGGAATTTTAAAAAGTCACCCAGATAATAAGCAAAAATAATTTGGGATGTTCAATGCTGTGGTGACATTTAGCATCTTAGAAATCCCTTCTTTTGGCTGTGACATCTATCAAGAAGGATGACAGCTCTGAGCAGCAGTTAAAGTGAGAGAGAATTTATCAACCTTGCTATTAACTGTAAATTTATGGGATGTTTGAAAGTTGCAAGCGAACTCTTAGGGCCATGTTAACGAGGTGGCCTTTAACTTGAAAGAGATCTGTGGCTGAACTGGGTCTTTGAGACTTGGTGTTTTAATGAGGTTTCATCCCGTTTGAACAGAAATAAGGAAGGCCAGTGAAATGCCATGCTTGCTAGACACTTGATTTTTGTCCTAGAGAAAGGAAATTAGGCTATGTCAAAGCCCATTCACTTTTTGTCATTTTTCTGTCCTTTCCATAACTAAAGGCTTTCACACTCCGCAGGTCACATACCTTCCCTCCACATACACACCGATATCTAAATAAAGAAGTAATGGACATATCCAAACTTATGGTACTGCATTACCAATTCATTTACTTTCCTGACATTTCAAAGTGATCCTTTACCTATATGACCTTTAGAACAATAGATTATTTATGTAGGTATTTCAGAAGATGTACAGTGCAAAAATTAGTGAAGCATTTTGTGGGCTGATGGGGGCATGAGTAAGACCCAAGTGGAAGGAAATTGTGTTCATCTTTTAGTTACTTTTGAAATGGCTTAAATCACATACAGAGTAAAGGTTACTCTAATAAATGTCTCATTTGTTTTAAATTATCTGAAATGTGAATAGTTCCATGGTACATATAAAATCATATATGGTAAATGGGCCGTGGTGAGATACTGTGAATTGTAGTAATTTCTCTTTGGTGTTGCTCTTTGATTTTCCTTCCCCTTGACCAAGTTCCTAATTAGAGCAGGGTAAGGGTGAAGCATATATTGGTATCTTTGAGTTTGGAAATAGTATGGAAAGGCAGTGACTGAGAAGATGTTTTCATTATCAGCATAGCATAAAAGGTTTGCTGTGATGATGATGGACAACACCCATCTCAAGGAACAGAGATTATCTGCAACTGCAAGCAAGATAAATCCATCCATCTGTCCCATGGCATCTAAGCCTCCTCTATTTTCTTGTCCATCTTGCAATCTTCTATTTATCCTTCAACACTCAATCATTATAAGACATGCAACTGCAACAATTAATCAAAACCCTCCCTCTATTAACTCTGTATCATGAGTGTATTTGCACACTATACCTTGTAAGGCTTAACTGCATGAATCAGATTGTGAGATTACAGATCTCAGCTTCATTGTGTATTTGCTGGGAAACTCTGTGGAAATTCTTGTGTTGTTTTGTTTTGTTTTGTTTTTGGAAGTATGGGGTTTGAACCTGGGATCTAGTACTTGGGAAGCAGGCACTCAACCACTGAGCTACACCTGCTCTCCTGGGGAAATTTCTTAACCTGTCTGTGTGCCTTTTAACCACATTTTAAAAATGGAAATATATTAATAGTTGTATTAGTTTCACATGGTTCTTATAAAAACTAAAAAGATATGTACCAAAGAATTTGTAAACAGTACCTGGCACAAAAGAAGTGTTGACAACTTTTCATCATATCTCTATTATTATACATATCACACACAATGAAAATTATGTGAAGTCTACTACTTTGGGAATATTTGAATCATCAGTATCTTACCAGAATTTGATGGTTCTTTCTTACTTTAATTAAAGCCATGTTGCTAATCTTTTCACCTCCTCATGTGTGCTACTTCTCATTGGCTCTCGACTTTTATCACCCTCTAAAGGAATGTTGAATTTGATTTTTGCTCTCCCATGTGAAAGTGGGCTCAACTATGGAAGAGCTGTGTTTCATCTTTCTCTCCAACATTACAAATCGAAATTTTAATTATTTTGAATATTTTGATTACGCTGCAATTTATCTAGAACCAAATAATGTACATGTTCTATGAAATTTATCTCCAATAAAAAAAAGAAAACAGTTTGCAACACTGTTTATGAATGAATCTATTCAATAAACTGTTTAAAGTTCAGGCACTGTACAAAAAATGTCACTTATAACAGGCATATAGTAAGCTGTTAGTGGTCCTCTTTGTTACTCTGTGGAGGAACTGTTTTTAGTAAAGAGAAAAAATAACTCAGCAGAAAAGCAAGTTAAGCTATGAGATAGAAAGGAAAACAGAACTTTGAAGACATGATTTGAACACTTGGATCTAGTCATGATACTTCCCATTTCTAAGACCTATTAATAATAATTACTATCATTACACTAGTACCACTACTGCTAGTACTTTGCACACACTAGTGTGAGTAATTTCTGTCAATGTGTAATCAGAACAACACTGCCTCAGACACCAGACAGGTTTTCCCAAATACAAAAAGGCATAATAACTGCATTGCAGTACTGATGTAAAGATTACATTCTTTTATTCCTCAGATATGTTCTGAAGGCAAACCATGCAAGAGATGTCACTGTGGCACTGTCACAAAATGAACAATACAGATGAAGCTATGAACAATCTCTGTGTACTCATGGACCTCACATTCTAGATGTCTGAGATAATCCATGGGTCTGGTACATGGTAGAAATACAATACAGATAGTTCCTTTCCTTTATTATCTCCTTCTGACATTATCTAGGTAGCTCAAGGATTTTGTTATGAATCCAAAGAAAATATAATCTAACATTAAGGAAAATGGGAAATTTTAGCCAAGAAGATATATTCTGGAATGTAACCACAATCTTCAATTGTGTGATATCACATAGTAAATTAAAATGTCTTATATGATTCAAGAGAAAGCAATCAGGAGCAATTAGGGAGCCAATTATTTTGGCTTAATATAAGAAATTCTTTTGTCACTGTCAAGATCATGTTTTATGTGAAGTCAGGGACCATGTCTCTTATTTCCCATAACCTCTATATCTCGTACAGCAGGGGCACATGTAGATATTTGTTGACTAAATGAGTGTAGAATTGGCTGACTGAGTAAATGAATGATACAATAAGATGAGCTCCCTCATAAGGTTGTATATTTCCATTCACCTGAGTTTTACATAAAGTTTGGGCTACCTCACCTCTAAAAGTTCTGTCACTAGAACGTAAAATTCAGTATGGGTTAAATGACCTTTAGTGTCCTGTTCACCACTCAGTTCTCAGATCCTTTTCCTTTGAGTCTATATCTCATCACAGATTCTTCTTTTTTTTTTTTTCAATTTGCCAACATGAAGCTCCTTTCCATTTACATCAGCATTACTGTGTTCTGCTCTATTAGTCTCTTAATCTCTTTGCTAATTCCCATATGCTGCTGTATCATTTAATTAAGTGGTGTGCGGCTATGTGACTGAAGCTCAAACAATGTCGTCTCCTGCTGTAAGTATACCTAGCTCTTCAAAATGTAGAGGGATACATCATGCCTTGGTTTTAGAAAACTTGGCTTAGCTTACATTTTGGAATTTTGTGCATGTGTGTGAAAGAGATTCTTGCCTCTATCCGATAGAATCAAATTCCTGTAACTGATAACTTTTGTGCTTTATTTTTTTATTTGGGGAAAGAAGAATATATCAATATATATCAATACTATATTTTTAAAAATATATAATAGAGTACTTGGAATAGACTATGGGCCAATAAATGGCTTACTCATCTACTATTTGCATGACTTTAAGAATGGTAGCAGCCTCTCAGAGCTTCAGATTTCTTGCCTGTAGAACCTGGAACAAGTTATAATTTAGATTGTTCTTAGTATTAATAAGTAACTGCTAGGTATTTTCATAAATTAAATCTGATCTATCAATAACTCTCTAAATTAATTTGAAGCTATATCTGCTCTGTACTTTATAGAAGACCAATTTTACAGATTAGAAAGTTGATATAACTTTAGAAATATATACTGCTTTGTAAATTATTGAAAAAAACATTAGTTTCCTTTCACTATCTATAATTCAACAAAAATAGGTGGTGAAATATGTCATGATTTTTCTATATTTATGAAAGGATTTTTTTTTTACAGGATGCTCTATAAAAACAGCCAGGAACCAGAATCTATTGAGTTACATGATATCTTGACTACTATAGTCTACACTGAGGAAAACAGAAACAATAGAAAAAGCTGGACAAACTGAAAACCAATGACCTTTCTTGGGAAAATGTGGGAGTTGCATTTTCAGGGAATACCCACTATGAAATCTGGAGACAGAGGCGAATCCAAAGAATCATGGCCAGGATTTGCTTACCTGGAACAGAAGCAACTGGAGCCACAAACTTGTAGGGGCATTTAAATAGTAATTCAGATGAACTGATGGAGGAGAAGGTGAACAATTCTTCGAGGTTCCCATGGTTTGTTGGGCTTGACCTCCAGGAACCCCACCAGGTTCTCACTATGAAGATCAGAGAAAGGTCCCTTTGTGGTTCTCACAGAAAGGAGAATAACCATTTTGAAATACACCCAGACTCTTCTTTACAACAAAGACCTACATTCCAGAGTTAAAGCCTAGTCCCAGAGCTATGGGGAGTCCCAGAGCTAAGGGAAGAGGCATTCCTCTCAATTCAGACACCTGTAATCTTCCTGTATCACCTAAATAGGGATAAAGGAGGCTATGCAAGAAGAAACAATGTGATGTTCATAGGCAGAGACACAAACTCACTGAAAGACTGAGCTTTATTTGGAAGATTATACAACATCCCTCTCCTCATACCATACCAAAAGTGTGAAAGAACAGTGGGGAAGACAAGAGTCAAAAGAGGAAACAAAAGCAAAACACTGAGGAATTTGAAAACTCTGATATCTATAGCTACAATAAACATTAAACAAAACCCAACTCTTAGCTAGAAAAACATAAATTTTCATACTGAGCTTCTTTACCTCAGTACCTATTACTTGATACAACATGTCTAGTTTTCAACAAAAAATTACAAAGTACACCAGACAAAACAAAATTCAGATATAACATATACCTTTTAAAATTAACAAAGATAACATAGATGTTGGAATAATCAGATAAGGGATTTAAATATATAAATATGACTATTATGTTAAAGGCTTTAATGGAAAAAGACAAGATGCAATGATGTATGGATAATATAAACAAAAAGAGATCGAAATTCTAATGAAGAATCAAAAGGAAATGCTAGACCAATGAGGCAAAAATAAAAGACGGAACTGGGTATCAGTGGGGGGTATAATGTTGGAGTTTGCTGTATGTATTTTAAATTATTTTTGCAATTGTCCTGTAAGTTTGAAATCATTTCAAAATAAAAATTTTGATGGAAAAAAAGGAGGTGCTAGAAATCAGAAACACTGTAATAGAAATGAAGAATGCCATCCATGAGCTCATTAGCTGACTCAACATGGCCAAATCAAGAATGGGCCACTTTGAAGATTGGTAATTAGAAATTTTCCAAACAGAAATGCAAAAAGAATGAAAGAATAAATTAAAAAAAAAATTATATCCAAGAACTATAAGACAATTTTAAAAGGTATAGCATATGTATAATTAGAATACCAGAAGGAGAAGAGAGAATAATCAAAACTCTAAAAAATTAATGACAGATACCAAACTACAGGTCCAGAATGCTCAGGGAACACCAGGCAGGATACACATATACACACATGTACAAGTAGCATATCATGTTTAAACTTCAAAAAACCAAAGACAGATAATCTTGACATGCTTCTCATCAAAAATCAGGCAAGCAAGAAGAAAGTGTTGAAAGCAAAAAAGCACCAGTCTTGAAATTTATATCTAACCACATTATGATTCAAAAGTGAAGGAGAAATAGACTTTCTCAGACAAACAAAACAATGAGAGAATTCATCACCAGAGACCTGCCTTGCAAAAAATGTTAAAAGGTTTTCTTCAGGAAGGAAGGAAAATAATATATTGTCAGAAACTTGTATCTACATAAAAAAAGGATGAGTGTCATAAAAGGAATAAATTAAGGTAATAAATATATTTTTTCTTATTCTTAACTGATCTAAAAGTAAATGTTAATAATCATACTAATAACAAAATATTGGGTAATTGTAGAATTTGGATAAGTGAAATGAATGGAAGGGAAGGATTAGAAACCTATAATAAAGTATCGGTATTACATGTGAAATGGAATAATGTTACTTGAATATGGACTTAGACCATGTTAAAACATATATATAAACTCCACATCAACATTAAAGTAATTGAGTCATGTTGAAATCATATAAATTAGATATGATACAAAGAGAATGGCACTTTACCTCTATAATCTTCCTCTGCAAAACCCATAACACTAGTCCAATAATGAAAAAAAAAAATCAGAAATCCCAACTAAAGGGCATTCGACAAAATACCTGACCAGTAATTCTCAAAATTGTCAAGGCCATCAAGGAATATCTGAGAAAAGAACTGCAGCAACCAAAAGCAATCTAAGGAGACAGGACTACTAAATGCGATGTGGTATCCTGGATGGGATCCTGGAACAGAAAAAAAGACATAAGGGAAAAATGAGGAAATCTAAATAAAGTATAGTCTTAAGTTAATATACTGTATAAATACTAGTTCATTAATTGTAACAACTGCACCATGCTAATATAAGATGTTAATAATAGGGAAAAATGAGTGTGAGTACTATCTTTACAATATTTTTGTATATCTAAAATTGTTGCAAATTTAAATGTTTATTTAAAAAAATAAAAGGATAAGGCGGTCATCTTCAAATATTGAAGGAGATCTCAGATGAAAATAGTTGGCTTCTTCACTGCAGTTTACCAGGCTAGATCTAAACTAGCAAGTGGTCACAATCTAGATGTTAATTCAAAGTGAAGATTAATAGCCATAACAAAAACATCACACATACACACATGTCTTTATAAAAAGAGGACCCAAATGGTAGAGTGAGGTTCAAAGAATTGAAGGAAAGGCTGGATAATTAACTAAGAATAATGCTGTATTTTAATTCTAGCACAGATGGGTTTTACATTAGTGTCCACTATAACCTCTGGGTTGGGCCCCTGTTTTGTTTTATTGGAACACAGCCATGCTCATATTGTCTATGGACACTTTCTATTGTTTAGGTATTGATACAATAGCAGATTTGAGTACCTGTGACAAAGTATGGGCTGCAAAGCCTAAAATGTATTTATCTGGCTCTTTACAGAAAAAGTACACGGAGCCCTGTATTAGACAATATCACCATTCTTTTGAGCCCTTAAACACCATGCTTCCACATTTCCACCTTCTGGACAAAAGCCCAAGAACTTGAATGCTTATCCGCTTTCAGTGTTCAACCATATCCACGCTATTCAAGGAACTGCTAAATAAGCTGTTTTCTCCAGTATGTCCTATCAGTTTAACCAAAAAGAAAGTGAAAATTGCTTCCAAATAAACAATGATCGCCCCAAAGTATAACATCAAGCATCTCATTGATTTGGTCCCACAGATGTAAAAAGTGAGTAACCATATATGTAGTGAAGCATACGATATTAGTGTATACAACATTACCTGTGGCACATGATTTTAAAACCAATTATGCAACCCTTATCCCAGACCTCATCTCCTGTCAGTGCTAGAAGGGTAATAATAATGCTACAAGACATACAGCTATGCAAGCACAGAAAGTGTAAGCTGTTCATTCCTTACATGCAGCTTTTCTAAAAGAAACCCGCCTCTTTCTCCCTTCTTTATTCCCTTTCATCCCTCCTTCATTCTTTTCAATTTTCCTTGTAATAATTTCTACATTAATTCATCTCTTAGAAATATATTGAATATAAAAGTAATATCCAAAGGTCAAGAAGACATAATTTCTTCCCATAGGTTGGAATAGTCTGAGAGCTCCTCAGACTATACAAAAATGTATTATGACTTAATCATTTTAACAGAAATATAAGTCTATTATGAAAGATTTTTAGAGGAACTGATGCTTGTATACCTTTTTTTTATTGCTTCCTCCTACTAGGGACAAAGAAAGGCCTTAAAGATTTAATCCAGATGATTCAGGACTTACTTAATACTTACTGCATCCAAGAAAACTGCAGTAGAAACGATAAGAATGATTATTCTCGATATGCTATCACATAGCAGTTCACAAGTCAATTTTATATTCAACGTGCTCCAACAGTCAGGAGAGGCATGTGTGTGGAGTACAGGTAATCTCACACCATTTTATTCCCAAGGCACAGATTCTTTTCATGATGATGCTATTCCCACTGGGTTTACTCGCTCACATATCCTCTCAGGAGGAGGCCCACGAGCTCTGATATGCAGGTTGGAAATGTGTGCAATCCCTTCTTTAAATTACAGCATCTTAAAACTATGAAACACATTACATAACGGTGCTTTGCAAGCTTAGGGAGTGTATACGAGCGAGAATGAGTGGACTTATCAGACTGAGGTTGCCTTGAAAATAGCAATCACATGTTACTCATCATTCTCCCCATGCCTTTTACAGAGGTCAGAACCAAGATATTCAATAGCATTCAACTTAATTTAATGAAAGTTCCTTTTCCTTATATTGTCAGTTCTCCTCAGTAGTCTCTAATGACAATTCCTCCTCCAGCTGTCTCGGGAGTTTTTTCTGGTGGCCCTGTGTTTGGCAAGGTTAAATTCTGTGGTTTGAGTAGTCCTGGAATTGATGTCATCAGTGTTTTTAAGTAACCATGTTGGGCCTGTCATTTCTGAAGAAGTAGGCTTGCTTTGGCAGTAAATGGGGTTCAATGGTCTACTAATCAATTATCCTCTTTTCTCTTAATTATTGCTCCTTTTCCAATTGCTGTTATTCTATTTGTTGGGGGAAAAGTTCATCAACCCAAGTACTAAAATTTTATTAGGTCCCAAAGAGGGAAGGTTTTCTCTTTTAAGATCGTCCTCTAAACCTATTCTTACATTTAGTTTTGCTACACCCACCCTATAATCTCCATCAGTCCTTCCCACATGTTCAGATTACAGCAGGGAACCATGTAAAATGACAGCTTCCCACCAAACTGAGAGGGATTCATCAGGCCAAAGAAAGACTCAGACAAGTCCAGCTTACAAGGGGCCTCACCCTCGATAGTCCAGAGGGGATATCCTCTGTCTTGGCAAGCCCGTGCCTGGTCATGGCCTCAAACCTCATTCGTGGCAGTGGGCAGAGAGCATTGCAATTCTGACGCTTGAGTCCACCCTCGCCATGAAGAGGGGTCTTTTTTTTTAAAGATTTATTTTATTTATTTCTCTTCCCTCTCTGCCCGCCCCCCACAGTTTTCTGTTTTCTGTGTCCATTTGCTGCGTGTTCTTTGTCCGCTTCTGTTGCTGTCAGCAGCACGGGAATCTGTGTCTCTTTCTGTTGCGTCATCTTGCTGTGTCAGCTCTCCCTTTGTGCAGCGCCATTCCTGGGCAGGCTGCACTTTCTTTCGCACTGGGTGGCTCTCCTTACGGAGCGCAATCCTTGAGCGTGGGGCTCCCCTATGCCGGGACACGCCTGCGTGGCAAGTCACTCCTTGCACGCATCAGCACTGCGCATGGGCCAGCTCCACACAGGTCGAGGAGGCCGGGGGTTTGAACCTCGGACCTCACATGTGGTAGACAGACGCCCTATCCACTGGGCCAAGTCTGCTTCCCCAAGAGGGGTCTTTTACACTACACGTCTGGGTGTAGGTGGGGAGGGCATATGATAGAGGACCATGATTAAAAAGTGCAGTGCTCAGGACAGATAATCTAAGTACTTGGAATTGTATTTCCAAGAAAAGCAGTATGGAATTGTGAATATCATTTTGGTAATGAACCTGACTATATATCTATGATTTAATATAGCACTGCCCAGTTCACATAAATTTTCTTGGACCAAATCTGCTCTTCAAAATTATGAATGTCAAGGTTCCTAAGTATTCCATGAAAAACAGCATATTGATTCAAAAAATCTCTTCTCCGAAAATATCTTTAATCCTCTCATTCTGGTTTCACTGTGATCTTTGTAACATCATAAATTCTCTGAGTCTCAGTACTTTCATCCATAAAGTCAGGATCCAGGATCATTGTACTCTCTTCAAAGGATAATTTAAAAAGACAAAAAAACGTTAATGCAGGAAAAGCATCTATTAAAATGTCTGACATTTACCAGGGCCTCAATAAATATTAAGTACATTGAATTGTATAGACAATTTGGAGAATGGTGTTAAGGAAATAATTCATTTTCTGTATTTATAGTTGAGGGTGAGAAAGTGTCCTAACTTTCTCACTGTAACACTTTTTACAAATAAACAAATTTTCCATTTAGCCACAGAAATATTACTTTCCAAAAAATCTAAGTTAAATACAGAAGATGACTAACCAGACCCATTTTTCTTTATATAAAGGCAGGGAAAATGTCCTTCGTAAAGAAAAACTGCTTTGAATGTTTAAAAATCTCTCGAGGTCTCTCATGTTCTTTCCCCTTTGCTCTTCAAAGTTACAAATGTCAAGATTCTGAAGTGCCCCATGAAATGCAACCTTTCTGTTATTTCCGTAAAAATTCTCTACTTGAAGATATCTTCCTGCTTAGCAGCATGTTCAATTTTTCGCCCACTACCAAGTATCAGGGAGGAAGCACAGAAGAGCTCAGGATGCCTGTGTTGAAGCAGGCATACACTGAAGTTGATTAGCCTTTCCCAAAGGGCAGTCTCTTTCAGCTATTCACTCAGAACCTACGTGCTCCTATTTTTTGCCACAATTATGACAATACTTGCTATTTGATTTCTTACCTTATAAAATGTTTACAGGATCAAATTAGAAGTGCCAGTTACTAGAGGTGGGCATACTAAAAGTTATTAAGAAATTGTGAGTGACAGAAAAAGAAAAAAAAATAGGCTAATACAAAATCAAAAGGATTTTAATGTGAGGGACCTTGAGTGAACAGACAATTGAGGCCCAACAATCATCATTACTCTCTGAGAAAATAATATATCCTTATTGTTCAAAATGGTTATCCTAGGCAATGTTGCAAAGTAGTAAATTATGGTATATTTTACTCTACTAAAATGTTTGTAGGATGTGTTAGTAAAAAAACTACATATATAGTTATAGATTTAGAGTGATTTCTTAAAATATTTATATTCAAAATATTATACTATAACTGTTAATTATCCAAGGGGTACTATTTGCTGTGTATACTGTACTAAGTACTTCTAATTCATTATGTTTTATTATTATTATATAACACCGTGAGACATGTCTTATATGTGGATGAAGAAATTGACCTTCAGATTTTACTAAGTAAATATTTAAAATCATACTAATAAAACTTGGAAACTAGAAATAAAACTCAAGTTTTCTGGCTTCAAGTCTAGTGTTCTTTTCTCTTTATTGTATCTGATTCTCTAAGTGCCCTTTTTTCCCTTTGGAAAGAGTATGTTAGGTAGAATTCCTTCATTTAGATATTTTGGAATTTCTAAGACAACATGAAACTAAAGGGAAATATATTATAAACAATGATACTATGAACATCCTTATAAGCATATCTTTGTGAATTTATAAGACAATTTCCTTTGGATAAGTGCTTAGAATTCGATTAATGGTTCAGAAAGTATATGTATTCTGATTTCATTGTATAATGCTAGTTTGTCCTCCAGGAAAATTTAAACAACCTTCTGAAAAGGAAATTAATTTCAGGTGTACCTTCCATTGATGGGCACTGACCTCTGAAATATGTTCCTTTTGACAAATCATTTTAGTAATTCCTAGAAACAGACTAATATTGGTTTAAGACCCAAAGTAATTGCAGTCAGTCTAGGGAATGAGCAATAAGTCAGATTTCTTTTTTAATCACTCTAGCCAAGAAGAGAAGGAAAGTTTACAATTGAAAATAACCACACTCTGATTCAAAGCTTATCTTGAATTTTTTACTATATGCCAGGTCCTAGACAAAATGAGTACAAAATGTGTACAAAATATGAGCCTGGAATCAAAATCATAGCACATCTTGGAAAATTGGATAAATTGGTTTTGATGACCACAAGTAAACCCCTGCCTTTATCCAGGCCCCTTTTCAATATGACTCCTGTCATCAAGAGCTTGAGTTTATTTCTCCCAGTCTTGAATCTGTACTGTCACCATGACTTGTTTTGACAAAGAGAATGCTGAGTCAGTGCATTGGCCAAAAACTAGACTAGCCTGCTGCATGAGGAGAGTCACATGACTCTTGAATCCATCACACTTGTCAATAGCTGGCTCTCTGAAGAAGAGTCAGAGATGGATGATATAGTTAGCCCAGCCAAGACCAAAAGACCACCTAACTGAGGCCAGCTCAAATTGTATGGTCCTTGTTTTAAGTATTTAAGTTTTGGGGTAGATTGTTACATATGAAAAGCTAACTGATATACTGAAAATCTTTCCTATAAAATTGAATTAGGAGGAGAGAGAAGAGGTCCTGTAGCTAAGAGAATAAGGAAAACTAGTCTGTAAAATATGACTTTTGGTCTAATCCTTGAAGACGGAACTGAACTTGAACATATGATATTAACAGAGGAATAATCCAAGCAAATAGAACCAGTTCATAATTATCAACTTAGGGGGCCTTAATAGAAATGTTTTGTGGTAATTTTTACAAGATGGAGAATATTACACCATAGGGTAAATCAGACATGGTATCAGCTGTATGACTGTGGTTAGGTTCTGATATCTCCATTTCTTTTTTCATATCTGTAACATGGGTATAATAAGTAGCATTCAGAGCATAGGGTTTCTTATAAGAATTAAACAAATTATTAAATGTGAAAAATCTAGACTAGTACTTGGGATGTAGTAAGTATTAGCTATTAGCCTTGAGTGCCAATCTAAGAGTTCAATTTGTTGTACTTACCTAGCAGACAGTTTTTGCACTATATGCATGTACACAAGCAGGCATACATGTATGAAGTAACCAACCATAAAATATAGGGAAAGAAATGTCTGGAAAAGGCAAAAGCATGAACTCGGAAAGTAGCATATATGGGCTCTGCATCTGAATAGTGCTTTGTAGTTTACAAAGAATTTTCACTCCATCATTTTTCTCACTGCCCACAGCAAACTGAATAATTCAGCATATATTTATTGAGTGACTTCTGTGTTTCATTTATTGATTTGACAATGCTTAAATAACATAGGGAGCAAACATAGGTAACATTAAATTTATGGACCCTGAAAATCTTGTGATTCAACAAACTTCCCTCTACCTCTCCCAACAGGAATCTTAAATAAAATATTCAGTCCAATTCTAGAAAGCATACTTCTCTGTGGATTAACACTCCCCCAGTTTAAAATTATCTTACTGTTACCTTTTTACCTTCTAATATTCTAAACTAATACCTTTATTTCAGCTTTTTCAAATATTTTAAATAGGAAAAAACATAAGCACATAACAAAGTAAATCCTTTGCTTAATCAATTACTCTAAGATCCCTTGATTTAGAATGTGAGTCACAAAGCTCCACTCAGAAACACCTTTTCATAATTGCAAATCTGTAGAGGGAGTGGAGAAGAGATGCAAGTAGATGTGTTTGGGTTTGCGATGTTTACCTCTGCACATTTTGTGTGTCAGAACCATACGCCCAATTCACTTTACTGTGTCAGAATATTGATAATTTTACATCTGCTTTTTATTTTTATTATTGGTTTAAAGCAGGGTTCTCAATCTTGGCACTACTGATATTTTGGACTGGGTAATTCTTTATTGGGTAGGAGGGATGTCATGGGTGGGAGAGATGGAAGCGGATGTGGCTTTTCTGTGCAGTGAAGGATGTTTAACAGCATTGTCGGCAGCTACCCACTAGAAGCCAGTAGCATCATCCCCCAGTCATGATAATCAAAAATTTCTGCTAACATTGCCAAATGTCTCCTGGGTTTAGAGCCACTGATGTAACGTGCTAAGCTACATGACAAAATGATTTTTTTAAAGAGTTTGCCTCATTAATTTATTTAGAATGTTATTGGTAATAATATGGAATAATCTATGAGTTTAAGTGAGCTCCTATTACCACAACTGACACTGGAAAAACTCATGAAATTATAAAACATGTCAATGACTTTCAAATAGCAAACCATAGTACAAAACTGTCACCAGAATGACCAAATTTGTAACAAAACAGCAGGAACTTTATTTCCCTTTGGAAGAAACATACATGTTTCATTAATTACTGTGTCAAGAAAAAAACCCTATTTGTTAATCAAATAGTTGAAAGAATTACATGTTATTATTGAAGATGCTGTCTTTTTATTTGCAAAATACCCATAATTCAACTCTACTGAATCTTTGATGTGCAGTGTTTCATGTATAATAAGACCATTATGTTAATATAACAGATGTCTTTCAAACTGTCAAACATTAATTATAATTAACAAGAGTGTTTTTAAAATAAGATTAAATTGTGACTTATTTTGAATTATGGTTCAACAAGCAAATGTTCTTTTTCAAAGACTGAATATTGGCTGATCATAGTAAACAGTGATTGCAAGCGAATTTTTTTTATTCTATGCTTTAAAAAATGTGATATTTTATGTGCTATCTGTATGGAGTGAAATGGGTATTTGCTATATCCATTGTATAAATGTGCCTGAATTAGACACCATTTGAACAAAATCCTAATTTTAAAAACCTTATCAAGACTTATTGAGGATTCTAAAACCACGTAGTAATCTTATTTAGTAAATTTGTAATCATTTAATTTTAGTAATATTTAGTGTCTGCAGAAGATGAGATTGAAATCTCCGTTAGGTTTTTCAAACAAAATCTCAAAATATAAGAATATTACAAAATATTTTATATCTAGGTATATCAATATCTGTTTCATAAATGGTAAAAAGTACTTAAAATGTACATATATAATGCATGCCTATTTGACTTGCAATTTTCTGATTACACTATCATTTATACAGAAATTTAACATGAAAATATTAAAACTACATAATGAAAAAGACTATTGCCTAATTTTGATAGTACTTGAGCTTTGCAGATTTCATATATCTGTATCTATCTATCTATCTATATATAACATTCATTGCTCTAAAATGTCGGCTGTTAAAATCATGTGGTACCGTTAAAATCCACTAGCTTTAGAATCAGACTGAGCCTCAAATCCCTGATTTACCAGTCACTAGGGATGTGAACATGGGCAACTCATCTAACAACTATCTCTGTCCAACTTCCTCATTTGTAAAACGGGGAAACTTCAGAATAACACCTATCTGTCACCTTGTTGCTGTTCTTTGTTTAATTTTGTTTGTGTAATTTGCTCAACCCCATCTGGACACTTGGTAAAAGTTCAGTAGATGTTAATTCCACTAGCCTTCCATATGAGAAGTGCTAAAATTTGACCTATGACACAAGTCGCCAATTATTGACCTATGTCATCCAGTTTACTAAGGAAAGGGCATACTGTGGAAACCTGTCCACCAAACTCTCATCCCAATGTTCTTCTGACTCTTCATTAAAAGGAGTATCTTCTTCCACCTATAGTTGAAGACCACCCAATGGATCCCCTCTTCTATTCATTCCCTATATTCATTGTTCTTCCTTCCTTAATTTAGCCAGGATATCAGGGTGCCTCTGCTTCAAATATTGCCCTTCCTCCTCCTCTGCCTCCCTCTGTTATATGCCCACACAATTGTGATCATGTGGTGGTAGAACAAAAATCACAAAGTTTTGCCATTAAGACAGATGTTTAATTATGTTACAATGGGAGAGTCATGAAATCTGTTTCTGCCCAATGATGGGTTACATTTTTATCTTATATTTTATTTGAAATTTGTTCTTCTCACTTCACCAGATTTTAAATATAGCTCCCATGTATAGAAGTAGTTTTGACCATTTGTGTTAATAGACAATATTTTCCGCAAATAGCAACAAAGATATGAATTAAAAGATTTGTCTAACTCCATATAGTTGGCTGAACAATCGTCTCAAAAGATATCCACAACCTACTCCCTGGAACCTATGAATGTTGCCTTATATGGCAAAAAGGACTACACAAATGTAATTAATTTAAGGATCTTGAGATGGGGAGATTATCCTGGACTCTCAGGGTGGACTGTAAATAGAATTAATCAGTGATCTTATAAGAAGGAGGCAGAGAGAGATTTGACACTGAGAAGAAGAGGAAAAACAAATTTGACATAGAACCAGAGAATGCATTGATGTAGCCACAATCCAAGAAAAGCCAGAACCCACCAGAACTTGGAAGAGGCAAGAAATGAATACTTCCCTAAAGCCTCTGGAGGACTGCATCCCTGCTGATGCTATAGTTTCCTTGTTTTTTGTTTTGTTTTGTTTTAATATATTTTTACTTATTTTAAAATGATACTTAGATTACATAAAATGTTACATAAAAAAATATAAGGTATTCCCATATGCTCCACTCCCCACACCTCCCACATTTTCCCACCATTAATAGCATACTTTATTAATGTGGTAAATTCATTGCAATTGATGAACACACTTTGGAGCATTGTCACTAAGCATGGATTATAGTTTTCACTGTAGTTTATACTCTCTTCCACTCAATTTTGTAGGTTATGGCAGGATAAAGGCCTGTATCTGTCATTGCCATGCCATTCAGGACAATTCAAGTCCTGAAAATGCCCCCATATTACACCTCTTTTTTCCTCTCCCTGACTTCAGCACCTCCAGTGGCCGCTGTCTCCACATAAATGATATACTTTCTTCCATTGCTAGAATCACAATAAGTCTATAGTGGAATACCAGTAAGTCCACTCTAGTCCTATTTTATTTCCCAACACTGAGGATTCTGGGGTGGTGATGCCCACTCCACCTCTGAGAGGGGGCTTCAATACCACATGGCTGATGGGTGGGACTCTCTTGCTTGCAGTTGTAGACTCTCTTGGTTCCTTGGTGTGGTGGTTGTGCATCCTCATCTCCTTCTTAGTTGTCCTGGGTGAGTCCAATGAACTGGAGAGGAGGTGTTGCAACTCAGCTAAGGCTCATGACCCAGCTGGTACATAGACAGACTAGAGATTCAAATCTCTTGGAGATACAACTACCAATACCAGCACCAACTATAGGTTCAAGCAGAAGGGACAGAAGAGGCATGTGTAGAGAAGTCACATCTGAGTCCAACTCTGTCACACTCAGAAGCATAAACTACAAAATAGGGCCCACTGGCAAGGCACCATACACTGTAGCTATCTGCCATGACCATTGGAACTGGGTATTTCCAGAGCCCTGAGGAACCCCACTCTTTATGGTAGTATCTACTTTGACAGTCTATGAGATCCTGCTGAGAAGTGCATAAGCCATTACCTCACTGATGATGTCTCAACTCACTTTGAAGTCTCTTAGCCATATAAACTCATTTGTTTTTACCTTTTCCCCCTTTTATTCAAGGTCTTTTTCCAGTTGCATTGCTAGTTGATGCTTGGTAGTAATCCCTCGTTGCCAGGGAGGTTCATCCCTGGGAGTCATGTCCCACACTGGGGAGAAGGTAATGCATTTATATGCTGAGTTTTGATGTCTTAGTTTTGCCACAGTCATCATTATTTGGACTTTGGCTTCTGGGATTGTGAGGAAATAAATTTATGTTATTGTAAGCTATAACATTTTTTATAATTTCTTACAGTAGTCACAGTAAACTAATTCAGATTTTGATAATGAGAGTGGGGTGCTGCTGTAATAAATATCTAAAAATGTGGAAGTAGTTTTGAAATTGGGTAATGGGTAGAGGTTGAGAGAAATTTAAGGTTCAGGATAGAAAAAACCTAGAATGTGGAAAGCAGAACTTGTAAACAATGACCTTGGATATTTACTTGAGAAGATTTCCAAGCAATGCATTGAAGATATAGCTGGTTTCTTTTTGTTGCTTATAGCAAAATGCAAGAGGAATTAAATCAATTGAGGGAAGAACTGTTAAACAAAAAGGAACAAGTACTTCATGATTGGGAAATTCTCTTCCTATCCAGATTGCAAAAGATGCTAAAATTAGGAGAGTCACTGCTAGGAAAAGTGTGCCTGAAGAGAAAGCCAAAGGTGAGGCTGTATAGCCATTGACTTGTGCCTCAAAAGGATAAAAAAACCAGAGTATTCCCTACATAGAGGGTTCCTTAAATAGAGTAAGCATGTTGCTCAAGGATTCCCTTCACTATCTAAGTGGAATCCAGGAATAGGGATGATATTATTTAGGAAAGATCTTTAAAACTAAGCAAATAATATTTATTGAGTTATTTTTACATTCCTCCAAGAAAGTAATTTTAATATAGATTATTTCTTGAAAACTCATAATACCACCTGTGTGAGCAAAGTATAATTATTGTCATTTTACATGGCCAAAAATATCAGAGTTTTATGGTTGTAAGCAACAGGGACCACTGCAATTGACTTAAAAAGAAAAATAGGTGCTTATTGAAAGACTTCAGATTGTAGATGTAAATGAGGATATAAAAATTTACACATTGGAAGGAGAAATCTCAGGATAATTTTGGAGGTCTCTGATGTTCAGACAACCAAAACAAATGGATAGAATCTTCAGGATGACTATCAGAATAAATCACCTCTAAATCTTTTCTCTATTTGTGTCACTTCACACAGGGGTTCATTACCCTGTAGGGCAGGCCTTATTAACTTTTGTTCCACAGACCTCTTTGCGGACCCCTTACTAAGTCCACACTATACTGTGTATTATTTACTAAATATATCACATCCACACAGGAATAATGTTTTTTTGAATTTTCAATCCAAGTTCATGGATCCCCTGAAATCTTTCCACAGACCCCTTGGGGGTCCTTGGGCCCCTCGTTAAGAACCGCTGCTCTAGGGAGAGGTTGAGTGACTTAGCTTGCAACAAGAATTCACATTGTGTGTCTGAAAAGGGCAGAAAACCTGACTTGAAAGTTCCATTAAGAGCACAAGCAATAGGGAAGAACAATTCCCAAAGAAATAAGTGAGATGCTGAAGGAAGGTGGAATGGAAGCTGAACAGACTAAAAACAAGCACACAGGAAACAAATGCTCTCTACAATGAGCACTCCAGTGGTCCAGTGACTTGCCCAGAGTTACCTATTCATAAAATGAGTCCGTACTCAGATGACTTGGTTTAAATTAATGAGTTACAGATGCCTAACACCTGCTGACTTTCACCGATGTAGTTTTCAGTTCTCCCATGTACACTATAAGGATATTGGGTAAATATGACCTTTAATACTTCTCCAAACTTTTAGCTTTCCCCTTGTGTGACTGAACCTGCTACTTTTAGGCATTGGATGGTTTTTATCACTGACAGCAGACATATTCACTTCATTCTTAATTATATAGACAGAAGCTATGTAGTGACAATATCTCTTCAAGGCTAGAATACTTCCCTAATAACATGAACAAAATTGTATCTCATATCAATCTTGTCCCACTGACTTGACTGTAGTGATTTAAAGCTTTCATTCTTTGAATTCAAAATCTAATTTTTAATGCACTTTCTGTCAGCTGTCTTCATGGATTCTAAATGAGTTTCTGTCATCCTGACAGACTTTCAGATAAATTGAAACTTAACTAGAGAAAAAATAAATATTAAAAAACAATTTGTTTCTGAATAGAATAAACGGGATATACATTTTGGTTATCTTCCCCCTAAATTGTCATTGACTTCTCTGTATTGGTGAACTGATGAGCATGTGTGATGATCAACTACTTCTGTAATTTACGGTCTGACAATGGATTGTAGGCAAATTGCCAAGCTGACTTTGACTGAACCCATTAAGCATTATTCCTTTTCAAGCACAATGACCTGAAGAAAGGCTCAAGTCATTCTTTTTCCAGCATAACCTAAAATTATGAAGCATTTCAGCTATTATTTCCTCCAAACATTCACTTTAATTGGGTGAGTAATCATTTTACTTGAATAAAAGCCATTATGATGGCTAAAGGTGGGAAATAAGGAAATACTGTTGTTCCCTTTACTTGGTAAAGGATGGGGAGGTGGGAGGGAGGGAGTGGGATGGGGGAGAGGCATTTAATGAGGCTCAATCCAGTGCAGGAAATTTTAGCTGCCCAAGATATTCTCCACCAATCCTTCAAATTACTTGGTTTCCTGAAAACAAGACAGAAACAGCCTCATTTATAAAACAATTTACTATCTAAATGTAGTGTTCCTTCTCTCTTCAGAATCTCAAAACACACTCCAGTATGCAGTGCTCCATTTATAGATGGAAAACCTGAGGCTCCCTGAGGACAAATACATGTCATACAGCTGGTTGATGGCAGACAACAGATCAGAATCAAGCCTTTTGCCTCCTTAATCCAGTGTGATTTCCCTATCATCTCACTGCCTTTATTACAGAGGTCCATAATTAACTTCCACCAGATGTTAAACAGATTCTTGTTTCGATGGAACTACCCTGAAAGTTTTTGTTGTTGTTTTTGAGAATGTTCACCATCAAGTATCCTTATATTCTTAGGATCAAGTTTTGGATTTAGGTCCCCAGCAATTATTTCCATTATTCCATGCTGGCTGAGGAGAGAAAACCTTGGTAAAACCTGACTTGAAGAAAATTCCTCAGTCTCAATTGGAGAAGTTTTGTGAGGAGAAACAATGCTATTCAGCCTTGAGCAAAGCATTTAAATTACTTGGACCCCATGTCATCAGCTATAAAATAGGAATATCATTCCTTTAAGAATTAAATGAGCTGATACATGGAAAAGCATATGGCACATTGTAATATACTTATGATAATGAGACAAAATTTCTCCAAATGGAGAGTCATTTCTTCTTTGTGATGACTGGGAATTAAGCAGGAGTGAGGTAGTATACTACAGAATAGCCACAGCAGATATTTTTGCTGCCTTGCCAGTCTCCTCAGGGCTCACCAATTCTATACCTGCTGAAAGTTCCTAAGGCCAGCACTTGAAGACTTTCCTGGCATGCTTGCCTGGTGACAGAGACACCAGGACTGCCAAGCTTTAATATCCCCTGGCAATAGCCCTTGGCCAACAATCAGTAGGATTTGCAGGATAAATACTTCAGCTTCTTTTTGCCTCAGTTCTTTTATAATTACTACGTTTGTGATACTGTTATATTAATAATCTTGAAGAAATAATTTCCGAGCCAGCTGACTAAATCAAATGTAAAATTTTTATACTTTCTCCCTCCCCTCATCCCCTTCCTTTATAACTGTCTGGCACCATCACCTTAAGGCAGAAGAGGTGGTGATGCCAAATCACTAGCCATAGTATTTTATGACCCTAGGAGAGGAAGTAAAATATCAAGGACATGGAAATACTAGGAACCCTTCTCTATAAATCATAATGTTGAACTTACCAATAGAGGCATAAATCTTAAAAAATCAAAGAAAATAGCCTCAGAACCTATTTCTGTATTTTAAAAGACCGGTTGATAGGATGAAAGGAGAGGAGAGTAAGAAGATGGAAATTTATTTCAATTTCAGAGACTATAAAATCTTTGTAAAATGGTTTTTTTTTTTATTGTATTTGCTTCAAGCTTGAACTAGTTCATTGCCTGACTCATGGGACATATTAAATGTCTTATGACCAATAAAATATCATTTTATTTGTACATGGCTAAAAGCATAAGTTTTGGCACCAGACTGCTTGTGTTTGAATCCCAGTTCTGCCATTAATGATCTGTATGACCATGAGCAAGGTATTGTGCCTCAATGTCCTTATTTATAAAATATAGTTTACTTTGATGCATACTGTCATAGTGTAATTGAAAGAATTACATTAGTTGATATGTATAAACCCTGGTACAGAGTGAGCACCAGAGTAGCATTTGCATTATTTTAGCATATATTCTATGAACTTATGTACTCATCACCAACACACATATATAGATAGAATTTATCCATACATAATTCAGAACACTATACAGGTATAATATAATTAGTATACACATTTAGCATAATGACCAGAAAATGTGACTTTGGTGGCAATGTTGGCTAATCCCATTAAAAAACAATCTCCCTCCTGTGGGGAGTTAAACAGAGTCTCTCTGGGAGCTCTATGATAGCTTCCAACCCTAAATAATTAAAAATCCTCTTAGCACCATTTGAAATACATCTTCCAAAACCATTTTTCAATTCTCCCTTCATGGGTTAAATTTATTTCCTTCCTGTTTCAAATGAAATTATCAATCCTTTTCAAAGAAAAAAAAATAACGTAAATAATCATTACCTATCACATTAATTGGAGTCATTTTCTTCCTGGGAGTTTCTGGGTAACATAGTCCTTCCCTGATCAGCCTGCTGATCTGAGATTAATATTCAGGGCATCCTGCAGTTGCTCTTCCCCTCCAAGTAGTGATATAGAGGATCTAATAGAGCATCAGAGAGGGAACTCAACAGTCATCACTGGGACTACTGACAATCTCCTTGCATTTTAGCTCCAGTAAAGACTATAAGAATTTCCATTGCACAAAGCATAAATCATTGTCTTTTGGAATAAAGATAGGAAAAGTGAAAAATAAAAAGAAAATAGAAATGTTCATTGAAATCCTGCATAAGTCTACTCAGCACAGAATCTGTTCTTCAGCTACAAAAAAAAACAAAAAACAAAAAAACTGCCAGATTCCAGGTCGGGTCACATCTTTCTTTCCTTTGCCTGGTATTCCTTAAAAATGATTATTCCTTGTCTATCTAGTAAATTTGAAGATTCACTCTTAATTGGAAGATTTTTATCCTAGATATTTCAAGGTAACTGGTTAATTTGGAAGAAGAAATGCCAAAGGGAAATAATATTTATTCAAAGTCAGCTATATCTCAGACACTTTCACTTAACATACATCATCATTTAATCCTTACCTCAATCCTTTGAGATATTATTATCTTCCTTGTATAACTGAGTAATCAGAAGCTCAGATATGTTGATGAATTTGCCAAGTGCCACATATTGGTTAAATCTGCAGTCAGAATTAGAACTCAGGCCCCCCTTACACTAAAGTCCATATTTGATCTACTTATACTGCACAGCTGACATAGCAGCAATTTGGTGAAGAAAAAAATTGTGTTGCTTGAGTCCTGAATATAGGAGTTTGTCCATGGGCACTTCACATAAATAGCACCTACATGTGGAACAGTAATTTCGAGTTTCAAATCATGGCTCTAAAATTCTTTCATACTTCTATCAGAGGTAGGATCTATGACTTCCACCTTGAATCTGAGTAGGGTTATGCTTGCTTTGGGTAGAAATGACACTGAGCAACTTCTAAGTAGGATCATAGCAGGCGCTAGAACTCCCTTCTTGTTTACTGGAACACTTTCACTTTGAGCCCTGAACGTCCATAAGAAGACTAACCACTCTGAGGCCAACATATTATGAGGAAGTCAAGTAAAGTGGATATTCCACATGGAGATGCTTGGGTTGACAGTCCTTGGCTTTGAGTGATCTCAAACCAAACTCCAGACATGTCATTGAATAAGATCCTCAGCCTTCTCGCTAGTTGCCCCAGGACCAATGTGTTGGAAATACAGATGGGCTCCAATATTTCCCCTGCCTGAATTCCTGACCTCAGAATCTGTGAGCATAATAAATTAATTATTTTAAGTGACCAAATTTGAGGATACTTTCTTATATATAAAAGATAATGTAAATGAATACAAAGTTTTTACTGAATTCTAAAAGTATACAGGACAATTCTAGGGAAGGGGCAAGATGGTGGCAGAGTAAGGAGCTCCAAGAGTCAGCTTGTCCTAGAGTATAGTTATTAATCACCCAGAGTTATTTAAAGCACCTGTAGGGGGATCCTGGAGACTAGAAGAGCATCCTGCAACATCCTTGGAAGAACAGAAGGAGGAGACTGCCCATCTGCAGTGAAGATTCATGAGCAGAGCATTTCACAGAAGGGAGGCTGGTGCCCATCCCTCTTTGGTGGCACAAGAGGCCTCAGAACTCTTCCCTGGCTGGAGTTGGAAGCTACATTTCCCAAAAACGGGAGGAAGAGATGGTTGAGCACTGACTTCAGCTACTGATTTAAATTTAAAGTTTATTCTATGGGTAATGGAAGGCCATTGAAGATACTGAGCTTTGGAAAGATAATTCTGGTAGTATATAATGAAAGTTGAGAAACTGAAACTAGAGAAAATAATTAATAGATTCTATCAATATTCTAAATCAGGAATGAAGAGCAAAATAAAGTCAGTTTTAAATGGAGTACTGGAAATGGGAATGTACTACTGTTACTTTAGAGGAAATAGAAGTGATTTAACTGAAAATAAAAAGAAGAAAAGCATGAAGCACCTGTTAAGTCATAATAGAAGAAATGCAAGGTGAAAAGAAATAATATTTTCAGATACATTTAGTACAGTTTAATAATAGACACTTTTTCTACTTTTCTTTTAAAGAATCCAGTCACAGTTGATATGAGGGATAGACGCAATAGTGATTCCTATTATTTGACTTGCCTTGAGACTTCATGATATATATGTGCTGGGCTTTTGTGTTCCTTTTATATTTGTTTCTAGACATAACCCTTGGAAATGGAACATTTTTTCCCATCTACCCTCACCCTTTCAATATAATTCAGTTTCATGAAAAATCATTGTCTTCTAAAAATTACATGGTTAATATAAAATTTCTTATTTTCCTATCTTAATTCCAATAAATCTGTAATTATTCCTAGAAAGAGAAAAAAAAATCTGAAGCAAGTTCTTCACTACTTAGAGGGTCTCCTTTGTGCCATTTCTAATGTCATTTTTCATTGGTCATTCTTTCCAATTCAAGACTAAATTAGAACTACTTCATAATTGCTATTTATGAAACAAAAGGCCCAAATGATAAGACAGTGGTCTGATTTAGGTCTCATTTATTGCACACCTGTTGTAAGCACTGCCTTGTCACTTCATAGACTTGTGATTTGTCATCATCCTTACTTTAAACAAGAGAAGATCAAGGTTTACAGAAGTCAAACAGCTAGTACATGATAGAGCTAGGAATCATACTTATGTCTGAAAGAGTCCAAATTCCATGGTCTTTACAAATTGGTTATCCGGATTCCAAGGATATTTCACTGAATACAATAAAAGTCTTTGTGATGGTTAAGCTAATGTGTCTACTCAGCCAGGTGATGATGCCCAGTTGTTTGGTCAAGCAAGCACTGGATTAACTGTAATACAAGGGCATTTCATGGACTTCAATCATTAGTGAGTTGATTGCATAGAGGGTTGGTTACATCTACAATCAACTGAGATTATCATCAGCAATGACTGACATCTCATCCAATCAGTTGAAGGCCTTAAAAGGGGAGGTGATTTCAGCATTCAGAGAAAGAATTCTCATCTCTAATTCAGACAGCCAGTGTCTCCTAGGAAAGTCATGAAGGACCTTTATCAGAGCCCCTGATATGCAGACTGCCCTATGGAATTTGGACTTGTACATCTCTGAGGTCATGTGAGGCAATTTTACAAAATCTCATACTATTTACAGGTATCTCCTGTCAGTTCTATTTCCCTAGAGAATTATGACTAAGACAGCTTGATTCCAGGAGTAGAGATCTTGAGAAAGAGAATCTTAAAAATGGGATTTCTGAATTGGTTCTGGGACTTTTTGCAATTGACTCTTTACTCTGTTTGATTCAAAGGCACTAATGACACTGTTTCTAATAATCAAGAGGCAACTGACAACCCATGACATGAGTTGACAATGGAAGTACACAAAATATTACCAATGGATATGACTACTTTCATGCTAATAAGAGGCAGGGATCTGGTGAGAGTTTCTTTAATACCTTAACAGAGTTTTGTCCTGTTGAAAGGTAGAATGATGTTGGCTACTTGTTTCTAAATATGCTGGATAAAGTTACAAAAGATAAGGATGATCTGAAGGCTTCAAATTTGTATCTTAATGCTGCATGAATGATGTGAAAGTTTCTATGTGTGCTCTGAAAGAAAATCTTGTTTTGTGCAGTCACAGACTTGCGATCTCTGAAAACCAGACTCAAATCTCATTGTCTGAGTAACAAACTTACAATGGAAACTAAAATCTCAACCTTGTAGGGTGTCTGCTGTTAAATTGAGGGCATTGATTGGAAAGGAGTGGAACCCTGAGGATTGGGATGGAGACATATGGGTTAATGATGATATCAGTGGAGGACACTGAATGCCTAAATTCTGCTGAGACTGATAGAGAAACATGTTATGGTTTACACTGAGGAAGCTACCCAATGTCAAGTTTGCATCACTCAACCTCCAAGCTTCCCCAAGGAGTTCAGACCTACTCCCTGCCCTGAGGCAGGTATCTCCCAATGTCAAGCCTGCACTCCACAATCTCCGGCCTGCCACCAAGGAGTTTCCACCTCTACCCTGCCCTGAAGAAACCATCACAGTCTTCTTGCCTGATCCAGACATGAAAATGCTTATACACTTGATTTGGGCCAAGAGAGAAAAGTTTCAAAATACTGCTATTAATCTTCACAGTTATTTTTCTGGAATTTCAAAACCTACCCTTCTATTGAAATGGCAATTCGTTAACAAGTACAATAGAGATCTGAAAAGGTAGAAATCACTTACATTTTTACATTGTTTAACTTTATTTCAGTTCTTATTTTATCTTCTTGAACCCTAATATTTTCTCACACAGACCCTCAGATATTCAGAAGGATTAACTTTCTAAAGAAATAAAAATAGCTTTTCCTTAATTTATTGCTTATGACTTCACAGGTTGTCATGTTTTAAATTATCTTCACAGCCAATCTTGAGTTGTCAGTGATATAATGTACTTGCTGCTGACCTGGAAGTGTGCAACTCATTAAACTTACCAGAATAAAGGTATGCAATTGTTTGATCATATCTATTCAATTTGTAGACCCATATACACCACAGTTGACCCAAATGGAAAATTAGTCAATGCTAACCTTTATCCTGGAGGAATGATTATCTAAAAACTTTGAAGAAGACTCCAAAATCAAATTTAGTAGAATCTTGGTTGTGTGTTTTATATGGCTTAAACAGTGAAGCACATCTGCCATATCTTACACTCCTTTGAATATCTTTTGTTACATCTAATGCAGTTTGCCACTGCTGATTATTATTCAATAAGATACCAAAGGATGGATTTGCTTCTTGAACTAATGAGGTTATATTTATGAAAAGTAAATTAAAGAAAATTATCAAAATGGGGAAAGAAAACAAAAGAAATAAATAAAAATGAAAATGAGATAGGAGAAAATGTCATCATTCATTCACAAATATTTATTGAATACTTAATATTTGCCAATTACTGTTCTAAGTGCTGATAGTACAAGAGTGACTAAAAGAGACTAAATCCTGCCTTCAGGGAACTTACATAATCATAGAAAGAGGATAAAGTGAGAAAATAGGCAAGTAAAATTCATATTAGATTGTTGTACATGTACAATGACACATATTAAACAGAATAAAGAAGGAAGGGACTTCTGGTGAAAGAATGACAGGGAAGGCAGCACATTTGAACAGATGCTCAAATGAGAAGGAAGTGAGAAGCAAACATTACACACCTACATTTTCTGGGGAAAAGACATTTCAGGCAGAACAATTAGTGTAGAGTCCTTCAAGAATGAGCATGCTTAGCATATTTAAGGGACAAGGAGGCCTGGGTGGCAGAAGTGGAGTAAACTAGTAGAGAAACAAAGGAAATTAGAGAAGGGAGGTTCCAGTCAACCAAGATGATGACAAAAGATGCTCCAGAATGCCATTTCCCCACAGAATCTTTAAACAACTAGCAAAATGAGGAAGAGCTATCTTGCTAAAAACTCCAGAAAACAGTTAATGTTTACAATAACTAGGCAAATGCCAATTCAAGAAAACATGATTTTAAGAATGGTAATGACTTCTGAGAAAAGGGAGGATTAGAGAGGTAGAAGGCTCACTTCCCCCCCAGAAAAAAAGTAAAAAAGTAGCTAGAGGACAGGCAAAGACTGTCTGGAAGGATGTTCTGGGGCTTAGAACACCAGGGGAAGGTGAGACACTGATAAGAAGAGAGATGGGCAAAGGAAAGGATTCATAGCTGGCTGAAAAATGCAGTGAGTAGAGCTATAAAAGAATAGGTGCTGTTTGCATCTATGGAGTGAATAGCAGTCTATGGACTGCCAGGACTGTAGGCTGCAGTGGCTGTGGACTGAGGAGATTGCATGAATCTTCTCCCTAGGAAAGGGGAGAGGGCAAAGCCTACAACAAATTCAGATTTTGGCCAGGGAACTTGGTCTGCAGCATTGGAGGGGTCTCATGTTTCCAGACTGGGTGGGAACATGACATTGTTTGCTCTGAGAACTGGCAGGGAGCTAAAGATAATTTGCCTTCTCAAACAACCTTCCTACTTCCCCAGGCTTGATGCTGAGGAGGAAGAGGGAGGGAGGGTATGGCCAATCAAAGGAGGAGAACAGCCACTGAGAAATTTTGTGAGATTGGCCAGCCCTGAAGACATTGCTTCTGCACCACTCAAGGAGTTACATGGAATGCATTCCCCCCAGGACCTGGCATCTGGGTTTAAAGGTCTGCAAAAAGAGCCATCTGCTGGCCAGACCAAAAAAGGAAAAATAACAATAAATAAATAAAAGAGGCAGCAGGTGCTTTAATTGCTACCTTTTCCAGGGACCTTGGAAACTAGACTGTACCTCATTACTGGGTCCATAGTTCTGGTTTGAGCAGTTAAACAGGGCAATCCTAAATATCCACAACAAGTTGAAACAAGAGTAAAAGAACAGTAATAGCACACAGTTACTTAACAGTAAATCACTAGGCAAGAAGGAAAAACTGCATATCAGAGTATACTCAGCATTAGAATTAGATGCCTAGAAATCAACAACAAATTACAAGCCATACAAAGAAAAAGGAAGATATGACTCAGACAAAGGAAAAAATCAAAGCTCCAAATGAGACACAGGACTTAAAACAGCTAATCAAGGAGATTCATACAAATCTCCTAAATCAAACCATGGAGTTGAAGGACAATATGGCTAAAGAAATAAAAGACATTAAGAAAACACTGAGTAAGCACAAAGAAAAATGTGAAATCTTGCATAGAAAGAGTTTATGGGAATGAAGGGTGCAATAAGTGAGATTAACAATTCAATAGTGGCACACAACAGCAGATATGAAATCATGGAAGAAAGAATCAGTGACATAGAGGAAAGAAAAATTGAAATTGAAGTGAGAGAACAACAGAGAAAGAAAACAAATGGAAAAAAAATTGAACAGGAGCACAGGGAATTAGATGATAACATGAAGCACACCAGCATTGTGTTGTGGGAGTTCCAGAAAGAGATGAGAAAGGGAAAGGGACAGAGAGAGTATTTGAGGAAATAATAGTCAAAAATTTCCCAACTGACATGAAAGACATGAATATTACTTGTCCAGGAAGCACAGCTTACTTTGGCTAGAATAAATACAAATAGACCTACCCCAAGACACATAATATGCAGAAAGCCATATGCCAAAGATAAAAGAATTCTGAAGGCAGTGAAGAGAAAGGAAGCATCACATATAAGGGATGTCCAGTAAGACTTAGTGTGAATTTCCCATCAGAAACCCTGACACTAAGAATATAGTCATATGATATAATGAAGAAACTGAAAGAAAAAATAATGTCAGCCAGGAATTCTTTATCTGACAAAACTTTACTTCAAATATGACATGAGCTTAAAATATTTACAGATAAACATAAACTAAAAGAGTTCTAAACAAGAATCGAGCACTGCAGGAAATACCAAAGGGAGTTCTGCAGCCAGAAAAGAAAAGAGAAGAGCAAAAGTCTTGGAGGAGAGTGTAGAAGTGAGGACTATCAGAAACAGTAACCAAAAAGAGGGAAAAAAATGGTAAAAAAAAAAGATACGGCATATGAAAGCCAAAGGATGAATTGGCTGAATTAAGTAATGCCTTTACAGTAATAACATCAAATGTTAATGGATTAAACTTCCCAATCAAAAGATATAGGCTGACAGAATGGATAGAAAAACAAGAGCCATCCACATGTTATCCACAGGAAACACACCTTAGAACCAAGGATGCACACACACTGAAGGTGAAAGGTTGGAATAAGATATTTCGCACAAATAGTAACAAAAAAGAAGAGAAAGAAAGAGAGCAGAGGTAGTTATACAGGTGTCAGAGAAAACATTTTAAATGTTTTTTTAAAAAGTGGTAAGAGATACAGAAGACCATTATATATTAATAATAGGGACAATCTACTAGGAAGGAGTAACAGTAAAAAATATCAATGAGCCTAAACAGGGTGCCACAAAATACATGAGGCAAACTCTGGCAAAACTGAAAGGAGAAATAGATATCTCTGCAATAACAGTCGGAGACTTCAACATGACGTCACATCAACAGATGGAACAATTAAGCAGAAGATCTACAAGGAACGGAGACCTTGAGCAATATGATAAACACGTTGGACCTGAGAGGCCTATACAGAACCCTGCATCAAAATCAGCAGGTTATACATTCTTCTCAAGTGCTCATGGATATTTCTCTAAGATAGATCATTTGTTGGAACACGAAACAGTTCTCAATTGATTTTAGAAGACTGAAATTATAAAAGCATCTTCTCTGTTCATAATGGAAAGAAGTTGGGAATCAATAAAAGTGGGAAAAGGGAAATTTGCACATACATAGATGCTAAACAACACACTCCTAAATAATCAGTGCATCAAAGAAGAAATTGTAAGAGAAATTATAAGATACCTTGAGACAAAGGAAAATAGGAAAACAACTTACCGAAAATTATGGGGTACAGTGAAGACAGTGCTGAGAAGAAAATTTACAGTTCTAAATGCCTAAATTACAAAAGAATAAAGATCTAAAGTCAAAGATCTAACTGATCTTCTAGAGAAACTAGAAAAAGAAAAGCAAACAGAAAGAAATAAAGAACAAAGATTAAAGCAGAAATAAATGAAATTGAGAACAACAACAACAAAAATAGAGAAAACCAACAGTACCAAAGCTGGTTCTTTGATAAAATCAATAAAATTGATAAAACCTTAACAAGATAAACAAAGGAAAAAGAGAAAAGATGCAAGTAACTAAAATCCAGAATGAAAGGGTGACATTACAACTGACCCCACATAAATAAAAGGGATCATAAAAAGATATTATGAGAAATCATATGCCAATAAATTAGATAACCTGGATGAAATGGACAAATTCCTAGAAATGCACAAACAACCTACATTGACTCTATAACAAACCAATCAAAAGCAAAGAGATTGAATTAGTCATCAAAATCGTCCAACAAAGAAAAGTCCAGAACCAGATGGCTCACCCAAACATTTTGAGAATTACCACCAATCCTGCTTAAAATGTTCCAAAAAATTGAAAAGAAGGGAAAATTATCCAACACATTTTATGAAGTCAGCATCATCCTAATACCAAAGCAGGATAAAGACACTTCAAGAACAGAAAATTACAGACCAATCTCTCTAATGCACATAGATGCAAAAATTCTCAACAAAATGCTTGCAAATTGAATCCAACAGCAAGTAAAACAATTATACAACATGATCAACAGGGTTTTATTCCTAGTATGCAAGCTTGGTTCAAAATATGAAAATCAATTAGTGTAATATACCATATTAGCAAATTGAAGGACAAAAACTACATAATCATCTTAATTGATGCAAAAAAGGCATTTGGCAAAACCCAACATCCTTTCTCTTTTTAAAAAAGATTAATTTTATTTATTTATTTCTCCCCATTCCCTCATTGTTTGCATATGCTGTGTCTGCTCGTCTTTTTTTCAGGAGGCATGGGGAACTGAACCCGGGACCTCCAATGTGGGAAGGAGCCACTTATCCAGCTAAGCCGCCTCTGATCCCTGCTTTGTTGTGTCTCTCATTATGTGTTTCCTCGTGTCTCTTGTTGTGTCATCTTGTTGTATGAGATCACTGTGTCAGCCAATCAAGTCAGCTCACTGTCTTCCTTAGGAGGCATTGGGAACTGAAGACAAAAACACTTCAAAAGATAGGTATAGAAGGAAAGTTCCTCAACATAATAAATGATATATATGAAAAATCCATGGTCATTTTTGTACTCAATTGGGGAAAAATTGAAAGCTTTCCCCTCTAAGATCAGGAACAAGACTAGGATCCCCACTGCCACCACTGTTATTCAACATTCTGTTAGAAATTCTAGCTAGAGCATTTAGACAAGAAAAAACATAAAGAGCACCCAAATTGGAAAAGAGGAAGTAAAGTTCTCACAATTTGCAGGTGCCATTATCCTCTATTTTAAAAGTCCTGAAATATCTACAACAAAACTATTAGAGCTAATAAATGAATTCAGCAAAGTGGCAAGATACAAGATCAATATGCAAAAATCAATACTGTTTCTGTACACTAATAATGAGAAAACTGAGGAGGAAATTAATTTCAAAATTCCATTTACAATAACAACAAATGGAATCAAGTATCTAGGAATTAACTTAACCAGGAATGTAAAGGATCTGTGTTCAGAAACTAAAAAACATTGTTATTAATAAAACAAATCAAAGAAGACCTAAAGAAAGAAGTCTAAATATTATGAGGATGTCATTTCTACCCAAATTGATTTATAGATTCAGTGCAATACCAAATCAAAATTCCAACAGCCTATGTTGCATCAATAGAAAAGTCAATTACAAAGTTTATTTGGAAAGGAAAGGGGTCCTAGTTAGTTAAAAACATCCTAAAAAAATAAGAATGAAGTTGAAGGAATCATGCTTCCTGACCTTGAAGTATATTATGAAGCTATAGTGGTCAAAATAACATGTATTGGCATAAATATAGACACATCGATCAATGGAAGCAAATTGAGAGTTCAGAAATAGACCATTACCTCTATGGTCAACTGATATTCAAGAAGCATACTAATTCCACTTTTCTGGAACAGAACAGTCTCTTCAACAAATGGTACTGAGAGAACTGAATATCCATAACCAAAAGAATGAAAGATGACTCCTATTTCACTTCCTACATAAGAATCAACTCAAAATGGATTTAAAGACCTAAACATAAAAGCCATGACCATAAAGCTCCTAGAAGCTAAAGTAGGAAAACATCTACGGGACCTAATAGTAGGTAGTACATCCAAAGCATGAGCAACAAAAGAAAAAGAGATAAATGGGACATACTCAAAATTAAACACTTCTGTACCTCAAAAGACTTTGAAAAGGGCAAAAGGCAGCTTACAAAATGGGAGAAAATATTTTGAAATCACATATTTGCCCAGAGTCTAATATCTATGATATATAAAGAGATCTTAAAACTCAACAATAAAAAGAAAAACGACCCAAATAAAAAATAGGCAAGAGACCTGAACAGACATTTTTCAAAAGAAGAAACCCAAATGGTGAAAAGCACATTAAAAAAATGTTCAAATCACTGGCTATTAGGGAAATGCAAATAAAAGCTACAATGCGATATCATTTTACACCTACTAGAATGGCTACTATTAATAAAACAGAAAATTACAAGTGTTACAGAGGATGTGGAGAGAGGAATGCTTATTCACTGTTTGTGGAAATATGGAAGGGTACAGCCACTACAGAAGTCTGTTTGTCAATTCCTCAAGAAGCTAGATATAGATCTATTGTGAGACCCAGCGATACCACTACTAGATATATACCCAGAAGAAATGAAAGCAATGACATAAACAGACATCTGCACATCAATGTTCATAACAATATTATTCATGATTGCAAAGAGATGGAAACAGACCAGGTGTCCATCAACAGAGAGATGGAAAAACAAACTGTGGTATATACACAAGATGGAATATTATTTAGCTGTAAGAAAAAATGAAGCCATGAAGCCCAGGACAATATGGATGACATTATGTTGAATGAAGTAAGCCAGGCACAAAAGGACAAATATTGTATGATTTTGTTATTATGAACTAAATATAATGAGTGAACTCCTGGAGATGATAGCTAGACTATAAGTTATCAGAGAAAAGAATGCAGTTAGAGAATAGAAAGCTGAGATTTAACCTGTGCAGAATTGGTAATAATTGTTTATAAATGTCTGGACATGAATAGAAATGCTGAAAGTATATCACAGTATTTGTTATTAGTAGTGCTAATATATGGGTATGATAGTTGTTTATTTTTCATTGTTTTTATTTTGGGGGAGTAATGGAAATGCTGTAATATTGATTGAAGTGATGAATGCACAACTTGATGATTATGCTGATTGCCAATGATTGTACACTTCAGATAAATTATATGGTTTATGAACAAAAAAGTAATAGGGTGGGTTGGAGGAAAAATACACCAAATGTAAGATACAAACTATAGTTAGTAGCAATACTTTCACAATGCCCTTTCATAATTGGTTACAAATACGTCAACACAACACAAGCTATTTGTGGTAGGACGGTGTATGGGAGCCATGTATGATGTTATACTTGTTGTTTTATCAGTTCACAACTTTTACTATACACTTATTATTTATGTATGTTCATGTGTGAATGATATACTTCAATAAATTATTTTTAATAATGAAAATAAAAGATAAGAAGTTTGTGGTGCCCTTGCTGGCCCTTACTTTCTCTTCAGTATGGTGTGAAGTTAGACTGTGCACCTACTGCGGGTCACTGCCCTATATGCTAATGGAGCAGAGTAATTCCCATGCACATATTGTGGTACCTGAATGACAGTTACAAACTACCAGGTGCCAGTGTGAAGTACTAAAGTAGGAAACTTTTCTCTAGATTGTCTTGTTACAACTTGTTCTACAAAATGAGGCAGCTTACAGACAGCTTAAAAAGTATAAAATTAAATCAAAGTGACCTGGGCATAAAGGTTACATGCTTTAAGGCATAAAATAGAGCATCTGGGTGAAAGGAAATTTATTTCAAAGCAGGCTACAGGGTCATTCAGATTCCTGCAAAGTGGGGAATTCCTAAGGTCAGGAGAGAGCACAAGCCCAGGGTAAAACACAGGCTTTAAAATGAGAAAGCAAACAGAAAGAATGAAATAACAAAAATCAGGACAGAAATAAGTGAAATTGAAAAAAATAGAATTAGTGAAACAAAAAGTTGGTTCTCTGAGAAAATTAGCACAATCAACAAACCCTTAGCCAGACTGACAAAGAAAAAAAAAGACATAACATGCAAATAAATAAAATAAAAAATGAAAATGGAGACATTACTACTGATCTCACAGAAATAAAAGAGATCATAAGAGTATACTATGAACAAGTGTATGCCAACAAACTAGACAAAGGAGATGAAATGGAAAAATTCCTAGGAATCTTTGAACAACCTACACTGACACTAGAAGAAATAGAAGACCTCAACAAACCAATCACAAGTAAAGAGATTGAAACAGTCATCAAATAACACCCAAAAATGAAAAGCCCAGTATCAGATGGTTTCACAGGTGAGTTCTATGAAGCACTCAAAATGTAATACCAATCTTACACAAACTCTTCCAAAAAACTGAACAAGAATGAATGATACCAAACTCATTCTATGAAGCCATTATCACTCTAATACCAAAGACAGATAAAGAGATTATGAAAAAAAGAAAATTACGGACCTATTTCTCTAGTGAATATGGATTCAAAAATCTTCAACAAAATACTTCCTAATTGAATCACATTAAAAGATTTATTCATCATGACCAAGTGGATTTTATACCAGGCATGCTAGGGTGGCTCAAAACAAGAAAATCAATCAGCAGAATACACCACATTAATAAATCAAAGCAGAAAAATCACATGATCCTATCAAATGATACCAAAAAAAAAAGGCATTTGACAAAATACAGCATCCTTTCTTGATAAAAATACTACAAAAGATAGGAATTGAAGGAAACATGATAAAATCCATTTTTGAAAAATGCACAGCTAACATTGTACACAATGGTGAAAGACTGAAAGCTTTCCCATTGAGATTGGGAAAAAGACAGGGAGGCCAACTGTCATGGCAGTTGTTCAATGTGGTGCTAGAGGTTCTAGCCAAAGCAATCAGGCAAGAAAGAGAAATAAAAGGCATCCAAATCAGAAAGGAGGAAGGAAAACTTTTGCTATTCACAGATGATATGATCCTATTCCTAGAAAATTCAGAAAATCTACAATAAAACTATTAGAACTAATAAACAATTTTAGCAGATTGGCAGGATACAAGATTAATACACAAAAATCAATAGCGTTTCTATACACTAGTAAAGCATAATCTGTGGAAGAAGTCAGATGAAAAATTCAATTTACAACAGTGACTAAAAGAATAAAATATTAAGGAATAAAATTACCCAAGGATAAAAAGCACTTGCTAAAATAAATCAATGAAGACCTAAATAATTGGAAGAACATTTGATGCTCAAGGACTAGAAGACTAAATATTATTAAGATGTTAATTCTACCAAATTGATGTACAGATTCAATACTATCTTGATAAAAATTCCACCAACTTTTTAAAAAAGAAATGGCAAACACAATTATAAAATTTATTTGGAAGGGTATGGGGCCCAAGTACCCAGAAACATCTTAAAAAAGAAGAACAAAGTTGAAAGACTCTCACTTCTGGATTACAATTATATTACCTAGCTACTGTGGTTTAAAAAAATTTTTTTAAGCATGGTACTGGCATAAAGATAGACACATAGACCCAAAGAATCAAATTGATCATTAAGAAACAGATCCTCACATCTACGGTCAAGACTGTCAAACCCACCCAGTTGAGGCAGAACAGCCTGTTCAACAAATAGTGCTGGAAGAACTGGATATCCATAGCAAAAAAAAAAAAAAAGAAAAGAAAAGAAAGCGAACCTGGGCTCTTTAACCTTATAGAAAAATTAACTCAACTGGATCAAAAGCTTAAATATAATAGTTAGGCCCATAGAGACCCTAGAAGAAATGTAGGAAAACATCTTAAAGACCTGGTGGTAGGTGGTGGATTCTTAAACCTTACACCAAAAGCATAAGCAATGAAGAAAACAAAGATAAATGGGATGTACTCAAACTTAAACTTCTGTGATTCAAAAGACTTCATCAATCCAGTGAAAAGGCAGCCCACTCAATGGGAGAAAATACTTGGAAACCACATATCTGATAAGGGTTTGATTTCATTCAATATACAGAGATCATACAACTCAACAATAAAAGAGCAAGGAATCCAATTTAAAAATAGGCAAAAGACTTGAAAAGACATTTCTCGAAAGAGGAAATACAAATAGCTAGAAAGAACATGAAAAAAAATGTTCACTATCACTAGCTATAATGGAAATGCAAATCAAAATGGCAATGAATTATTTTTTATGTACCTTTATATGAAAAATAAGTATCTTTTTAAAAAATTAAAAAATGTATTTTTAAAAAACATTGATTGTATGTCCATATTAGCAGATAACACAAAATAAAGCAAGTATCTTACTTAGTTTTCAAAACTTAAAATAAAAATGACAATGAAATCTCATCTCACACCTCACAGAATAGTCATTATTTAAACAAAAAACAGAAACAACAAGGGCTGGAGAGGATGTGGTGAAATAGGAACACTCCTTCACTTTTAGTGGGAATGCAAAATGGTGTAGCCTCTATGGAAGACAGTTTGGAGGTTCCTCAGGAAGCTATATATAGAACTACCATATGATCCAGCAATTCTTCTACCAGGAATATATCCAGAAGAACTGAAAACTGTAACACAAACAGCTATTTGCACACCAATATTAACTGCCAAAATGTAGAAACAACCTAAGTGTCCATTAACTGATGAATGGATAAACAAAATGTAGTATACACACATGATGGAATGCTATACTGTTGTAAGAAGAAATGAAAATCAGACACATATGGTAACATGAATGAACCTTGAAGACATTATGCTAAGTGAAATAAGCCAGACACAAAAGGACAAATATTGCAAGGCCTCACTAATATGAACTAAATATGAAGAATAAACACATGGAGTTAAAACCTAGAGTATGTTTTAGTTTATTTATTAGGAGATAAGAGGAGTGCTAAGAAGGGGTACTGATGCTTAATGTATGTAGAAGTTTTAACTACTTGACTGTAAAAGTGTGAAAATGGATAGAATTGATGGTAATACGTTAGAGTGAGAAGAACTGATACAGTGACTAATAGAAAAACTAATATAGAGACTCTTAAAGAAAAAACAAACAGACAACAAGCAAATAATGAGCAAAGAACAATGAGCAGACAAGGAGCAGACAGCAAGCACAAACAATGAGCAAAAAGAACAAACAAAAACAAGGACCAAAAACAACAAGCAAACGAAGAGGGAGCCATCTCAGGAGGGGAAAAAGAAAAATGAATGATACAGAAATATGGTAATTGAAGAACACAATAATTGAAATGAAAAATTCTCTAGAGGGTCTCAACAGATGATTAGAGCTGGCATAAGAAAAAAATTAGTGAAGTCAAAGAAAAGACAATTGAAATGATTAAAGCTAAGGAGCAGAAAGAAAAAAGAATGAATAAAAGTAAACAGAACCTAAGAGACATGTGAGACACATTCAACATACCTAAGTATGAATTATGAGTGTCCTAGAAGGAGATGAGAAAAAGGGACAGAGGAACAACTCAAAGAAACAGTGACAGAAAACTTCCCAAATTGAAGGAATGACATGAATATGCACATTCAGTCCTAACAAACCCCAAATGCAATAAACTTGAAGAAAATATAACACACAGTAGAAAACTGTCAAATATCAATGATAAGGAAAGAATTCTGAAAGCTGCAAGAGAAAAGAAATGTGCAATATGCTAGCGAATCTAAGAATAAGTGCCAATTTCTTATCAGAAACATAGATTCAAGAATGCAGTGAGACTAAATATTTACAGTGCTGGAAGAAAAAAATTGCCAACCAAAATTTTCTATCTGGCAAAATTGTTTTTCAAAAAAGAGGGAGACATCAAAACATTGCCATGTAAACAAAATCTGAGGGAGTTCTTAAGCACTAGACTGGCCTACAAGCCATGCTTCTGGGAGTTCTTCAGACTGAAAGGAAAGGACAATAGACAATGTATTGAAGTGGCATAAAGCAAACTAAAAATCTGGGTGAAGATAACGATATGGGTAATTATAAATCCAATACTATTGTATTATATTTTTGGGTATGTAACAGCACTTTTTACTTCTTACTGTTTCTAAGATACAAATGCATAAAAATAATGATAAATTTATGATTTTGGACATACAATGAAAAAGATACAATTCACAGCAAGTATAACAAAAAGGTAGAAGAATAGAAGGGTATAGGAAAAGTATATATGCATGCCATTGAAGTTAAGTTAGTATCAAATTAAACAAGATTGTTATAAATTGAGGATGTAAACTTCAAGCCTCATGATAACCACAAAGAAAATTTTGAAAAAAATAAGGGAAAATAAGAAGGGACTCAAAATGGTACACCATTAAAAAATCAAATAAATATGAAGGTGCACATTTATGGAAGAACTGGGGGATAAAGAAAGTATAAAACTTACAAAGACGAAATAGCAAATGGCAGGAGTCCAGCCTTAGTAGTGACTTTAAATGTAAATGGATTAAACTTCCAGTCAAAGACAGATATCAGTAAAATGGAAAAAAAGCATGACTCAACTATAAGCCATTTACAGGGGACTCACTTAAATTCAGTCACAAGTAGGTTGAAAGTGAAAGTTTGGAAAAAGTATATAGTAGCAAATATTAACAAAAAGAGAGCTGTGATAGCTATACTACTGTCAGATAAGTAAACTTTAAGTCAGACACTATTACAAGGGACAAAAAAGGCACTAGGTACTGATAAAACGGCTCAAATCAACAAGGCATGACAATTATAAATATATATAATAGTAGTAGATTTCAATTTACCACTTTCAATGATGGATACACTATCTAGACAGAAGTTTAATATTATAAATAGAAAAATTGAAAAATACTATAAACCAACTAGATCAGACATATATAAAATGCTTCACTCAGGTACAAATACATTCTCCTCTAGTGCACATGCAGCATTCTCAAGGATACACCACATGTTAGTCACAAAATACATATCAATAAATTGAAAAGGATTGAAATTAAGTAATGTATCTTCTCCAAAAACAATGGAATGAAGTTAGAGATCAATAACAGAGGGAGAAATGCAAAATATACAGAAATGTGGAAATTAAGCAATGTACTCTTAAACATCCAATGGATCAAAGAAGAAATCACAAGGGACACTAGGAAATATCTTGAACAAATGAAAATGGAAACACAACATATCAAAACTTATGGGATGTGGAAAAGTAGATTCTGAGAGGGAAATTTATAGCTCTAAATGTGCCCATTAAAATAAGAAGAAAGATCTCAATTCAGAGACCTAGTCTCAAAATTAGAGGATATAGAAAATAAGAGCAAACTAAACACAAAACGAGCAGAAATTAGGAAATAAAGATTAGAGCAGCAATAAATGAAACAGAGAATTTAAAAAATGAGAGAACCAATGAAACTAAAGTTTTGTTCTATGAAAAAATAAATAAAATTTGCAAATCCTTAGGTATACTGATGAAAAAAAGGAGAGAGAAGACATACATAACTGAAATAAAAAATGAAAGTTGGGGGGCAATACAACTAACTGCATAGACCAAAAAGGATTATAGAAGGATATTATGAAGAAGTACACATCAAAATAATTAGATAAATAGATGAAATGTCAGTAACCAAAAACCTCCAGATACAAAAATCAAATATTATATAGCCTCACTAATAAGAACTAATTATAATAAGCAAACTTGTAGAGTTAGAATCTAAAATATAGGTTACCAGGAGATAGAATTTGGGTAGAGAATGGGTAGCTGACACTTAATTTGTGTAGAATTTTTAATTAGGTTGATAATAAATGTTTGGAAATGGATAGAGATGATGGTAGCACATTATTGTAAGTGTAATTAACAGTGCTGAATTGTGTGTGTGAATGTGGTTGAAAGGGGAAGTTTTGGATTGTGTACATTACTAGAAGGAAAGCTAGAGGATAAAACATGGGGTTTTAGACATAGTGAACCATGTTGGGATGATGACTGGTTAATAGTACAAATACAAGAAAGTTCTTTCTGAACTATAATGAACGTATGTCACTATTAGAAGGTATTAATAATAGGATGGTATATGGGAAAATACAACTAATGCAAACTGTAGGCTATAATTAACAGTAATATTTTAATATTCTTTTATCAATTGTAATAAAGTTTTCACACCATTGCTAATTGTCAACAATAGGGGAATATATGGGAATGTTGTATTTTTTATATGACTTTTATGTAAACCTACAACTTAACTAATTAAAAAATAATAATTTTTAAAAAACAGTATGCTAAATGAAAGAAACCAGACACAAAGTACTACATATTGTATGATTCCTCTTATATAAAATGCAAATATAAATAAATTTACAAAGACAAAGTAGATTACTGGTTATGTAGAGCTGGGGAAAGATAGAGGGATTGAAAGGTGACTGCTAAGGGATGGGTATGGAGTTTTGTTTCTTGGAAAAATGATAATGTTCTAAAATGGATTGTGGTAATGAATGCACAACTCTATGATCATACTAAAAATCACGGATTATATAATTTGGATGCATGGTATGTGATTATAGCTCAGGAGAACTGCAAGGAAAAAAACCTCCCAACAAAGAAAAGTCCAGTACCAGATAGTTTCCATTGTCAATTTTACAAAATATTCCAAGAGGAATTAACACCAATAGTGCTCAAACTCTTCCAAAAAAACTGAAGAGGGAAGAACGCTCCTTAACTCATTCTATGAGGTCAACATCACCATAATACCAAAGTCAGATAAAGTGGCCATAGTAGTTGCTGAGGACAAAGAGAGAGTAGAAGAGATGTGATGTGGGATGTGATTTCTGGGATTTTGAGTTATCCTTAATGATATTGCAGGGTCAGATGCTGGGCTTTATATATCTTGCCAAAACTCACTGAATGTACTGGGGGAGAGTGCCAACTACAGGGTAAACTATTATCTGTGTAGTGCAGCAGTGCCCCAAAACGTGTTCACCAAGTGTGATGAGTGTGCGCAATGATGAGAGAGGTTGTTGGTATGGGAGGAGTGGGGTGAGGGCATGGGGGGTATACAGGAACCTCTTACATTTTTTAGTGTGACATTTTTTTTGTGATGTATATATCTTCAAAAAATACAATTTACAAAAATGATGTGGTGGGGGTTGGGAGTGGGTTATATGGAACCTCTTATGTTTTTTGTTTTTCTGTGGGTTTTTTTTTAAAGATTTATTTATTTATTTATTTATCTCCCCTTCCCCCCTGCCCCCTGCCCCCGGTTGTCTTTTCTCTATCTATTTGCTGCGTCTTCTTTGTCCGCTTCTGTTGTTGTCAGCGGCATGGGAATCTGTGTTTTCTGTTTGTTGCATCATCTTGTTGTGTCAGCTCTCTGTGTGTGCGGCACCATTCCTGGGCAGGCTGCACTTTCTTTTGTGCTGAGCGGCTCTCCTTACGGGGTGCACTCCTTGTGCGTGGGGCTCCCCTACGCGGGGGACACCCCTGCGTGGCAGGGCACTCCTTGAGCGCATCAGCACTGCGCATTGGCCGGCTCCACACGGGTCATGGAGGCCCAGGGTTTGAACCGCGGACCTCCCATGTGGTAGACAGATGCCCTAACCACTGGGCCAAGTCTGCCACCCCTTGTGATCTATTAACTTTAATTAGAAAAATAATAAAATACACAGATAAATGTGATTCAAATAAGAGAGAGCACAAGGAAAGAAAACTACAAAACAATATCCCTTATGAAATTACATGGAAAGATCCCAAACAAAATAGTAGCAAACTGAATGCAATACTACATTAACAGAATCATATACCATGATATGTGGCATTTATCTCAAGTATGCAATGATGGGTCAATGTAGGAGCATCAATTAATGTAATGTACCAAATTAGTAAAACAAAGGGGAGAAAAAACACATGACCACCTCAATTGATGCAGAAAAGGTCCTTGACAAATTCTGGGAACAACTTCTTGATAAAAACCCTTAGAAAACTGGGAATACAAGGAAACTTCCTCAACATTATAAAGGGTATATACGAAAACCCCAAAGCTAAATTCATACTCAGTGGTGAAAGGCTGACAGATTCCCTATAAAATCAGTAGTAAGACAATGATGTCCACTATTCAACATGGTATTGGAAGTTCTAGCCAGAGCAATTAGAGCAGAAAAAAAAAAGAAAAGACATCTAAATTAGACATCCAAATTAGAAAGGAGGAAGTAAAACTTTCTATATTTAGATGACATAATCCTATACATAGAAAATACTGAAAAGTCCACAGCAAAGTTACTAGAACTAATAAATTCAGCAGGGGCAAAGCACAAGACTAAATATGCAAAAATAAGTTGCTTCTATACATAAATAATAAAAAATCTATAAAGGAAATCAAGAAAGCAATTTTATTTATAACAGCAATAAAAATAATCAAACATCCAGGAATAAATTTAACCAAAAATGTAAAGGACTTAAATATGGAAAATTACAATACATTGCTAAAAGAAATCAAAGATGATCTATATAAACAGAAGCATATTCCATGTTCATGGATTGGAAGACTTAATATTGTGAAGATGTCAGTTCTACCCAGAGTGATTTAAAGATTCAAAGTAATAACATTCAAAATTCCAACTACCTTCTTTGCAGTAATGGAAAAGCAAATCATCAAATTTATATGGAAGGGGAAAAATAAAGACCTGAAGAGCCAAACCATCTTGAAATAAAGAATGAATTTGGAAAAAATGAATAAATACATATAAAATCATACCTCCTGATTTCACAACTTATTACAAACCTCCAGTAATCAAAATCATGATACTAACACAAGGACAGATATATATAACAACGGAATCAAATTTAGAGTTCAGAAATAAATCCTAACATCTAGGGCCAACTGATTTTTTACCTAGATGCCTAGTCCAATCAATGGGAAAGAATAGCCCCTTCAATAAATGGTGCTGGAAAAACTGGATCTCCCTCTGTAAAGGAATGAAGGTGGGCCCTTACTTCCCACCACATACAAAAATTAGCACAAAGGGGATCAAAGACCTAAATATAAGAGCCAAAACTATAAAACTTCTAAAAGAAAACATACAGAAGTATCTTCAAGACCTTGCTTTAGGCAATGGTTTCTTTGACTTTATACCAAAAACACAATCAACAAAAGAAGAAAAAATAGATTAAAAAGTGTAGTAATTCTGACTACATTAAAATTAAAAACTTTTACAAATCAAAGGACTTCATCATGAAAGTAAAAAGACAACTTACAGAATGGCAGAAAATATTTGGAAACCACATACCTGGCAAGTGTTCAATATCTAGAATATATAAAGAAATCCTGAAATTCAACAACAAAAAGACATAAAAATCAGTTTAAAAATTAGCAAAACCTCAAATGGGCATTTCTTCAAAGATGATATGAAAATAGCTAAAAAGCACATTAAAAGATGTTCAACATCATGAGCTATTAGAGAAAATGCAAACAAAATCATGATGGAATACCATTCCATACCCACTAGAAAGACTAGTATTTGAAAAATGGAAAAGAGCAAGTGTTGGAAAGAATGTTGAGAAATAGGAACACTCATTCATTGTTGGTGGAAGTGAAAATAGTGCAGCCTCTATGGAAAACAATTTGGTAGAAAGTTAAGTATAAAATTACCGTATGGCCTAGCAATTGCACTAGTAGGTATATACCCAAAGGAACTAAAAGCAGGGACTTGAACAGATAATTCGCACACTACTGTTCATGGTGGCATTATTCTCAATTGCCAAAAGATGGAAGCAATCCAAGTGTCCATTAACTGATGAATGGATGATCAAAATGTTGTATATATATGCAATTGAATATTACTCAGCAGTTAAAGGAATGAAGCTCTGATACATGTGACAACAGTGGATGAACCTTGAAGACATCATGTTGAATGAAATAAGCCAGCTAAAACAGGAAAAAATATTGCATGACCTCACTGATATGAAATAGTTAGAATAAGCAAACTCACAGAGTTAGAATCTAGAATATAGTTTACCAGGGGACAGGATGGGCATAGGGAATGAGGAGTTAATGCTTAAATTTTACATAATTTCTAATTGGGTTGATCATAAACTTTTGGCAATGAATGGTGGTGATGATGGCACAACATTGTGAATGTAATTAGTAGCACTGAATTTTATATATATATATATATATATATATATATATATGAATATGGTTAAAAGGGGAACTTTTAAGTGGTATCCATGTTACTAGAATAAGTATTTTTAAAAATAGGGCTGTACAAAACAAACAGTGAACCCTATTCAAAATGATGGACTACAGTTAATATACAATTATAAAAATGTTCTTTCATGAATTGTTACAAATGTACTACATTAATACAAGGTGTTAATAATAGGGTGCTATATGGAAACTATGATCTCAATGATATAAAATAATTAGAATAAACAAATCACAGAGTCATAAATTAGAATACAGGTTACCAGGGACCAGGGTACCAGTAAGGAATAAGAAGTTATTACTTAAATGGTACATAGTTTCTCTTTGGGGTGATGGAAAAATTTTGGTAATAGATGGTGGTGATGGTAGCACAAAATGGTTAATTGTAATTAACACCATTGAATGTGGTTAAAGGGGAAATTTTAGGTTGTGTATATGTTAATAGAATTAAAAATAAAACTAAAAAAGGATGTACAACACACAGTAAGCCCCACTATGGACTACAGTTAATGGTAGAATTTTAATAAGATTTTTTATAACTTGTAACAAAGGTATCACAGTAATGCAAATAGATAATAATAGGGAAAACTGAATGTGGGGGTGATATATGTGAATTCTACACTTTCCACATGATTTTTCTGGAAACTTATAACCTCTTTAATACAAAAAAAATTAAATGTCAATCGCATTTAAAAAATTAAGAAGGGACTTAGTGGTGGGAAACTGTTAGATTGTATAGTCTTCTAATTCATAATAGGGTTAGGCAAAGTGTCTTGGAAAAAATTCAAAGCTTGAACTTGTGATTTAGGTTCTTTCTCTGTCACTGTCTAGCTGTGGATCTTAACAAGTTATGAAATATCTGAACATTAGTTTTCTCTTCTCTTAAATGGAGATGGAAATGAATTCCCCAGATAAGATTTCCTTGAGTCAATTGAGAACACGCAATCAAAATTCTTAGCAGAGTATATAAAAATCAGGGAAAAATAACATTAATAAAATTACTGTTATTATTTCAGAAAACAATATTTAGTAACTCAATGTGCTCAGTTGGAATGTGGGGTGGTGAGAATAGTATCCTAAACCTTTAATCTAGAAAACATGCTAAGGATTCTTTTCCCTCAAAAGAATGGAAAGGCGGTCCCACGTGCTTCTGCTTAGGACCACAAAATTGGAAAAAGACAGTGGAACTGTGATGGGGAATGGGGAGAATTCATAGAATATACCTTATTACCTTTGTTTCCTATCTAGAACTGCCCTATCACACTCAAGTCCTCTCCATGATTCAATGTGCCACATAGAAATTACCACCTTCCATAAAACAAAATTATTCTTACCTGGTTAATGCTCTATCAGGACCCATGGAACAGCAAATATTTTTCCTGGCTACTGAGAAGAAGCAAACATTATCCTCATTCAGGGGATTGTGTATCATTTTTTCCAACTTTTTACCTCAAGTTAACCCCAAATATCTGTAGTTTATCATTTCTATTCACGATATCACTCTAAAAACTCATTTGACATTTGGTGTGAGCTATCTTTTCCTTAATTCAGAAACTTTCATAATCCTTCGGAATGTAAATCAGCCTTAATCTTGAGGATTTTAGCTCTCCCTCTGTAATATTGGACATTCCTGACCATTTCGTTCTTGTCTGCATCCAATGGCTGAAGAAGAGTGGGGTGGGATGTGATTGAAAAGCGGAGGTGTCTGCCCTAAATATTGACTATAATCCACCAGGTCTCCATCCAGGCAGAGATCTTTGTTAAAAATCTACTGGGACTCCTAATTGCCATGAAAATATTTTCCCAGATAACTTCTTTGGGGCATTATCAAGTGTTACATATAAAAAGTTCCCTTGCTCAAATAAGTATAGGAAATGCTGGGTTAAATTAAGGTGAGCAGATTTCTTTACCAAAAAAATTCTCAATCTTACTAGAGGTTAATGTGCATTTCAACTGTCCAATAGGAAAGTACCATAGTCAGAATCTTCTTATTTTGTAGATCCCCCTCAGTCATTTTTTTGAGGGACAAATACAGGTACTAGAGTTTGGTGAGACTTATATCGGGAATTGCTGTTTGGATTTCTCAATTTTTTCACTATCTAGCACAATAAACTACGCTAGTCTCATTTCCTCCTAATTTTCCTATCACTTCCCATGCTTCAACCACACAGTATTATTCCGGATCCCCTGAACACAGAGTGCTTTTAAATGCTAATGCCTCCAGTTAGAAAGGACTGCTTACAAGTAAACAAACCATTGTGATGCAGAGACTATCTCTCAGCTTCCTCCTGTCAAGGAGAACTAGCACGGTTATTTGTAATTGATGACTAGAATAAATAAATAATTGAATGAACTGATATAGATATAGTCAACCTAAAGGTTTTTCTTCTGCATATTTCTTCCTGCTTATTACTTAGGGTTTTAAGTGTTCTCATCATAATCAAGATCATTTCATTTTTTATGAAGAATCTATTATACAGAACCATTTTCAAAGTATGCACAGAGAATTAGCATTCTTTTCTCTGAAAATTCACAATGCAAACTTTTCTGTAAGGTTTTATTAGTGTATCTCTTCAATACACTAATAGCGTCATTGTAAATAAATTATCATTTCATATTTAGAATTTCACTGCTGGGAATTCATTGAGGGGAATTGCAGCACAAAAGAAAGAAGGAAGAGACAGGGTATAGGGAGGGAGAGAGAAAGAGAAAGGAAAGTAGGGAGGCAAAGAGGGAGGGAGGGAGGGGAAGTTGATCACCAAGAAACTGATTAAATTAAGTGAAATTGATTCTTGGCAACTTAGTGATACATATACAAGTTGATAATTTAACATACCATTTGATTCCCAAAATCTGAGTTGTGGAAAATTTGCTCAAAAAAAAATACCACAACATAGTGGACGAAGGGTATGGGGAAAGGCAGGAAGAGATGAGAGGTGGAGGCGTCTTTGGGACATGGAGCTGCCCTGGATGGTACTTCAGAGGCAATCACCGGACATTGTAAATCCTCACAGGGCCCACTGGATGGAATGGAGGAGAGTATGGGCTATGATGTGAACCAATGTATATGAGGTGCAGAGGTGCCCAAAGATGTACTTACCAAATCCAATGGATGTGTCATGATGATGGGAACGAGCGTTGTTGGGGGGGGGGAGAGGGGGGGTGGGGGGATGGGGTTGAATGGGACCTCACATATATATATTTTAATGTAATATTATTACAAAGTCAATAAAAAATAAAAAAAATTTAAAAAAAATAAAATAAAATAAAATAAATTAAATTAAATAAAAATAAAAAATAAAAAAAAAATAAATTTGTAAAGGACTGCCAAAAAAAAAAAAAATACCACAAGTGTGAATATGTTTATATATATATATATATATATATATATATATATAAAATAACTGCAGCTTTGCTTATAATAAGGGGGGTAAAGGAATAAAAATGGTTACCACAATAGTATCCATTCATAAGGTTTGTTACATAAGTATTTTATGTAGCCATAAAAAATAATCATGTAGAATAAGCCTTATAAACTGTGTTTTAAAAAGTCACCAGACAACTCTTAATTCTCCATTGTTTCTTAATATTCTGATTCAATCCCAATCTACTGATTTAATTTTATAGATGCGCATAGTCTTTTTCTAGAAAGACATAACTTTGAAAGCTACGCAGGAATTCTCTAAATATGGAATCATTGTTCTGCATACCACCCGTTAGGGTCAAGACAGGCACAAGATGGTTGTTAGTTCTCTCTTGCTCATGTTTCCCTTGCCTCAGAATTCCATATGCTGAGGTACCAAGGTTCTTTAGGACTGTTTTTGGAAGCAGAAGAAGCCTCTTGCCAGATGAGTTGTGTCTGCTCAGCCTTGTGGTCCTGTTTGCCAGCCTCGAGCAGATGTGCAGGCAGATTCGATTCATCTTAATTCATCCCAGTTTAATTAGCAGCTGGGTTACTCCTGGCTTCAGGAAACCAAGAGAGTGACAGTTTGTATAACAAAATGCCTGTCCTCTGGGAACCTTTCCTTCTGGAATGACACTTGGTCAATAGAGAAATCTTATGATGTTGACACCGTAAGGGAAATATTTCTGACATCAGTTAATTCAAACAAAAGAGCTATATTCAGCTTAAAGAAAAATGTGTGTATTATTTGAATATATTTTGTATTACTAAAGGGAAATGGAAAAGGCATTAAGTTATAATTCTCTACCCAGCCTTGAGGGTTAAATTCACATATGCAAAACCCCCATCATTTAGGGATTTTTAAGAACACAATTTCTTATAGATTCAAATCTAGGGTAGAGTATAGCAAATGAGATCAGGAATAATATTATTACATCATTATATTAACTCAATAGAGAAATACAGAGAACACTGAAATAAAGATAAGACTAGTCACATTCCACTAGTGATGACTTAAAAAGCATCACTCCATTTCTTCCATACATAAAGTCACAGACATTGAGTTTCCTGGAAGTTCTCAAAGAAGGGTGAACTGTGTTCTGTTGTACTGAGGATAATACAACTAAGAACCTCTATTGTTTCCTATACCTGTTCCAAATTTTTAGTATCTTCCTGATAACATCATACATTGAGAAGTTCTCTTACACCAATCTCCCACCTCCCCAGTGTTCTTTTCCATTAGCCCCTCTGATACATGTCCTGGACACTTTCATTCTCATACACAGTACAACAATGCAATTTCAGTTGCTCATTTTTAAATTAGGCCCACAAATGTGTTCACTTATATAAAATCTAAGATTCTTCAGATTGCCAAGAAGGCATATCATGTTTCTTAAAAGGAAAAATATCTGGTAGGGATGCAGATATAATTTTCAGTGGCAGTGATGCTAAAAATAGGTACCATGTATTTTTCATTAATCATGTGCCAGGTACTGTTAGGATATATATATGTATATATATACACATATATCTCTTCATAGAAATTCTATTAAATATTATTATCTCTATTTATACATTTTTTATAATAAGAGAGGCTCATAGAGAAAATGTTCCTATGATCACCCAAAAAAATGGTGGAACAAAAATCAATTGGACTCATCTGCACATAGGACAGCACAAGAAAGTAAAGTTGTTAGTGCTTGGGCCTTGAGGGTAGAAAACTACATGAATGAGGAGGAATTGAGTGGACTGGATGATGTTCACTTTTGGTTGCCCTCTTTTGGATGTATTTCAGAGGAAAGTGTTATGACTCAAGTGAGCAGTAGTGGAAACCATGTTTTGTAATATCAATATCATCATGCACTCTTTATGATGTCATTAGACAACAGAAGGCCATGATTTTCTGAGCACCTAGCAACCAAGAAATGATGAATTAACAATAAAAAAGGGCACTATATTATCTATAACAAGGTTGGTTCTCAAAGCATCTATAGAAGGCAGAATAGATTGCAGAGGATATGGAAAGTACAATTTGGGTGGGAATAATTTAAGAACTGTGAAAAAAGAAAACATATGCTAGTCATAATACAGTGTGATAGCTAGAAATCAGTCTCTGAAGCCTGACAGCTTGGCTTTCTTCTTGGCCTCCCAATTAACCAGCTTAAGATGTTGGGCAATTTGAATTTTCTCAACTACTGGATGGACTTAATTAGAGCTCTCCAACCCCTCTTAGAATGAACAGTGTGACGTCCAAACTTCATGATCAATTTTGGCTAAATGATACTCTTGGGAGCCAACCCACCACACACTCCAAAATTGTGTCCCCAACAGTTTTAATTCTCTACTCAGAAGATTCAGGTATTTCCATTTTACCCCTACAAACATTTTGATGACAACTGTACCTAATATTCTCATTATGAAACTTAAGTAATCCAGAAACCACTGAAATTTGAGTATGAAAATAAAAAGGGTTTCCCCCTTATTGAATGCTAGAAAAAAGTGGGTATTTTTTAGCCACAAGGAAAAGAAACAAACTCTGATGAATTAACTGTTGGAGTTATCTGTATAAAAAGTGTCTGAACCTAAATTCCTTTAGATTTCCGTTGATGTAATCATTCCTCTTTAAACTGAAATTAGAAACTCCAATGTTCTGTGAGGGTGCCTCGTAAAAAAGATTACGTGGGCTCTAATCAATGGAAACATACTTGGAGAAAAGAGTGTGGCCTTATTTGAAGAGCCTGGCAAATGGAACACATCTTTATATATTTAAGCTAAAATAAAATGTCTAGGTTATGTGTCCTTTTTAAATGTGTCCTATTTCAATTAAATAAATTGATTTGATCAGGTAACATAAAAGGACTTCAGCTTTACCTAATTTATGAAACATAGTTAATGAGATAATGCACATAAATACCATATAACAATATCTGGGATATAATAACTGTCCAACAAATGTTGGTTGGTAGTAGTAGTGCTTGGTAATGGCATTGGTAATAGTGGTGGTAGGGCATGATATTTAAAGACTAACATATAGGACAATTTAACTTGTTAGTTGTAAAGCAAATAATTGAAATGGAATAAGAAGTAAATTATAGAAAGGCAGAGCACAAATTGTCCTAATGAGAACTTTTCAAACACCTATTGCTATTCAATATTTGAATGGACTTTCTCAAAAGTAAAAAATATGTGATACACAGGAAGGTCACCCACTAACTTCATGAAAGTGATTCTGAAGAGGACTTCAGGAATTTGAGGGATACTTGCATAAGAGTTATTAAAGGGCTCTTCTGATCTGAGCTTTCATCATTCCAATAGGCTCCTTTGGCTTTCTGCCTTGACCGAGGTGATATATTAACATTTAGAATTAGAGTCTAAAGGCTTCCAAGCAGGTACTTTAGCTCCTTATAAAGCTCTTAGAGATAAACAGACAAACACATGCAGCAGTGAAGGTGACCCCACTTAACACAAGAGGAATCAGGGTGGATGGAGGACTTGTTCCTGAATTTGTTAAGTATGGGTACAGTAGCAAAGACCAAATGGAAAACAGTTGCTCAACCATCCTATATTGGGCTGTCTTGATAAGAAAGGTCAGATTTGTTTTGTTTTTCCAAAAGAAAAGAAGCTTATCACCCTCCCTTCACCCACAAAGAACTGAAGTCCAATGGGATATTCTGGAATTCACATGCAAGTCTGAAAGAAACTGATTTCAGAGTCCTTCTGACCTTTTGTGAGCGAGGTTACCACCAGAATTCACCGATTTTCTGCCCAACCTTAGAGAGCCCAAACACATTTCCAATGCTTTGAACAATGTCTTCAGAAGTTCAAAGTGACCCAAAAGAGTTAGGCTTCAAATTTTATAGAATGACTTGCCATGGCAAAGAAAAATTACTGTGTAGTTATTTAGAGGGAGTTCAGATTTAGCATATACTTTCCACTTGTTTTGATAAGCTTTGAGTTAAAAAATGGCTTCGTTTTACAGATATATCTGAAATTACCAAGTCCCCAGTCATCATTTTATCTAGCCCAGAACTATCTTCCTGTACTCAGCATTTCGCTTTGCAATAGAAGGATATACAGTCAATGGATCATGTGATTTGACATTTTCTGTGTTGCCATAAATTGGGTGGAATATATCTGCATGAAAAATAAAAGTCTGTAACTCTTCATTAATTTGAATATGTTGAAACATATATCTGTACATTTTTTCAATGTATTTTAACATTTATTTAACATGCCTACTTACTATGTGCCAGGCACTATGCATAGAGAGGTAAGAAAATCAGAGAAAACCTCCATTCTCATCAAATTTATGATTAGTACAAAATAGAAATATTAGTCAAGGAATTGAAATACTTTTGTTTTTTTTTAAAACTACTTTGTTGCAAGTTTCACACGGGCAGGGATTATGTCCTTCTGGTTCACATCTGCATCAAAAGGACTGATGCCTAACATATAATAGATGCTAGAAATGTTTGCTAAATAGGCAAAAAGTGTTTCTGGCAGTATATAGCTGGGAAGGTAGGTATAATCAATCAGCTCGGATAGTATGTAATTCCCAAAAATAATTACGATTTCACTAACTAGGATTTTTTAACAGGCATCGTTTTCTGTAGAATTTGAGGGGAAAAAAATGCACCACATGATGTTCCTTGCCAGTTGCTCCTACCCAGGACCTTGTCTCCCTTTGTTTTCAAACGGGACATTTGTACTTGGATTTCTCCACATCAGGCCATTCTGACAGTGTTTATCATGTGAATGTGGGGCCTTAGAGAAATATGTAAAATCCTTCTACACTACTGCCATCAGCACCCAACCAGAAACAGATTGTTTCTTATTCTTCGTGGTCATCCCATGTGCATTAACCTCTCTACATCAAGATATTCTTGAGCCTCTTGTTCTGTTGATACTACTGACCTCTCTAATGTCACCTGTGGTTTCTCAGGCTCTTCTCTCATGAACACTTCCCTCTCCTCTGACTTCCTGCCCCAGCTTTTGCAGAGAAAAAAAGTGCAATGTACGTACAAATTGTAGAGAGAGGTCATATATAGACAATGAACAGCAAAAACGCTCCTCAATACCATTAAATGTCCTGTTTTAGTATTTATAGAGATCAATAATTTCTTCATACTACTGTAACCTTTATATAACTATTGCTACACGTAAAGATCACCTAAACCAAGATCTAAGGGTGCTAAGGGAAGATTTTTCTGGACAAAGAATAGTCTAAGCTAAACCATAAAATATAACTCATTCATCCATTCTATAATGATATAATGAAACTTTGCTTGTTGAACACACAGTGCCCCAAACATATTAAGAGAAGAAGAAGAGAGTACAGAAAGAGAGAATGGCACTGAGGGTAGAAGAAATAACAAGTACAAGCTAATGAATATTTCAGGTCTGATAAACTTTATAAATGGGAGAAGTCATTTGTTAAAATAAACAATGAAAGAGTGGAAACAGGTTTGAGCAAGAGGAGTTTTATCTTAGACTTCAATTTAAGGTTTTTGTGGGCCGTCTACATGCAGACACTTGGTTCTAAATTCAGAGCAAAAGGCACGAAGAAATTAATAAAAGTGAAGATTGCATATTATGATCAAAAGTCTCCCAAACCAGTGTTTGCTTTATGTTCTTATTAGTATTTCTATTTATTTAAAAATTAAGAAGATTTATTGACCCCCCCTTCCTCATCCTATACTTTTTAATATCTTAAATCAGATAAATTATTGACTTTATTCATTCACATCATATATTTTTGAGACTAGCTAGGTCCAGACACTAGCAATATAGAGACGGATACAAAGTAATTCCTACCATTGAGAAGTTCAAGATAATAATCTGTTATTTGTGTCTTCACAAATATTATTCCTTTGAAAGTCACCATACCTTGACCCCAATATTCTGCTTCTTTGAAATAGTAATAGGAATTTGTGATGAAAAATGTTCCCTGATCAAATGCATCTGGGAAATAGCTTATGTTTTAACCCCTCTTGATGACCCACATTTCAATTAGCATCATAACAATTCCAAGAAAACTTGCAGCTGATAAGCCTGCTTACCTTAGTTTATTTGACCATAAAACTCTTATTTTTTTGTTTGATTGGCTACTACTTATCAATGTCACATTAATAGCTTTTCTCTTTAGTTTATCTAATGTCAGTCTCCACTCATGTACAGGCTCAGGATTGTGACTTTTTACTTCCTTCCAGGCACTTCCACAACTGGACTCACAATCACACACATTTTCCCAAAGACTTGTATCATCACCTTGCCTTGAGCAGCCCCAACAAGGAGTTTGAAGGCATCTTTCCTAGGAATATTTGATTTCACCAATAGTTTACAAAATCATTTACTGCTTTCATCAAATTCCAAACCCATATTATCTAACCCATTCATTTAATATTCTTCTATAAATTCACTTTAAATCTAAGTGTCTCAGCAATTATTAAGCAATAGTATTTGTGACACAATGGGGTTGAGATATTTGCATATCCTAATACACATAAAGTTAAATACTTTTAAACAAAGTTCATGCACTATCTAAAATCATTTCCTATTCCACAAGTGTTATGGCTAGAACACTTTGAGAAACAATGAATTAAGTAATAGAAACTCTCTTCCACATTTATGTAATCCCTTTTATAGGAGCAAAGTGGCAAAATTCTCTGGAAAAACAGGAATTCTCAGTTGCACAGAAATGTGAATTTAATGTCAGGTTCTGATATCATTCTTCCTAGGTAATTCATGTAAAAATATAGAGGTTATTACTAATTAACTTAACCATCTATTTAGGTAGAATTCCAATAAAAACAAATCAATCATTATGTCTTGAAGGCTAACCTAATTGGAAAAACTAATGCCCTCAAATAAAGCCCATAATGAGAAAGCACAAATAAAATACTCAAATTCCCAAGCAGTGGAATTGTGGTTGACAAGTAAGAAAGCTATATTTCCAACAACATTTGAAAAACTGTACAAAACAAAGCAAAGACACTCACTTTCCAAAAGCAGCCTGAGAGAGCTGATTCAAGTATTGATGTGGGGTTCCTTGTTCCTGGGCCTGGGGGCAAGGAAGTGCAACATCTCCTAGTGGATTTGAGATTTGCTTCCTGATGGCAACAGGTTACATTAGAAACTCTCAATATTTATAAGGTGTCCATAACAATATCTTTAAGTATCATCAGTCTGTGAGTACTATCACAGAATATTTTATTTTTTAAAACATACTGTCCCCTACTTTGGAATCAGTGCTCCTGATTGTGATGGAGTTGGACTCAGATGTGACCTTTCTACACATGCCTCTTCTATAATTTTTACTGAACCTGTGATTGGCACTGGGGTTGGTGTATGCTCAGGAGACTTGAGTCTCTGGACTGTCCATGTGCCACCTGGGTCCTGAGCCTCAGCAGAGTTGCAATACCTACTCTCCAGTTCATTGGACTTACCCAGGTCAGCTGACAGGAAGGTGAGGATGGTCAACCACCACACCAGGGAACTGAGAGTGTCTACAACTGCAAGCAGGAGAATCGCATCCATCAGTCATGTGGGATCTACGCCCCCTCTCTATTTAGAGGTGGAGTGGACATCGCCATCCCAGGGTCCACAAGATGGAGGAATATAACATGAATTGGAGTGGACTTGTGGGTATTCTACTATAGAACTGTTGTGATTCTAGCAATAGAAGAAATTATATTATTGATGTGGAGACGGTGGCCACGGGAGCTGCTGAGGGCAGGGAGAGGGAGGAAGAGGTGTAATATGGGACATTATTGGGACTTGGAGCTGTCCTGAATGATATTGCAGGGACAGATACAGAACTTTGTTTATCCTGCCATAACCCACTGGATGGACTGGGGGAGTTGTGAACTACAATGTACACTATGGTCCATGTGGTATGGCAGTGCTCTAGGGTGTATTCAAATGCAATGAATGTGCCTCACTGATGAAAGGAGATGTTGATGTGGGAGGAGTGGTTGGGGGGGGCGTTATCTTTTAAAAAATAGAAAATAAAAAAAAATTTTTTAAATACTGTCCAAATTGGTTCATGTTGGTTTCTTTGAGAAGATTAGAAACCCCAGGTGGGAAATCCATAAATGTGTAGGAAATACAGTTCAGAGAACTATGTGGTTCTGTCAGTAAAAGAGTACAGCTCTAATACAAGTTAAATGATTTTGATGGATCTTCCTGAACATATAATCTCAATATCTTAGAAAATTTTAAAATACAAGGCAAATTTTTCAATAAGCAAATAACCTTAGAAATGTTAGAAACATTTAGGGCACACAAATTATTAATAAGCATAAACATTTCTGCCCATTAGCCTGACCAACACTACCACTCTGACTATAATAACTATGCTAAAAACTTTTATTGAAAGCTCACTATTTATGAGGTATCGTATAAGACTATAATGTGATATCATTAATACTCAAGATAACACTTAAATTTAGTAGCATTATGTCCATTTTCAGATGAGGAAACTGAGATTTCTTTAGGCTGAAAGACCGAGTGCATCCTTTTATATTTATACCAAAATGAGTCTCCACAATATATTAGCAAATAATAATTCACAATATGTACTTGAAGCCACTATAAAGACAATACTTTTCGATAAATATAAAATGTCAAGCTCAGTCTTCAGCATATAGTAGGTGCTCCATAAATTTTAGTTCTCTGATGATTTATTAAATTAACAGTATAGTATACAGATGATGGCTAAACCTCTGTGCATCTTTCTCACCAGGCTCTTTGAATCACTAATGATTATTGGAAGTAGGTGGTACGAGTGTGTTGAAGTCATTTGCCCAAGTCACACAGCTGGTAAATGTTGGACCCAGAATGTAAACCAGATCTATGAATTCCAGATATGATGCTCTACTTGCCTTTATCATGAACCCACTGGAAGATGAGGTGAATTTTGTTACCATATAAGAAACATAGCTGGGTTTTTGGACACACTTATGTCCATATAGAATGGGAACACATAAAGAAATAACAGGTATGGTGAACAAAGGGAAAAAATGGTACAATTTCCAAGCAGCTCAATCTGCTTGGAAAAGCCCATGGTTTCAGAAACAGTCAATGGTGAATCTACATTATAGCAGCAGCTTAGGAAATGGAAAATGGTGTCAATATCTTAGCTTTCAAAATATATAAAACAGGATGCTTGCAGGAGTTTAAGAGGATTAAACCAAGGACCATACTAAAGTGACAGCTCCACTTAAAGGATGAATTATAAAGTCACAGAAGTTACAAGGGAGGTCAAGCCACAGTAGGAGTTTATTGCTAAAGGACTGACGAAGTGACATTTTCCAATAAAGAGATATGAAGATCATTTTGAAAAATAAATTTTGAATTATATTCTGGACTCCTGGGAAAAGAGTAAAAAGGACTTATCAGAAATTTTTTAAAAAGCACAAAATATTTTATAGTTTGACCAAACACCTCAAAATATCCCTATTCAAGTTCAGAAATAATTTAGCCCATTTAATAGAGTTAGTCCTTAATTAGATCTGTGGGCCAAAAATGAACAATATCTGAAAAAAAGATTGTCTTAACTAATATGCACAAAAACCAAACAAAGGACTTTGAAATCTATAAACAAAAGATGGAGAAAATTGCAAATGATAATTCCCAACACATTTTATTGCATTTTGTTTCTGAAAATTCAAAATTGCACCTGCTTTTCATGATTACTTTTGAGACTCTGAGGAGCTGTACATGAATTTTTTTTTAATATAGCTTTTATTTAGGGCTTTTCAGTCCAAAGAGTTGTAAATTCTAAGATTTATTTTTAATTGTCTTGTCACTGCTGATATAAGGAAAGTAAGATGGGATATGTGAACATTCCTATAGTGTATATAGGCACTAACAAATCCAAGTACATTCACAGGAGAAAGTGAAATGACTTACTAAAGATTCCGTTACTCTTTAGAAGCACAATTGCCACTAGTTGAGTCTATTTCATTTGAAAAGTAAATCATGATTCTGAATTTAAACAAGTCCCTGGGCTAAATTTTCTTGCTTGGTTGAAATATTACTTTGCAACTATTTTCTGTATGATTGGACTTGCCTTGATTTTAAACCACAAGAGATTAAGCCTATAATATCGGTTTTGCAAATCCCCTATTTTCTTAATTTGCATCTGGATGTGTAATTATAATATGTGAATATATATATAATATATTACTTGTGATTGCTTGTTTGTCGCTACATGGTAAGTGGTAGAGGATAAAGGGGGAGAGTTGATAAAGAAGGATTGTGTACATCATGCACACATCTTGGGAAGGACAATCAATTTGAGATTCCTGGAAGAACTTCATGTAATAAATAGGTGAGAGAGCAGAGGGAAGCAGATTTCTTATGGACTTCATTAACTGACTTCCAAACTCCAGGTGAAGATGCTGCCTGATATGGAAAAGGAGCACAATTCTGAAGACGAATTGTCACTTCTCGAGAATGGTAGGTAGCAATTGGTCCTGGAGATGCTGGTGAGCTGAGCAGAAGCTTGTAGCTGTATGGTATAGGCAAGAATGAGCAACAGCAAGCCCATATGAAAATGGACATGGCCACAGTGGTAAATATGACTACTAAAAGCTATTGCAAATATAGGAGCCTTTTAACTTAGCTAGGCGGGGACCAAACAACCCACTATCACGACAGGGACAGAATCATAGAGCCAATCATATAGAAGAAAGAAAAAATTAAGCAGTGTGTTAGTTTTTGGTTCGTTTTTTCTTTATTTCTCTTTTATATTTGTGGATTTGGCATATCCCTGAGGGAGAAGCAGAGATGCTAGACTAGGTTTCAGCTTCAAAAGCAACAGTTTCTGACTTTCCAGCAGCACATAACAAGATAATTGGAGAGGCAGTAAAATTCATTATTTTTCTTTCTGCTTGCTATTTTTTTTTCTTACATTTTATTTTGCGGGTATTTTGCCTGTTTGTTAGTGTTTTCATTTCTTTTCTAATTTTCTCTCTCTCTCTCTCACCTTCTTTATTTCCTTCCTTCATTTTTTTTCTTATTCTTAGTCAAGCAGACTGAACTGTGGCACATCTAGATTTCCAGGGTGATTACATAATGATTCTCAGAATGTCCAATAGTCAACAAAAAAACTACAAAACATATAAGGAGACAGGATTGTATGACTTAGTCACAGGGAAAAAAAGTATTTGAAAATATTCCTGAAGAAGTGCAGTCTCTGGAAGTGAAAAACTCAATAGCGGGGACCGAGAGCAGATTGGAGAAGGCAGAAAAAAAATCAGTGAATTTGAAAATAAAACAATTTAAATTGTCTGGATTCATGAGCAGAAAGAAAAAAAAGAATGAAGAAATGAACAGAGCCTAAGAAACCTGTGGGATACCATCAAGTGTACCAATATACGCAAAATAGGAGTCCCAGAAAGAGGAGAGAGAGATAAAGGGTCATAAAAAAGTAATTGAAAAAACAATGGCAGAAAATTTATCAAATCTGATAAAAGATATTGAATATACAAATCTAAGAAGCTCAACAAATGCCAAACAGGATGAACCCACACAGATCTACATGAAGACACATAATGATCAAACTGTCTTTGACAGCTTGAGATTATTTTTGTACATCCCAAAAGGGGAATGATTACGTTTTTAAACTAATCTACTCTTCTAGGTGTGATACCCTTTGATTATGTTAGATTCAGTTAAGGGGCCCTTGATTAAATTCTTTGTTAAGATTAGGGCTTTGATTTGACCACATCGTAAGGTGTGACTCAGGTTGAGTCCCTCCCCCAACCTTGGTGGACCAATATAAATGGGCACACATTCAAGAAGACAAGTCAGAGGAGAGAACTTTGTCATTTTGATTCTGCCATGTGATGGAAAGGAGAAGGCTCAATCAGCTAAGCTCTAGGGAAAGATGGTTCATTTGTTTGATAGCTTGCAGCTGACCTTGGGAAGAAAGTGACATTGATATAGAAAGCCCAGAAATAATTGAGCCCTATGCTAGGACATTGAGGAAGCCCTGAGAGGCAAGCCCTATGCCAGCCTGCAGCTGAGAGAGAGGAAACCCAGAGGGGAAGGCTAAACCCTCACAGAGAACAGCAACCATCTTGTTTCAACACATGGCAACTGACTTCAGAGAGAAAGCAACTTGGACTTGGACTCTTTAGGGCTTGTAGCCAAATAAATACCCTTTATAAAAGCCAACAGATTTCTGGTACTTTGCATTGGCACCCCTTTGGCAGACTAATACATGGACCAATGCCAAGGACAAAGACAAAAATCTTAAATATTGCAAGAGTGAATTAACATGATTAACATCCAATTTTGCAATAGAAAGCATGAAGGCCAGGAGTCAATGGGAGGACATATTTAAAGGGCTAAAAGAAAAAAAAGTTACCCAAGTTGTCCTTCAAAAATGAGGGACAAATTAAGGCATTTTCAGACAAACAAAAGCTGAGGGAGTTCAGTACCAATAGATCTGACTTATAAGAAATGCTAAAAGGAGTCTTCCATGTTAAAAGGAAAGAACAGCGATAGTATCTCAATACTTGATGAAGTAATAAAGATCTCTGATGCAAGTAACAATATGGGCAAATATATATGCCAGTATTATTTCATTTTTCATTTGTAATTCTGTCTTTTATATCTTATAAGGCTAAAAATGAAACTCTATAAAAATAATCATAAGTCTCTGTTACCAGGCATCCAATGCATAAAGATGTTATTGCTGACTTTAATAACATAAAAGGGAGAGATGGAAGGAGATAAATACTGTGTATGTGTAGGTTGTTGACATCAAGTTGGAGTCAACACAAGCTAAATTGTATAGATTTGGTATGCTATATGTAATCCCCTAGGTAGCATAAAGAAAATATTTTAAAACTCTACACAAAAGAAAAGTGACAGTGATTCAAAATGGCTCATTATAAAACATCATCTAAACAAAAAGTAATGGAGGAAAGAAGGGACAATAAATGTACAAGACAAAAAACAATCAGCAAAATGGTAGAAGTATATCTTGCCTTACCAGAAATTTTCCTACATGTAAATGACTTAAATACTGCAATCAAAAGGAAGTGATTAGCAGAATGGATAAAGGAACATGATCTAACTATACACTGTTTACAAGAATCTCATCAAAGACCACCAGATACAAATAGGTTGAAAATAAAGGGATGGAAAATATATTTCATACAAATAGTAATCAAAGGAGAGCAAGAATGATTATATTATCAGACAAAGTACACTTTGAATAAAAAACTGTTATAACAGACAAGGAAGGACATTAAATAAAAAGGCCAATTCAACAAGAAGATTTAACAATTACAAACAAATCTGAACCTAACAGCAGAACACCAAAATATTCGAAGCAAACATTGACAGAATTGAAGGGAAAAATAGACATTTCTACAATAATATTTGGATGTTTCAATACACCACTCTCCACACCAGGTAGAACATCTAAACAGAAGACCAATAAGGAAACAGAAGAACTAAATGACAACTAACTATAACCACCATATATGGAACATTTCATCCTACAACAGCAGAACCCAAATTCTTCTCAAGTACACACAGATCATTCTCTATAATAGACTATATATTAGTGCACAGTGAATTCTAAATAAATTTTAATATATTGAAACCATAAAAATTTAACCTCTTACCTTAATCGAATGAAACTCAAAATTTACAACAGAAGGAAAGTTGCAAGTATGTGGAAATTAAACAGCATTCTCTTGAACAACCAAGGTGTTAAAGAAGAAATTACCAGGGAAATTAGGAAATACTTAGCAACAAATGAAAACAGACACAAAATACCAAAACTTATGGGATGCAGTGAAGTTTGTGCTCAGAGGGAAAATTATACCTATTAATGCCTAGACTGAAAAAGAAGACTTAAAATTAGTCACCTAACTTCACATCTTGAGGAACTAGAAAAACAAAATTAAAGCCAAGATTAGCAGAAGAAAGAAAATAATTAAGATCAGAGTAGAGATAAATGAAATAAAGAGTAGAAAAACAACAGGGAAAATAAGCAAAACAGTTGCTTCTTTGAAGAAATCAATAAAATTGACAAACTATTAGCTAGACTGATAAAGGAAAAGAGAAAAAAGATGAAAATAAGATCAGAAAGAAAAATGGTGGTATTGCTATTGCCTTTACAGAAATAAAAAGGATTATAAGATAATATTGTGAACAGCTGTATACTAGTAAACAAAATAATCTAGAAGAAAGGAAAAATTACTAGAAATACATTCATTATTCAAACTGACTCAAGAAGATATAAAAGAGAAAACACCAACAAACTTAAGAAAAAGTACAGAGATTGAGTCAATAATCAAAAACCTATTAGAGAAAAGCTCAGGACCTTATGGCTTCACTGGTGAAATCTACCAAACATTTAAAGAATTAATACCTATCCTTCTGAAACTCTTCCAAATAATTCAAGAGTAAGGAACACTTCCTAATTACTCTGGTAAAGGCATCACAAGAAAGAAATTTTTTTAAAAGTTTCCATTACAAATATAGATAGAAAAATCCTTAATAAAATACAAGAAAACTAAATCAAACAGCACATTAAAAAGATTACACACCATGACCAAGTGGGATTCATCCCAAGAATTAAGGATGGTTCAATATATGAAAATCAATCAATATAATACACTAAATAAATATAATGAAGTGAAAAAGCCACAGGATTATCTAGGTAGATGCAGAAAAGGCATTCCTCAAAGTCTAGCACACTTTCCTGACAAAAACCCTCAGAAAAAAATAGGAAATAAAGTGAAATTTCTCAACCTGATAAAGGGCATTTATGAAAAACCAACAGCAAACATTATAATAGTGAAAGACTTAAAACATTCCCTCTAAGATCGGGAATGAGACAAGGATGCCAGCTTTTACCTCCGATATTCAATATTGTAGTAGAAGTTCTAGCCAGAGTAATTAGGCAAGAAAAAGAATTAAAAGGTAACTGAATTGGAAAGGAGGGAGAAAAACTACCTCAATTTGCAGACAATATGCTCTTATTTAGAGAAAACCCAAACTAATTCACAAGAACACTTAGAGATAATAAATTAATCCAACAAAGAAGTGGGGTACAAGAGCAACATACAAAACTTAATTGCATTCCTATACACTAGCAATGAATAATGCAAAGAGGAAATTGAGAAAATTACCTTTACAAAAAAATATCAAAGAATAAGTTTAACTAAAGGTACAAATGATTTGTATACTGGAAACTACAAAATACTGCTGAAAGAAATTAAAGACCTAAATAAATGGCAAGAAATTCCATATGCTCATGTATTGGAAGAATTAATATTGTAAATATGTCAATATTACCCAAAGCAATTTACAAATTCAATGCAATCCCTATTAATATTCTAGTAGTCTTTTTGGCAGAATGGAAAACCCAATTCTTAAATTTATAGAATTACAAGTGGCCCCAAAATGTAAAAAAAAAAAAAAAAAAAACCTTTTAAGAGAACAGGATTGGAGGACTCACACTTCCCAATTTCAAATTCTATTATGAAGCAATAGTAATCCAAACAAGGTGGTATTGGCACAAAGACAGAGAGATCATTATAACAGACTTGAAAGTCCAGAAATAGAGCCACACATCTATGGCCAATTGTATTTTGAGAAGGGTAATATATATATGCAGTGGGGAAAGAATAGTCTTTTCAACAAATGGTGCTAGGAAAACTAGATATTCACATGCAAAAGAATGAAACTATACCCCTACATCAAATCATAGACAAAATGGACCAAATTCCTATCCTTTATGAACTAAAAATGGATCAAAATCTCTAAGAACAAAAACTATAAAACTCTCAGAAGTTGACACAGGGGAAAATCTTTATAATCTGGGATTCAGGAATGGATTCTTAAATATGACACCAAAAGCACAAACAAAAGAAGAACCTTGAAAACATTGTGCCCAGTGAAATAAGAAAGGTGAATAAGGACAAAAATTGTATGATATCACTTACAAGAGATGACTAGAAATAGCAAATTCACAGAGATAGAAAGCAGATTAGAGGCTACTTGGGGAGGGGGAGAAAGGAAGAAAGGAAAGGCAGTATTTGAAGAAAGGAAGGAAGGAAGGAAGGAAGGAAGGAAGGAAGGAAGGAAGGAAGGAAGGAAGGAAGGAGATATTAGCAGATTATATAAATATGATAATTTAAAACTAAAAAGTAAAGTTACAGATTTTTGGAAAATGGAGGAGATCAAAATAATATTAGATGTTTTTCAGGACTAATGGATGGCTCTATTTATAATGTTCAAACGAGATAAAATATGTGTGCTTTGTTCAAGAACAGCAGGTAAAAATATTTTGTGGAGCAAAAATATCAACTATACATGATGAGTAATAACAGTTTATATTTTCAAGTGTCCAAACACATCCTTTGATCATTGGTATCAAAAGGATACCTGATTTTTAAATTTTATCTTTTTATTCTTTTTTCCCTTAGATTCAATCTACTTCAGACAATAAAACCCTTATGATAGGAATTTGTTATAGTCACAATCTGAAAAAAATTCATTAAAATACAAAGTGTTTCAGATTAGATTAAGAATGTTTTCAAAACACACCTATCACTTAACAAAGGTATTTTTCTTTTTTAGAAAGGAGAAAATGCAAATTTGAAACATATTTTTTTAAAAGTCTTTAGATAAGTAGGCTGAAAGGACTAATGCCCAGGTACCCTTCCTGACACTATTATCATTCTTAGAGGGATATAGTCTCTCTTAGGAGAACACTACATTATGTGCTGGGCAGTCCTGTATATGATTAGCAAGTTGGGAGAACTATCAGCAAGTTCGTGAATCTGTCCAACTCTCAACTCATCAAAAATTTTGTTTCACAATTGTACCCTTTCTTCTGTATCGCTTAATTTTTTTAAAATTTTTCTTATTTTTTTAAAGATACACAGATATATTATTTAATTTCATCTCTATATAGCATCATTCTATCAGCATGCAGAGACACGGACATTTTCCCCTTTAAAAAATAATCAAACCAAAAGTCTTCTGAAAAGCACTTTCCAATCATTTTCTATTGCCCTTTGTAGCCTTACATTCATCTCCACTTTTGTCTTCCTTACTCTTGTCTTTAGTCTCTTCCCATTTACTTCCTTTCAGATTTTCATTTTTACTCACATCATCGAACCTGTCTCAGTGGCAACTGCTTCTCAGGTCTCCTTACTTTTTACCTCAGACTTACTCCTTCTCTTCTCCTCCCTTCCCATTCCCTCTCCATTCCCTCTCCTCCCCACACTACTCACTCACCAGGAGGCTGCATTCAACCCATGTCCATCATTTGTGTCTCATGCACCAACCCAGTTTCTAAGCTTGGTCTTTGAATACCTTTTTTGCCTATGAACATCGCCATTTAAAATAATATTTTCCCTTGATGTACAGGTATTAATCTTAATGTTATATGACAGTGAATTTGCAATGTTTACATTTTTCCAAATAAAAACAACATAAATTGTCTGACAGTTATATGAGAAGGCAATTATTAGATATGGAATAGTTTCGGAATATCTAGATTCCATACTTGCTGAATTAAAATGCATATTTTCTGCTTGTCTCATTGAAAGTTTTATCACTGATATGTCAAAAGATCTTTTACTATTTATAATTTTATGCAGTCACTTATATAGATTTGTAGCATGGAAAAGTTGGTACCTGTCAAGTCATGTCCATGAAATTGAATTATACTAACAGAGATATATGTTCTCTTCCTGAATAATTATAGAAGCAACCAAATTTTAAGGGAAATCTAATTTGCCACAGAAGATAATATATATCCATGCAAAATTTTTAAATAAATCATCAGGTAATATTATTGGAAATAGCTTAAAATTCAGAAAAGCTGACACATGAGAGAAGTGTTTAAGAGCAGCCTAGAACTTACATTATTTTCTCAAAAAATGTGAAAATTCCACTGTCTTCTAGCAATAGAAATATAAGTACTCTGGCCTTTTCTGAGTAGTAGGAAACCATCTCTATTCCACAGATTTTGATACAATATGAATAATCAACAGTATCATCAAGTGGGGATATCTTTGATAAGAATGCTTCTACCTTCTTTGAATTAAGGCAAACACAGTATTGTTTTTGACATTGACAAACTCAATAATGACTTATTCGTTTGGCTCTTACCAAATTTTACCCAGAACAATTAGTCAGTGAAGTGACAAAGTATGAAAAAATATTAATGGGATGTGGAATGATGCCATTTAGAGGTTGTTTCTATTGTAGCACTTCCAAATGTTGTTTATTAAAATATTTGACCAACAGAAGTTTATGATGGGAATAATTTCTCATTTAAAATTTTGCGTTAGGAAACATTTGAAAGTATTGAATGCTTCAACTGATTCAGTCTTCATACTGAACATTGCCTCTAAGAAATTTCAAACTGGGACCCTAATTAACTCATTAGAAGTTCAAAATTAAATGAATAAATAAAGGTTGCTTCCTCTTTTGAAATAAATTCATATAGACAGATAAAGTTTTACTTCATATAATAAAACATTTATGACCATATCAGAGATTATTTAGAAAATAATGAAGACAACACTTTTTCCATCTAACAATATTTCACTTTCTAACATGTTGCAGGTACTGTACTCTATGCTTGCAATGGTACCATAACTTTTATCTCTTTTTTTAATTCTTCACCTCTCATGTCCCCAGTCTTACTCTGAGTCCCACTCCATTTATCTGCTCCAGCCGTGGTCCGTTCTTATACAACATTACTTTCTTGAAGTGGTTTCTTGAGATGATTTCTTTTAATAGCTATCTGATTATAAAATCCTGCAGCAAAATCTGTTTCCAATTCATATTTGCGTCTAGTCCATCATAATTCTTTTTTATCTTGGAGAAATTAGGATTTTATTTTTGCATCAGTAAGTTTTTGCTGTATAACACCAAAATGTAGTGCTTTAAAAATGGTATTTAACTCATTATGTTTTGGGTTGGCATTTGGACTTGGTTAAGCTGGGTGCTTTTTCTGGTCTCTGCTAGTCGTGCTCAAGCTTTTGCAGTTAGCTGCTCAGCTGGCTATGCTGATTTTGGCTGGATGCTCCCACATGACTGGGATGATTAATACTAGTTCCACATGATCATTCATCCCTTAGCAGTCTATCCCATGCTTATTCTTAGGATCTCAGAAGAGGGCCCAATGTTTGAAAGGCCTCTTGGGACTTAAATTCAGAACTGACACAATACTGATATTGCTGCATTCCATTGGCCAAAGCAAGTCACATACCAGCCCAGATTCAAAGGTAAGAAAATGCACTCAATCTCTTGAGGTAGAATCTGGGAAGTTACACTGCAAGGGCATGAATGTAGGGAGAGAAGACTTTACAGTCATTTCTGCACTACAGTTGTAGCATTTTTCAAAATGACATATCTATCATTTCACATATTTTTCTCAAAATAGATTATTTCATTAATGAAAATATACTATTTTAAATGCTAATTAATATTTAAGTGGGAATCATTGAATCGTTTTCAGCAAAAATCTGAATAGGAATTATAGTGTGTTTGCTAAATACTTATTTCCAATTGAAGCTGAAGCCTGGAGCACTCCCAGGATATACTTATGATCCACAGCTGAATTGGCCCTAGAAACCAGATCTCCAGACAGTTATTCTAGCTCATTTTTTTTTAGCAATCCACACTGCAGCCTGGCTGATTTTAAGAATTTATCTGTAATATTTGTTTTCAGTTAGGAATATTTCAAAATATCTTTATATTCATACAAACATTTCTCATAGTCCCCATAGCTGGAAATTATTTACAACAGACAAGCTTGACAGTCTTTTTAAAAATTATCTATTCATATTGAATAGTTGCTTTGAAACCAGATTTCTGTTGTCCTCATTCAAATGTCTCAAGAATGTGTAGTAAATATTCTGATACAAGCTGAACATGGATGTATCAGTGATGTTTGATTTAAATAGCTTTAATTAAGACACTGAAAAATAATTAATAAGCTTATATACTGAAGTCTTATAATAGAAATGAAAGCATATGAACATTATAAATTTTGTATATAAAAAGCTAAATATTAATTTCTTCCCTTATCCATCATGCATAATGAGAGTTTCAATGATCTCTTTTCTGTGCGCTCTGTTAAAATAGAAAGTCAGAATGATGCCAATAAAAAGAAAGTAAAACCAAGAAATTTCTAAATAAATTGACAAGTCTACAGGGGTAGATGTCCAGAGAGATCTAAAACAATTTTTTAAACTAATGTATACAAGATGAGAAAGAGCTATCTCTAAGTTCAATTGCAAAGATAAATATAAACTAAACTACTAGATATATATGAACTAAATCTATTTGGGGCTTTCTGGAAATTTGAAAGTAGTCAAAAACTCGAGTGATCAGCTCATTACTTCAAAATTATCAGGAAGAACTGTTCTGTAATTTATTTATTCATTCTTTTGGTTTATTCCATTCATGATTCCATTCACCCTATCCCCAATCAATCATTAGTAATGGCCTATGTACAAGGCATTGGAATGTAAAGTACTAATACCTAATGAGATAAAGTGACTGTACATTAAAGACTAGAGTGGAGTATAAAATTATAAAGAACCATGATCTCATGATTGTTAAAAGTTTGCCAAAGCTTAGAACTTTGAGGATAAGGGCCATATCTATCTTCCTCCACTTTTGAACCCCTAATACTGAAGAACTAGAGCTAGATGTTGACTTTTAGGAGAGACTGAATAAATGAATAATACTCCAAACACTGAGTTACTATCATTCAGGATTATAATACATCATATGGCTCTCAGTTTAGGAACTGAATTAAATTAATGAACTAATACTTTTATATTATTATAACAAAACTCAATCAATAGAATTTATTCTATGCAGTCACAAATTACACTTCAAGCTGAAAAATATGATTATAAAATGTATGGAAACAGAACTTCTACTTCAATTACTATTTGATAGTAGAAATTAACTACTGAGAGTATAATTAAGAATAAATGTAACAATTCCTTTCCTCTGCCCTATAATATCTAAGTCTCTTCTTAGCATGAAGCAATCAGAGCAGACATCATCCCAAATCCCTCAAGATTGAAAGATGAACAAAGTTAAGGGGAAAGTATAACCACGAACTAAAGCAGATTTATTGTTTTTGCAATTATTACCTTGTGTTAACAGAGTAACTTGTAACATTGATATAAAATGATTATAAATTAATACAAAAATTTTGGAATAATGCAAAAAAACACATATACTGTCATAGTATCATTTGTCATCATACAACAAAAGTGGCGTTCACAATCAATAATGAAGTACAGATTTGTTAAATAAAAGAGTAAGTGTATATTCTATTTTATAAATATTAAATTATCACTCATATATTTGTTTTTTCATAAGAACAGTGTAGCAGTTTGATATGGTTATGAATTCCAAAAATATACACTCGATTATGTTTATAATCTGATCTGTACCTGGGCATGATTGAGTTATGATTAGGGCATTGAGTCCTCACCCTTTGGTGGGTGGGGACTCACAGATAAAAGGCACGGCAAAGAACAGTGTTGAGGGGTTTTGATGATGGAGTTTGATGCTGAAGCCTTAAGCTGGAACCCCAGGAAGAGAGGAACCCTGAACCCAGAGAGAAGCAAGACCCTGGAAGGGAGGAACCGAGGAAGACTGAACCCTCACAGACATCAGCAGCCATCTTGCTCTAACACATAAAAATAGACTTTGGGGAGGGAAGTAACTTATGCTTTATGGCCTGGTATCTGTAAGCTCCTACCCTTTATGAAAACCAACCAATTTCTGGTATTGTGCATCAGCACCCCTTTAGCTAACTAATACAAACAATATAAATCATAATTTTATTGTAATGTTAAAGCATATTTTTTGAAGCGAAATAAACTTCATTTTAACAGTGAGAACAAGTAAATATCAACCCTTCAATGATATGAATTTAATCTTAGAGAGTTTGGTTTAATGCAATAGCTTCCCCCCATCCCCAGAGAAAGGGTTTATAGGTAGCTCATGTACTGAACAAGGGAAGGACTTTGTTTGCCTCATTTATATTTATAAGATCTTTTCCCATTTTCTCAAAAAAGTTTATTCCATGCTTTACAAAATCAACTTCAAACAGATTCCAAACACACCTGAATAAAAGGACAAATGCACTGAAGATAATGGAAAGAAAAAAATTAAATCCAAGCACAAATCTCTAGAGAAATTACCAGAGAAATGTAGCATACCCAAACAGGTGAGAATGAGAAAATAAAGATTATACCTTCAATTAAAAAATAGAGTATTTAATGGACTGTAAAGGGAGGTGGGAATTACCTGGCTGATAGATTTCAAACTGCTGTGTTAAATCTATAATATCTGTTTGCCTTGCTATAATTTAGAGTCTACAATTGCCTGGAGGTCACCTTCAAGGAAGCAGAGGAAATCAATACATTTCACTATAAGTTAAGTAGTGTCATTTACTTCTGTTAAATAAGGCCTTCATGAGTTAAGGGAAAGACACGCACAACAACAAAACACCCAAGACTGCTTTTTGTTTCGTTTTGTTTCTGGTTTGTGAATAGACAATCCTTGTATAGTTCTTCCTAGTTATCAAGATCTTTCTGACATTCTCTGGTAAATTGTAGGGTTGAACCAAGCAGGATCATTGGTCAGTGTACTAATCTTTGAGGGGGATTATGGTCAGAAATGGTCATCTGAAGTCTAGAAGTAGAAAACAACAAAAAATTAAGTGGAGGCTCTGTCTTACAAAGTTCTGAGCATACTGCTTGAAAAAAATCTAACAAAAACATCAATAAAATCCAAGAAATGGGCACAGCATAGTAGTGAAACTCATATAATTTCCCATGGGATTTTGATTACCACTTAATCTGATATTGAAATGCTGAATTAAACTCAAATCCTGAAAAATGGTTTTATAACAGGAATCGCACTTTTACACATTTTTTGAGACTAAAAGTCTGACTCCTTCCTTTAAATATGAATATGAATATGAACCCACCCCCACTTCTATTCATTGAAAATTCATTTCAATAGACTGCATTCTGATGAAATAAATCCTGAAGTCTGTCTGGTCAGAAACTCAGCCGTTACCAATAGATTAACTTTTTGAATCATTTTGGATATGTGGTGATAATCTACAGCAGAATTTGTTACAAAGCCACTAAAATTCAAAAATGCATCCAATTACTAATGAGATAGGAACATGGACTAATTGATTCAAGGTAAGGTAATGTGATTTCTGTGGTAGATATGACATAGACTTTGGGTCTAAAGAGTCATACAGTTAATTCCTAACTTGTTCATTTACCAGGAGAATAAACTTGGATAAGTTCTGTGATTTAGTCTATATATATGAAAACTGGGAAAATTCATAAAGTTATTGTGGAGATCAAATATGATAAAGGATGGAGATTAAATATGATAAAGAAAGTATCCAGCACAATGTCCAGAATATATGGAGTGGTCACTAAACACTATTAACTTTCAGATATTGTCATCACAATTTTTGTAACTTATACCTACATCGCTAAATGTTATGGAGACCCATAATCCATATAAAAGCATATAACTTTTATTGAAATTCAGGGTTTAGCATAATGAATAATAAATAAAAGGAAAATGGCAACATAAGCAGAAAACAAATCATAATCCAGTTACCATTGTAAAGAGTTAAGATGAGCCTAAAATTTATAAGAACCTAAAACTCTGTGTTAACCAGCTAAAACAGAACCCTTACTTCATTAGATGAACTAGAAAAAGCAAATGCAAGTTGCCAAATACACAGTTTGCCTCAAATAAAACAAATCATGAAATTCAGAACAAATCAAATTTCTATGTTTGATATCCCCATTCATGTTTCTTTCATTTTAAGCAGTAATCACCAATCATCCCATGCAAAAAAAATTTTCCTTTGAAGTTATCCATGTGGAAGGGGACTTCCACACATGAACGATTTGGGCTGTGTGAAGAAGCTGCTTCATTGGTTTATCAACTTCAGTTTCAGGAAGACCTTGTCAAATTCCTTAAGTGCTTTCATGGAAGCTATCTTACAAATTCTAGTATTATCAGGCTGGAACTGAAATCATTTTCTCATATCTTTATAATATATATACCATCTTTTTTTGGAAATTGTACTCAACTGAAAAATCAAAAACGGTCTATTTTCTAAACTTTGGAATTTTAAATGTAGTGACTATTCATTTGGATGTCCTTATATAGTTAAAAACAAATTACTGAAATAAAACTATTATTTGTCTGTCTCTCCCACCAGCTGCAACTTCCATGATACAATGATGATAGGGACAGAAAGAATAAGAGAAATTTATGTTGTAGGTGGTTATCATGTGTTGCAGATAACGAATGAAGTCTTCTCAATATTCTTATTTTTAAGCAATTCTTTTGCAGAAAGAATTGTTTAAAAAAGAAAGTCAAAATATGAAACTTAGTGTCCTGTGAGTACAACATTATGGAGATAATTAACAAGAATAACAGACCCAGCCAAGGGAAAAAAATTTGGAGGATGATTCTTTGTTCATGATCAGTTGGAAGTCTCAGAACTGTTCCCTCCCCAAGGGTGGCATGCACAGTTCCTTGTTAGCCTTGCCCAGCAAAGGGAGCCTCTGGGACAGTAATTTCCATGTGACATCACACGTCTCTTTATAGCCAAGTCATTGCTAGTAGCTGCAAAGCTATAGCACAATCTTTATGAAGACTGAATAATACCAAACCTTTAAATTGTCAGATGCCAATCAAACCACTTTGTATGTTTTATGGAAAAGCAAGAGAATGAGAACATTTCAAGAACATTTTACTTTTTTGTTTTTAATTAATTCTGGGGAAAGTCAAAGTAACTCAAGTGGAAAACACTCAAATCTTGATTCACTCTCATTGTATAGAGATGCCAAACAACCTGAGTCCCTGCTCATAATGTTGTGCTGGAAGGGTTGATCCCAACCCTTAAAAAAGGCCCAAGAGATTAAGAAACTAATTTTTATGAAAGCCAATTAAAGAACTGTATGGCAGAAAGATACACCTATTGCCAAGTCCAGGAATTCAGTTCTAGGGGAAACCACCTCACTTCAAAGTCGGAATAACAAGCAGAGGCATGGCCCACACAGCACTGGATGGAGCAACGCCTTAACTCCCATAAAGAAGAGACAGCATGAAGTCAGCTTTACGGTGGGCACAGGTTCCCCATAGCCAGTGGGCCTCAGTCCATAGCTGACACAGGGAGATGTTCTTCACACAGCACCCCTCCCTTGTGCGTATGTGTGCCAGGCCTCCTTCCCCTCCCAGGACAGCGATACCACCAGACTGTGAGCCGGATGCCATAACACATGCCCACTTGAACCACACCATCTCTTACAGTGAACTCCACAGTGAACTCTTACAGAGATCAGGACAATAGGGAAAAGGAATGTACTGGCAGTCCCCTTGTCTACCAGGGGACTGTGTTTTATGTCATCTGGCTGACTCACCTGTCCTAAGCAGAGGATGTATTTGTGGGTCCCAGGGACAGGCAGCAGATCACACTAGGACTGCCCCTATCACAGAAGCTGCTTTTATTCCTTGGCTCACGGTTTCAGAGGCCAGAAGTCCAAATCAAAGCATTGGCTAGAAGGCTTGTTTTTTCCCAGGGTCCATAGCATCCCAGCTGGCCTGGGGTTCCCTGGTATTTCCACACAGCTACACCCTTTCTTCTCTCTTCCCGGTTTCCACCTGACTTCCATCTTCTGTCTCCTCCCTGTGGCTTTCTCTCCAGCAATCACTATTCAAAATATGAGAATGACTGATAAATTTGAATAATTAAAATATAATAAAATCAGCAAACTAACAAGACAAATTACAAAGTGGGAGAACTGCTACTTGTGTGACAAAGGGTTGACATTCCAAACACATAAGGAGCATCTTGAGAGTACAGAGAAGTAAAATGCCTACAATGCTAGAGAAAAACCAAACAGTTCAAATGAAAAGAAATGTAAATGTTTCTTAACCACTTGAAACTTTACTCTTGAAAGAGAAGGCAAATTAACCCTTTGCTAGGATAGCATTTCTCACCTAATCATATTGGCAAAACTCGAGATATTTAACAATATACAGCAAAACTGGGGAAATAGGCCTCTCATACATTGCTGATAGAAATGCAAACTGTGTAAACCTTCTGGAAGGAAATTTGACAATACCTAGCAAAATTACGTATCTTTTACTGTTTGATGAAACAATTAGATTTCTAGGAATCCACCCCAAAGAAAAGGTGACAACATATCAAAAAGTCATATTAGCAAAGCTATTAGTTGCAGCAAAAATAAAAATAAAGTGACATAAGAGTGTACTATGTATCTGTAAAAAGAAATGAGGTATGTAACTCTTAATAATGATAGAGTAATTTCCAGGATATAATGTTAAGTGAAAAAATCAAGAGTACATTTAGTATGCTACTAAATATGTACACATGCATTGTCTTTTTTCTAAAGAAAAAACAATGGAAAAATAAACGGTAAAATAAAATGGTTAACAGTAGGGAAAGGGAGGGAGAAGGGTGGAGGAAATGGGGATAGAAGACATACTTTTATTTATATATCTTGTTTAGTAGATTTGACTTTGGAAACATATAAATATTTTACAAAAATTAGAAAGCAATTCCTAAGAATGAAAAGTGGCATGAAATATTGGCCTTTTCATGAATACAATCCTTAGCATAACAACAGAAAAAATAACTTTAAAACACTAATTTTTCAAAATAAAGTTTCAAAATAACTTTAAAACATTAATTTTTCTGTCTATCCATAATAGCATAAACTTTTCTGGATACAAAGAATGGCAAATAAATAAAGAAATAAATGAACCAAGCAAATTCTTTGGTTAATGACAGCATTAGTATGGTTATGTATGTTACAGTGTAAGGAAAATAAACAATTTATGTTAGTTATTAATTGAAATTTTCCCCATAATTAAGCAGCAATATGATAAAAGATGGATAAGAGTAATGGAAAAGCTTAGTTTGATTTATAAGTATCAGTGTGAACACATTGTATTTTTTATCTTAAAATTCTATAAAATATGCTAATTTTGTGCATTGAGAAGTATGAGAAACAATGACCAACTTAAAATATCAGTAAATACCCGTGGTGCCTAGATTGTGATCTCTAAATTCCATTTACCACTGTAAGGACCTGGATTTGAAGAAATGATTGATTACTGGTCTTGGACAGGGATTGTATAAGATGATCCTGGAATAACCATACCTGAAAGCCAGCAAGCTATCAAAGGGTAGGTAGATCTAGCCTAGATCTAACTATCAATTTACAGGAACTATTACGCTGAACCATATAAAATTGTTGCCAGTTTTTGTATATCAAAGCCAGTTGAATATTAGCAATTTCTTATCATTGGGCCTAATACAAAGAATAGAAAATTATATTAAATGAAACCATGTAAGGATTAAAAGTTAAGACTGCAAAAATCTATAGGACAAGCAACCCAATTTCTGTAACAAGAATTTGCAGAAAGAACAACAGATTTAGGGGAAAACTATAGAGTAAAAGAGAATAGAGGACATATAAGACATCAAATAATTACAATATATGGACTTTATTAAGTAAAGATTCAAATGAATAAATCTTTAAAATTGGGAAATGTGAACATTGGTTATTTGATTATATTAAGGGGTTAATCTTATTTTTAAGATGTGATAATGTTATATCCATTTTTTTCTTGAATTCTCATCTTTCAGAGGTACATTCTAAAATATTTACAGGAAATGATTAGCCTCAAAATAATCATCAGTGGGGAATATTGGAGTAGAAAATATATACAGGAATCAAAAGAGATGTGGGGCAGATCAGGTTTATTAGATTCTCTTTTCTACTTTTTGTAATAAAAATCTTTGAAATAAAAATATATTTTTTTTAAATTTGTAAGGTAAAAGCAAAGGAAGACTAATTTTGATTCCCTCTGGTCTTACAGAGACAAAGAAATACTCATAATATATATATTTCCAGGATTTTGATGCCTAGAAACTCTTGGAAATTAAGCAAGAAAGAAAACTACAATATATCAATTGCCTGTTAAATACCAGAATCAGTGCCAGGTATTTGCATGTGTTAACTCAAATTTGGCATTATTATTCAAATTTTTAAAGTTATTTTTTATTGTGTTCATAAAATAATGTATTAGAAAAAAATAAGGTGATTGAGCCAAATTTAAACATGGAGCAATATAGGTCTTTTCATTGTAAAATAATGTGGCTCAATGTATATCTATTTCTGATACACAAGATGCCAGAACTGTCATACCCTTGGTCCAGAAGCAGCACAAAATAAAACATTCCCATAGGAAGGTGGCGAGCTATTGAATAACTAGAACATTCTGCCTATGCATATGTTTGACCAGTTGCTGAGCAGATTTCATACAAAGGCACAGGCACACACACTCTTTGTTTAATTTTCAAAAACTAACATACATAAATCACCCTAATCTGACCTCCAAAATATCTTCACTGTTAACACATTTTTTCTTTTGGTAGTCTTAGTATTGATTGATAATGATATTATTAAGGAGTATTGTGGTTCTGAAAGAATTTAGTTACTTATTTTCATATGTCACAGATTTCTAACCTGTACAAAGGAGAAAAAGTATTTCTTGACTAGAGTGTGATAGCAAAATTTAATACCTCTAATGCATGCAAGATTCCTGCCAAGAAGCAGCATGTCCCTAGTATACTAGAAGAATGTTTATGATTAAGATAAATAACAGACCTCATGTCAAAGCCTGGCTATATCATTTACGAGCACAGGACTCTCAAGCCAGTTACCAGCACTCTCTGAGCCTCAGTTTCCCCATCTATAAAATAACACTTCGCAAAGTTTTTTGAAAGAAAGATGTCAACAAGCTCTACAGAATAGATAAAACACTTATTTCCATGTCTGACAATTTGCTCTGTTTGCTCAGTGATGGTGATTATTATTTTATAAGCTTTCAGTTAATATGTACTAATATTATTATTATATTTTATATGGAGTTTAATTTTCTTTTTTTTTTCAATTAACCTCAGAGCAGTAACATTTGCCATGTTATTAAGAATGCATCATAAACACCATTCCTAATGGAAGCAGTGCTATGTTGACAGTTGGCCTTGGACACAGGAAGACAGCATTCTAATAGAGAGACATCTCTCATGCATTTTCATAGGCAAGATTGCCTGGGTCGTAGGTGGTGTCCAGTCCATCATTTTGTCAAACTTTTTAAAAAGACTTCAAGTTACCCAGCAATATCCAAGTGCCTATATTAATTTTGTGCCACTTAATTTTGCTAAATTCTGTGTCCCCTTCCTGTGCATGGTCATGTACATGGAAAGCTTTTGTCTCATTGAATATTATTGTCCATCAAGAAAGGAGTTTCAGTTTTGGCTACTTTTTTACAGGGGCAGATATGTTCCCGAATGACAGTTAAATTTGTTGAAGGTATTAAATTGCTAATGCTAATGCATTTTACAATCTTCTGAACTGATTTAATATATTAGGCTGCCACTCAAAGTTGTAATAAACAATACTGTACTCTTAGTTGGAAATCATTCTGTCAGATCTGGTGGCTTTCAAAAAGTGCCCACCTCTGTTTAGAGTTTACAAACACATTTTTATTTCTCTGTGGGCTGCTCCACAAACCAATAACATAAAGACTTCAATTTGCATCTCTTGTTGCAGGGTTTGGAACTAGCATGGAATTGTAATAAACACCTGGCTGGAAATCTCCAAAGCTGAAAAATAATTCTCCTCTTAGGGGGGTGCGGATGCTATTTCAAATAAGGCAAACACATTTAAAACTTATTATCAGTTAACTTCAGGTACTAGTCATGATTTCATACATATTTCTCAGATTTGAATGGAGCACAACAGGCACACACAGACCTATATTTATGTTTTTCCTGAATAACTGCAGAAGCTTAGTTGTTGAGATATGATTAAGAAATTAACCTATTTAAGGCTGTCAATAAAATGTTGTTGTCCCAGCTTATTTAAAGAATAATGTGGTACATTGAATTACATATCCCAACAAACACAGGTTCTTAATCTTTTTTTTCTGAGTTAATTTTTTTATTTTTAAAGAAACTTTAGATTACATAAATGTTACATCAAAAATATAGGGACCAAACACAACAAAATGGGAAAAATATTTTCCACAAATATGAATAGTATAAGGAGAATTCCTAAATATGTGATAGATATTGTTGGGTTTGATCTTTAATTAGTTAAGTAATTAATTAATATGGTGGTATATCAGCTTTTAATTTTCATGTAATAAAATTTATTAATATTCTCTTTTATGTTAAAAAAAAGTATATAGGGGATTCCCATATATGTCCCTACAAGGTTCTTAATCTTAATCCTTGTCCTGTGAGTGTGAACCCATTGTAAAGAGGGCCTTTTGAAGATGTTATTTTTAGTTAAGATGTGATAAACTGAACTAAAGTGGGTCTTAAGCCAGATGACTGGAGACCTTATAAAGAGAAAGCCACAAGGAGGAAGGAGCCAGAAGCCAGAGGTCAGGGGAGACGAGAGAAGCAGGGAGGAGGAGAAGATATTTCACTGTGATGGGAAAGCCAAGAAACCCCAAGTATTGCCTGTAGCCAGCACGAGAACGCTACAGTCTTTGGGGAGAAGGCAAGCCTTGCCGATATCTGGATTTTGACCTTCTCATAGCCTCAAAACTGTGAGCCAATACACTCCTGTCATTTTAGCCAACCCGATGTGTGGTATTTGTCATAGCAGTCAGGCAAACTAAGACTGATAGTAATAGTTAATGAAGAATTTAACTGTCACCTGGGAAACCACATGATCAATCCATTCCCTCCTGGTAGGCAGAGATATAAAATGTCAGATAAAGTATCCCAAACCTGGAAATGATAAAAGAGATCCCAGGGTTTTCTTTCACTATAAGTGCTGTGCTTGCCTTTTTAGTGTTGGGGCTATTTTAAAATCTGTAGAAACAGAGATTAATTTATAGAATTTTGCCCACCAAACATGCAAATAGTTCCTTTTGACAAAACAGATAACCCCCAGGCCCTGTTGGAAATAACCAGTTTTGTATCTAACTAGCAATCTAATCCTCATATAAAGAGAGTAGTTTCTCAAATGCTCTTTGAACTGGTTTTAACATCTTTTTGCTTCCCTTATTAATTAATAGGTTGAATAAAATCTTTAACATGTATTCAATTAAAAAAAAAGAAGAGTAATAATAATATCCCAGTAATGTTGCAATTTTAAGTTCTCAAAATGTTTCACATTTGTTAACTCATTTGATTTTCACAATAAACTTGGGAAATAAGAAAGACAAGTACTATTTTCTTTACAAATGAGAAACTTGGAATTCCAGAGAGGAAAAGTTTGCATATCTGGACTTATTCAGAAATATAATCAATGGAATCAATGTGAACTCAATTCCTACATTACCATTCTAACTTATTGTTGCATCACATTGTTTTCCTGAGAAGAAAAAAATACAAGTTATTTATATTCATTGAAACCTTTATAAATATAGGAAAGGTGGAAACATTTTTTTCAGTAATGTAGATCAAACAAACTGACTGAACGAAATAACTGGTTTAAAAATGACTGTTGGCAATGGGGTTTGACACAGAAAAGAAAACAGAAAAAGACCCTGCCCTCAAGAGCTTACATTCTGATGTAACAAACAAATATCAATATCTAGCATTTATATTGTTTATATACTATGAAGAAAAATAAAATAGGGCTGGGGGTAGAATGGTATAAGAAAGTCAATGAGGTAAATTTGGGGAAGAATGTATTAAGAAGGAGCTACAAAGGTGACAGACAGGTAAGATAGACTCTAACCGTAATGCTCATTTATTGAATTATCTATTCAGAACTTAATCTGAAGAAGGAGTAAGCAAATAGCAAAGAGGAATCAAAATAAAATACCAGGTGTTATAGATTGAATTTAAAAGTGCCAGGAACTGTCCTGAACTCAGCAAGCTCTCAATTTAATTTACTACCCTGTTTTGCCTGATCTCTAATTCGTGAAGATGGTGATGCTTCCACTGGAAAGTCATTTTCTGAAGCAGAGGTGGGTCACCAGGAGAGGCTAGCTGGCAGCCTCCCAAAAACTTTCATCAGGATTGTATTCATTACCCAGGTCAGGACCCAATCCCAGTCTTGCAGGCTCAGCAATGCTTTTGTCAACTCAAGGAGAGCAGTTCTATGTGTATGTGTGTGTTCGGGTTAATGGGAATAGTGGCAGTTCATCGTCATCAAAATCATGAGATCAATGAATAAAATCAGAAGAGCAAATTACTCATGCACAATGAGAAATTTAATTGCCCATGGAATGGAATGTTCTTAGACCAAAAGAGTGGTGAATTTTTTTCCTACAAAATGGCTGACACTTAGTATAAACTTAATTAAATACTGGTTGCATTGGATGTTTCCTTCTTAGAAGATAGATTATATGATTGCCCAAATGATAATTAGAAGGAAACATTCTGGGTCTGTTTCAAAGTAATGAGAGTTTTCCTTTGGAAAACTTGGATGGATTGATTAATCCACTTAGGCAATATGGATAGGACTGATAATTGCAATGCAAGCTTGTAGACCAAGAGTTAATTCTTCCTCTCTCCTTGCTGGAGCTTGAACAGATAACAGTAACAGGCTTCTGTTTCCAAGGCTTCCATTGCCTAACAAACTGCATTAGACCTTCCGTGGTGTTTCTTCAGCTATGCTAATACTTTCTCTCAAATATCCCTTATTCCCAGAAGCCATGCAGTCTCTCAAAGATGACTGAGCCCATATCTGCATTAATGAATTCTGTGCTGATTAAAGTTCCCTCTCTCAGAGGGCAATCTTTGCTCCCTTCTTTCAAAATGATAACTTTCAGTGAAAATTCTCAAATATCCTCCTACAGGTAGGACATAAGAGACCTTGAGTTCACTCTTCCCATACAGTCCTGTTAATGGAACCATGATAAGTCATTTTCTGGATAGGCTGAAAAATACACAACACATTCCCCAAAAGACATCTTATTCCCTTGTCTGCTGTCTTACAGAAGGGCTCTTATGAATTTTTCAGCTTTGTTGAAGTGTTGTTGTTTTTTTGCATAGTGTCATACAAAATGAGGCTGGATGAAAATAAAAATTCCCTGAATACCAGATAAGTCTAAAATACTGTGCTAAGCAGAAATTTTAAAGCATGAACCTTGCCATTAATGAAAATACCCCTGGCTGAAGAAGTAAAATAGCTACCTATGTCAAATAGTTAAAATACCAGGCACAGTGTTTAGTCGATCTCCATTGTCTTGAAAGACAAGTCCAAATTTCTTGGCACTTATTCAGTAAATATTTATTGAGAGACTTTTATATTCCAAGCATTGTGCTAGCTCTCAGGGATGCAAGGCCAAGGTATAGTCTTCTCTGATCCTGTCCTCGAGTACCTCTCCTACCTTATCTGCAGCTGTTTCCCCACAATTGTCTTTAGTCGTATTGAGCCATTAGAGTGTGCAGCCTCTAGACCATTTTAAACCTTTGCTTCTGTGCAGAATGTCATCCTCAGTGTAACAGCTTCTTTTCTTTCAAATCCCAAGCCTTCTAGCCTTGTAACCCACTCAATATTAATTGCTTCCATAGTTTTATCTCCTCTTATCTAGAACTTGCTACTATTATAACATCCATTATCCTATAGCATAATTATTTGTGCATTTGTCTGACTCTTCTTAGACACTAAATGACTTGAGATCAAAGACAATGCCGTCCTCATTTCTGAATCCTCAGCTTCTTTTTCAGTGCCTAACATTCAATGCATTCTGGACAAATAAATATTGACTGAAAGAATTAATGAGTATGTTATATCAAAAATAAATGCTGGAAAAGCAACAAAAGAAAAGGTTCACAGTGGGATGGGGCCTGTGGTGTGCTGGTAAATGTTTAATAACCAGTTCCCCAGGAAACCAAAAGGTCATGAATTGTAACCTATGCCAATTTTTGTGGTCTAAATATTCCCTCCATGTCTGATTTCAATGTGATGTCATTAAAGATAGAGTTGGGAAGCAGTGACCATTATATAGTATTTTCACCATTCATACACCATATTCATGAGTAAACCACAGAGCATAGATTGTAGTAACTACAGTAAATTAATTAAGAAGTAAATTTTAGTATGTTTGACATTTGTTTTCAGCATAACATATAAATTGTAAGCTTATACAATTTGGTTTTTAGTAACAGTCATGTTTAACAATTGGCTTGCAAAATTCCTTAAAATTTTACAATTAGCTCTCTTATACTGGGATGAGTCGACACCAGCAGATGGCTGAATGGGACATTGTGAAGCAAGGAAGATAACTTAGAAAAAAAATCTTAAAGAGGAAGTGACAATTTCTGTTCGTCATGAAACCGTTATTTCAGTAAGGCAATAATGTTAAATAGAGATTATGTGGTCTATGAGGACACTGATTGTTGTCTGTTTTATTCACCGCTTTTATCCTTGGTGCCAGAATGAGTGCTGGGACATATTTAATGCTTATTAAATATTTGTTGAATAAATGAATATTTAACAAAAACCACATTGTATATGCTTCTTAGGCAATATCAAGTCAAATTAAAGGATCCTCCATTGGTGAGGTCTGGAGTAAAGGGCAGTTAATTGAATCCCATTCAAACAATTTTCACATGCTGCTTCTATTTTAAAATAAAGAAGTGTGGTGAGAGTCTTGTCCGCCTCATTTGTCTGAAAGTAGGTGGTGGAGCAATACAGTATGTCACTTGTAGGTCCTCCAGTCAGCTTCAAGTTCTTACTAGAGGGGAATTTCACTGATGACTTTGTGCATTCTTTGAAGTTGATGTAATCAAAATTCTTCATGGTACTTCCAGCAGGATCTAGAACTGAAAGAGGAACATCTTAAAAGGGCAAAAGGTAGAGAAAAGTGCCACCGTTTTCAATGACAACAGCGGAAATAGTCTATAATTGTATAATAGCTACACTGACTTCTGCTGCACAAGGTCTTGCATAGGGCATGAGCTCTGGATTTTGTGAATTTCTTCTTTGCAGTAAAATGCTCCCACGCCCTGAAAACTCACAGAGTTAAATGGAAGTTACTAAACCTAAGGATTAGTTCTGTTGGTAAAGAGCCTAAAGAAGGTAAAAAGCATAGATTTAGAGCTGGGTCCCTCTATGCCTGTCACCCAGCCTATGTGTGAGACCTGGAAGCAATTTAGTGACAGCCACTCTTTAAAATAAGTTAGTTCTAAGAAGAAGAGAAGGGCATTCCAGGTGGATAAGAGGATACGTAAGATCTGTGTTTTGAATGTACTAAAGTAGACTTATTATTCTATTATAGACTATTGTTATTCTGGCAATGGAAGAACTTTTATCACTGATATAAAGGCAGTGGCCACCAAAAGTTCTGAGGGGAGGGAGAGAAGAATAGGTGTAATATGTGGGCATTTTCAGAACATTGGAATTGTCCTGCATGACATTGCAATGACAGTTACAGGCCATTATATATTTTGTCATAACCTACAGAATTGTGTGGGATAGTGTAAACTATTATGTAAACTATAGTCCATGGTTAATAGCAATGCTTCAATATGTGTTCATCAAGTTTAGCAAATGTACCACACTAATGAAGATTGTTGTTAATGTGGGAAAGTGTGTGTGTGGGGGTGGAGCATATGAGAATCCCCTATATTTTTAATGTAATACTTATCTCATTTAAAGCTTCTTTAAAAATTTAAATTTAAAATAAAAAAAAAAGAACTGGGTTTTGCCCTCTCTTTATGCCACAAGTTACTTAAAACTCTGTGCCTTAGTTTCCTCGTCTGTTAAATTTATAATGAATAAAAGGGTATAGCACAGTGCCTAGAACATAGAAAGTATTTAATAAGTGGTAACAGCAGCCATGTATGTATACTTATTATTAGATTAATTTTATTATGTGCTCTATATCAAGAACAGGAAATGAGTTGTTGGAACTACAATATGGGAGAAAAAAAGGATTGCTAATTACTAGTCCTGAAATATAAGGAAAAGATTAAGGCTAGAAAAGTGATGATAATAGGACTAGGTGGATAGCAAAGAGGTAGGTTATATGTAAGATTGGGTCATAATTTGAGATAATTGATTGGCTAACAGATTTTGCATGTGATGTTGGAAGAATGAAAATTCAAAGATTATTTCTTGGTTTTGAGAACTATGGAAGCCATATTATCAAGCACAACTAATGGTAATTTTTTAATCAAGAAATCTGAATTTTATTAATTTATTCCCCCAAATATTAACACTCATTCTCTAATTAGGTCCAATTTTTCACAGGTGTGCCATGATGAATAATTTTTCTTTGATTGGAATTTAATTGTTATCAATGAGAGTTTTAAATTTTTGACAAATTGAAATCTCCATATATTTCCATATATTGACCTATGTCAACAGCAGTAAGTGTAGAGGGAGAGAGTAAAAATTACTAGACTAGATCTAATGGAGGTAGGAATTTAGGAAAGTTGGATTCTGGAGATAAGAATTTGGTAGACTCAACTTACAGATAAAATGACTATGGCAGACCTTGTCAATTTCCTGCACAATCAAGCATTGTGACAATTTCATTCTTCTTGACCATTGATTGACCTAAAGATAGAAATTTGTTTTTTCTAGCTAACAAATATTTGGGGCAATCTTCCAGGAAGACCCCATAAACACATCCCTACCAAATATAAGGACAAAATCTTTTAAGGCAAAAGCCTTTGCTCTTTCAATCTTTCCCCCCTTTCTAGCATGATGTCTGAGGCTGTACCAGCCACTGCCCACCCATAAAGACCAAAGCCATCATGCTAAAGCTGATGGCATACAAAGACATTTGTAAACAGCTGAACTAGTGCCAGAAACTGCTAGAAAGATAATCTACCACTTGTTTAAACTACTCTAGGTTGAATTTGGATTACTTGCAGCCAGTATCTTTTTTAACTAATGCATAGCACAGCCTGAGGGAGAGCTGCTTTTCCTAAGCATGTGTGCAAGAGGGGAAAAAGGTAGAATTGAGAGTTTGTGCAGCCCATAAGCAAAATACTTGGTACTTCCAAACAAAACCCAAACTTCTCTTTCTTCCTGGCTCTGGTGCAGTTTATCATGCAAGAGATGCTAAGCTCTGCAGTGCATATCTGGAGCTGGAGTACAGGAGACCCATAAATAAACTGCCTATAATAATGAAAGGATGTCATCACAGACATTTGACATTCCCTGTACAGTTTGGGAAACTGATAAAATCTTAATTGTAAAAAAGACATGCCGTATTGCCAATCCAGAACTACTTCTCGCATGCAGTCTGGCACATATGTCTTTCTGCTCGGCACAAGTAGCTGAAGGAATGAACAAAAAGAAAAGAGCAATTTCCCCACCGTAAATTGGAAAGTCTGCCAACCAGCTAAGTGATCTGCTATCAATCAGTGTTAAATTCTCCTTAGCTGCAGAAAATTCAAGGGCTAACTGTTACTGAGAGATTTCACACAGTGACTAATGGTATATGACAAACACATTTAAAATCTGCATAGACCAGCACCAGTTTAAAATGTAACATGAATAATAAATAATTTTAAAGAAATCCTGGCATGCAGAATAAGATATAATCTTTTCAGACATAAATTACAAAGAGAAGATTATAGTTCTAGAAAGGCATTTGCAAGCTGACCAAAACAAAGTCAAAGTGTAATTCATTCTGAAGGCAACTTTATTTGATGGTTTTGCACATAAACAGATTTCCAAAGTATTAAGCAGATAAGCTATACAACTGTGGTCACAGAGGCATAACCAAGAAAAATCCCAGGTCTCTGATCAGTTATAAATGACAGTCATTGCAGATTCTGGACAGACACAAAAGCAATAGGACAGGCTTCTTGTTTTCCAAGGAATGTTTACAGTTCTTTGTGAGAATAAAAAGGAAATGCTCTTTCTTTTTTTTTTTAACCAAGCTGAGCTACAAAACAGAAAAGTGTGAGAATGGAATAGGAGACTAGAGGATTTAAATATAGAACTCATTTTAAGTTTGTTGAGTATTGATATTAAGGAAGCAGGAGAAGGAGAACTGGATTTGGATTTCTGGGTTTAAGGCTCTATTACCAAATTCAGTTTCCTTATAGATTTCATGTAAACAGAAAAGGTTTAACTGTGATTGTCAATAAGATATTGTGGGGAAACATCATTAAAATGCTAAAAGAGTGTGTACATGCTCTTTATTATTTTTGTTCTATTATTCAGTCTAAGTGTAGGAAAAATGAGAATGTGTGGTTTGGAAGAAAACATTACAGTGGAAAGAAAGCATGTATCTTTAAAGAAAAAAAAAGGTTTTACAAAGTGTTTTAGGTACTAAAAACAAGCTTGCTGGAATTAGGCTCCTAGAGTTTTGGAGAATGATGGAAGTTCTATAAACAAGCAAATAAGTAAAGGTAATTTTATAATCATAAAATCTGAATTTTGTTAATTCATTTTCCAAATATTAACACTTATTCTTCAATTAAACCCCATCTTCACAGGTGTGCCATGATGAACAATTTTTCTTTGATTGGATTTTAATTGTTGTTATCAACAAGAGTTTAAAAATTTTTTGACAAAGTTTAAATTTCCATATATTAGTTTGGTGGAGAGTAAATATACAGCTTCCTCATGCAAAGCAATCAGAGGCAGTGTAAAATACCAATGAGGAGGTTGCGATTGTCATGTAAATGAAATTGAAGATCCCTTGTAAGTATGAGAGCATAAACAACAATAAAAATAAATCTATAGATTGAGAAATTTAGAAGAATGTGCTAAGTTTTTAAATTTCTTTGACCTCATTTGTCCCTCACAGTAGGCCTGTTGTGTAGCATGGACCATCACTCAGATCTCCTTTTGAAAGATGAGAAAATCAAGTCCTGAAATGTTTTTTTAAATCTACTAGCAAATTCATAATATTGGTAGGATAATAATTCAGGTCCTTCCAAACCCTTCTGAGATTTATTGTACAGACCAATCTCAGTAACATTCAGGAAAATCCACCCTCATTTAGACTATCTGCGGGAAAAAAATGGCATAACTTGGTTAAAAAACTGCAATTTTTAGTATGTTTAGATTGAGTTTTATTTCTTAAAACAAGTCAAAGTAACTGAAACTGGCTTGCTAAAGTCATTTAGAATCCCATTATGGTCTTATTTAAATTTACATTTTGTTTGTTTCACAAACATTGTTTTCTCTTCAAGAATGGGGTAAACTTAACATTAGTGTGATAGAATCTAGATTTCTAGATTATTGTTTTAGGGGAGAGACAGTCATGTGTATTGTACATTCTGCTAATTTGAACTTGGTTAAGTTATTCTGTGGCAACAAACAACCCCAAAATTACAGTAGCTTTACACAGTTCATTTCTTGATCATGCAAAAACCACTGGTCCCAGTCACTAGCCTCCAAGACAAGCTCCATGGTATGCTGGCTCAGCAGTTCAGGCTGCTCCTATCTGATGACTCCACGACCTCCATAGCCTAGGGAAGAGTGGGCTGGAGATGGCAGTCCTGGCAATTAAATGACAAGAAACGCATTTTACTGGCCAGAGTAACTCAGCTGGATGTGTTTCACCACAAGAGAGTGGAGAAGTGCAATACCCCAATCTATGGGGGTGTAGAGGAGAGGGGGGGATTGATAAAACAGTGATAGTGCCTGTTACAGAGGCATTTCATGTACAAAAATAGTGGAAATTAACATATTAGCTCAGATAATTCCCGTAAAAGTCCTGAGAATTTGAGAATTCTTTCCATACTTCACCAACAAGAAAGCAGGCTTGGCGGTAGTAAGCAAGCCTCTCTCCTCTGTGAGGAGCTCTGTAGACTCTTCTGTATTTGAGTTTTGACAATACCCCTAAATGGTAATGATGTCAGCATATTTCCAAATACGTTATCAGATATTATGTACTTAAATTATGTATTAAAGGGGAAAGGCAGAATCCAAACTCAGTATTTTGGGAAAGAGATACTGGCTACAATGTTTAGGAAAATGGTACTCAATTGATGGGGATGGGGAATCTATAAAAACAAAGCATCTTTAAGTGGGAACAGAGAATTAAAAAAAATAGGTTAAACATTTTAAGTCAGGAAGAGATCCATTGGGAAAAGGCCATTCACATATGTACATATAAACACATACACACATGCATATAAATATTTGTGCATATGTGCCTATATATATATAATTACACAATTCTGTGTTAACATACAACCCCAAAATTCTTTTTCTAGTCTAATGAATAGTGGAATTTTTCCAAGGCTACATCATAATAATAAATTAGTGTGTAGCCCAAAGAACTAAAAAGTGCTATCACAAAAATGTTTTCAAATATTAGATAAATATCTTGCTAGATAACTGATCGCTCCCATGTATTTTATGTCTATTATTGATATGACCAAACATTGTAGTTGATGTTTTACTTCTAATCACATTTAATCCTTAGAATGACCCTATATGTAATGGATTAGTATCACTACATTCAAAAATAAAGAAACTAGGATGCAGATAGATCAATTCACCTTCCAAAATTCACACAGCATTTCCAAACTATGTTTAATCCAAATTCTGTTATATCATCTCGTGCTGCAACACGTCTTGACTTTTGTAGTAGTTCCTTTTTATAATTTCTTTTTTGCTTCTTACAAATTTGCATCATATATATATGTATATTCCAAGAATAGTATGTTCTTAGGCAACAAAAATGCAGCGTCTCATAATCTTGTGGTTTTAAAGAAAACGAAAATACCTGAAAGTGCAAGATTTTCTCAATATAGTAGATCGCCGTAAAATCAAATATGAAGAAGTAGTAAACTGCCTGCACCATATTAAGAATTCCATGACTGAAATTAGCAGATGGCAGTCTCTGTAAGCTTCTCTTCAGCAACTAAGCCTTCAGCAGACACAAGTGTTGTACCAGCATATTTCTGTTAAGGAACAGGACCGAAAGCGTATCAGTTCGTTGTAATTGTTCCATGATTCAGCAATTGAGTCACTTAATGGCTCCCACGCATATACCAACTCATATAATTTTAAGAAGGGTCTACTGGGTAAACCATCTGTTACAATAAATCCACAGTGCCTTGAGAGATCAGTGGATAACACTTCTGCTGTCCCTGCTTAAATAACTAGGCTATACTTTTACTGAAGGTGAAACGCATAGAAAGTCTGTTTGGAATTAAGTCTGCTAAGGATTGTACATAGTTCATTTCACCTCATTTATGACACAATAAAGACAACCAAAAAATCTTGCTACTGGCTAATGAAGGATGTTCACATTTTTTTAACTTATTAGGAATTTGAAAGCTCCTTTAGAAAATATGGGAATTGTCACAGATTTTGTGCTTATCGTAGTACCCTCAAGGTGTAAAAATAATATTACCTCCTTAATATATTTGGAAGAGATGTACAAATATGACATGACCTTAAATAAAAGCTTAAAAAGCCAATGTAAAACATTAGCCAACAAAATATTAAGTGCCTACTATGTGCAAAACACAATATTAGGCACTGATGTTTAAAGATATGCATGTCATATTCTATGCCATCAAGGAGTTCATAGTCTGGGGTAAGAACCATGTTGTGGCCCCATATAACAGGGCTCTGCTAAAGGTAAGCATAATTCATTATTAAAGTATAAAAAGGAATACTCTATCTAGACCAGGGCTGGGAATGGAGAAAGGAGGGCAATGACATAAATATTAAATCCAGATGATGTAGCTTGGATGGAATCTTGAAGAGCAAGTAGCATCTTTGCAATGCACACATGAAATTTTCTGTTAAGCAATGCATAGTCCACCTGCACTTTAGATATCAATGAGGACTTTAGGGAGAAATCCACCAAATAACTGCAGTCAAAAATCCCTGATGAGGTGGCAGACTTGGCCCAGTGGTTAAGGCGTCCGTCTACCACATGGGAGGTCCGTGGTTCAAACCCCGGGCCTCCTTGACCCGTGTGCAGCTAGCCCAGGTGCAGTGCTGATGCAGGCAAGGAGTGCTCTGCCACGCAGGGGTGTCCCCCGCGTAGGGGAGTCCCACGCGCAAGGAGTGCGCCCCGTAAGGAGAGCCGCCCAGTGCGAAAGAAAGTGCAGCCTGCCCAGGAATGGTGCCTTACACAAGGAGAGCTGACACAACAAGATGACGCAACCAAAAGAAACACAGATTCCCATGCCGCTGACAACAGAAGCGGACAAAGAAGATGCAGCAAATAGACACAGAGAACAGACAATTGGGGTGGGGAGGGGGGAGGGGAGAGAAATAAATAAATAAATCTTTTTTTAAAAGAAATCCCTGATGAGGGAAGCGGATTTGGCCAGTGATTAGGGCGTCTACCACATGGGAGGTCCACGGTTCAAACCCCGGGCCTCCTTGACCCATGTGGAGCTGGCCCACACGCAGTGCTGATGCATGCAAGGAGTACTGTGCCACACAGGGGTGTCCCCGTGCAGGGGACCCCATGCTCAAGTAGTGCACCCCACAAGGAGAGCAGCCCAGCGCAAAAGGAAGTGCAGCCTGCCCAGGAATGGCGCCGCACACACGGAGAGATGATGCAACAAAAAGAAACACAGATTCCCGTGCCGCTGACAACAACAGAAGCGGACAAAGAACATGCAGCAAATAGACACAGAGAACAGACAACTCCGGGGGGAGGGGAGAAAAATAAATAAATAAATAAATCTTTAAAAAAAAATCCCTGATGAATTCTTATGCATTAATACTGGGAATGCGAAATGGAACAAGCCCGTGGAGGGAAATTTGGCAACATCTAGCAAAATAACATACATATTTTTTTTTTTGATCTAGAAATTCCACTGCTAAGTATTTATTGAATAATACATAGGCAAAAATATTAAAAAGACCTGCCCATGGATATTCATTGTAGGGCTATTGGTGATAGAAAAAGTCCGGGGGGGTGGCGTGGAAGGGGAATCAAATACCCGTGATTAGAAGACTGTTTTTATAAAACACTATACAACTACACATTGAAATTTTGTGCAAGTGTCAAATGGAATGTGGAATAGTGATATATAACACTGTGGAAAATCTCCAGAAAATATTGTAAAATTTTAAAAATCAAGGTGCAGAGGGGAATATAATAATACCACTTACTGATAAGAGGACACACACACATTCACTTCTATTAAGTGAAAGCATAAATCATACAATGAAATATGGATTACCTATGGAGGTCTGGGAAGGATAGGATGGAAAGAGTTAGGGATGGACTAGTCTAGATTACTTTGAATATACCTTGTTCTGTAGATCTGACTTTGGAACCATGTAAATATTCTGCATAATTATAAAACACAATTTAATAATAAAAGACCAATTCTGAAAAAAAATCAGAAGTAAAATGAAACAAATGAAACTTGCTGTGTATCCCATTTTCAGCAATAGAGAAAAATTATTCCAAGGGTCTATAAAACCTAGGTCTTTTACACCACACTCCAACTGAAATATAATTTAAGGCAAAAAGAATACAAAACAAAATCTCAAAGTGCTTTTTTTAGTAATCATAGTATAGGCAGTAGTATAGGAATTGTCACTTAACATTATTATTTGTGCTGTAGGATTGAGAAAATGAGTATCAATGTTATTGAACACTAGGTTTTCAAATTGGACAAAGGCACTAGAACTACATGATCAAAATAAAGAAAAATCTTTTTCCCCTGAAATTGAATAGAAAATATTGGTATAAACTCATGTTATATCTTATCTTAACAACATAAAAAGACACATATTCTATTCTGCCTACTGAAAAGGCCCAGAAACAGTGAACAACCCAAGAGCCATGAGCACTCTAATGCCTTAGAGTTTCGTCTGTAAATATCATTTCTGACTATAAGGAATCTGATTTCCTTTAAAAAAGCAGCTCACTCAAGTTCTAGAGTAAATAATACATCAGATGATCATGGGTCACAGCAAGGAACTTTGAAGGAAATGGGTTCTTGTGGAGTCATCTTGCATATGGTACCACTTGTCAAAAATAGGGCAATTAAAGCAGCAGTATGTTAATATGTTCAATGGATTGACGCACATAGATGTTTCCATTCATTGTTCATTAATTTCTAAAAATTCTTGAAAACAAATTTCATTGATCCTTTTTGGAGGATGATAAGGAATTGACACTATTTTGAAAACTCATCAAAGAAAAAATTAAAATACTTAAGTTTATTTATCTTGTCTTTCCTTTAAAAAGTAAAATTCAAGCAGCATACATATGTGTTAGGAATAAATTAATGTGTTAACTATTCACTTCAAGAGTTTTCATTTCCAAAGCTACATAGACCATTGATCACAAAGCTATACATTAAAACAAGAATATGCTACCTCCTCATATACTTTCTTTAGAATTCCAACTAAAGAGCTCTGTGTAAACATTATGGCCCCTTTTGTTAAGGACAGATAGATCTGGAACATCTTCAGATATTTTGTAAAACTACTCCCAAGGACAGAAACTATAAAAAATATTGCTGAATAATCCATACATAAACAATATAAATGCAAATTCCTCTAGGAGTATAGGGTATTAAAAATATATATATGAAGTATCTCTTACCTGATAATTGAGCATCCTTTACTAATAGTAATTGTAGTGACAATAATAGTAGAAGTTGCAAAGGTATTCTGACAAGACAAAAGAAAGGAGATTGTGTTTTTATTCGTGTCCTGTAATTGTTTTTATAATATACATGCCCTTTCAAAAGATTTTAAGTAGTGTAATGCAAAAGGTATTTATATCAAAAACAGATAGAAACAGAATAAGAGAATCAAGACCACAGAAAAGAGACAGCATATCAACTATTGAATCATAATGGCTGTAATTGAGCGTAAGATTCTGAGCTTGCTGGCAGCTGAGGGGCAAAGGGGGTATGATTGTTTATATTGTTGTTAAAAGTTTCTCTCTTACAAGATTTATAATGATTAACTGATCACAAGATTTTCAATTGTTAACTAACAGTGACTTGCATTCCCGTGACACAGAACAGCCCCCATCCAGAGCCTACATGTTCAGATACAGTTCATTTCCTCACAAGAATAGGAAACGAAGCCACATGACACCACCAACCCCTCCCACTCCGCCCCCAGCCCACTCTGCCCTAGCCATCCTCATTGACCCTCAGGTCTTTCCAAGCCCCAACCCCCACCCACTGACTAAGAATTTTCCTGCCTATAGATATACTGTATAAATTCAAAACCACCTCTCAGAGGTGGGCTGAAGTCTGTTCTTCAGACCCCTTCCTTTGGTAGAGTTTCTCAATAAACTTTCTGCCTGCAATCGTCAGTTTCTGTGTCCAAGTGAGCACTGTTTTTCTCTAACAGTTGTCATTATCAGAAAAGAGAACTTCTCCAGCTCCTAAGGCTTTTCCTATATTTAATTACTAAAGGACATTTCTTAAGTGAAACATCCACAAGGACACAGATATAATTGAGACCACTCCCACAAACATTTCTATATTCCTATTGATACCTCTTAATTTTAATTTAGATAATATTCAAAGGATATGGCACTTAAAGGAAAAAAAAAATTAGAGGAAGTGACCCTCCCTACCTCAAAAAAAAAAAATATATATATATATATATATACAGAAGACAATATTTTCTGTCTGAAAACCATAGCTTTTTTAATTTGATTTCCCTAATAGAGTTTTCCTTTCTTTGCCTCTTTCATTATGTGATTTTTTTTTCTTTATTAGAGAATTTGTGGTTTTACAGAAAAATCATGCATAAAAAACAGGATTCCATATACCACCCTATTATTAACACCTTGCGTTGGTGTGGACATTTGTTATAATTCATGAAAACACACTTCTATAATTTTGCTATTAACTATAGCCATGGTTTAATTTAGGGCTCACTGCGTAGTGCGCTTACATGGAGGTTTTTATTTTTTTAATTGTTATTCTGTTATCATATATACAACCTAAGATTTCCCCTTTTAACCACATTCACATATATTTCAGTGCTGTTAAATATGTTCACAATGTTGTGCTACCATCACCGGCATCCATTACCAAAACATTTCCATGGTTCTGAATTGGAACCCTACTCTGTGCAAATGGCTTATGCATACCTTGTATTCTTGCTCCTAATTGCCCAAAAACTTCTTTGGAAACAAACCCAGTAAAAAGGCAAGCAAACAAACACTGACATTTCTCACCTCCTATTGGAGGAAATTCACATGTCCCTTGCTTTTTGAATGATCAAGGAAAAAACTGTATCCAAGTCTCCAGGCTGAGGGGGAAAAAAACAACAGAAAATTAATGAAATGAAAATGAAACCCAAAAAGAAATGCCTGGAGCCCTAGAAAGTACAGAGAACAAAGAGAGAGCAAGGGCCATGAATAATAATGAGATTCCAACTCCACAGCTATCAAGAGCTGTTCTTTAGTGGCCCTTTAGCAAAGGCCTCAAGTCACCTCCTCTGCCTTGGTGAAAGGACCAAATCTATTAAGTCTTCTCCAGAATTGAAACATTTGGTGACAGAGGAAAGAAAAACCCAGCATCTTGGAAATTGTATCTGCAGCAATCTAAATTTAGCATTTGAGTTATTGGAATAGATTCATAACCATTTTGTATGAATTTATAAATACACAAACAGAAATGCTAAACAGGAAAGTAATCTTCCAGTATGTGAGAAATATATTGCTAAGTTACTTCATATATATTTAGCCTAAACCTAGGGAGTAGTTGTTTTTTGTCCTTTTTTGTTTTTTTTTACAGTAATGATCATTATTTTTATTATTAATTCCTTCACTTACAACAATTAGCCCAGCATTTTGAGAAAGCTCAAAAGGGAGGGTGGATATTTTATATATTATATTTCATTTAGTTCTAAAAATAAACCTGTGGAATAAACAGTACTCCATTTTAAAAACAAGTAATACTGGAAGTCTGAGAGGAGTTATTCTATTATTTGATTGGGTTCACACAACTAGTAATTGCAGAGCTAGGACTTAAGGGTCTTGAACTTGCTCTGTGTCATGGTAATAACAACTTCTCATAAGCTATTTTATTTCTATTAAATTACCATTTACTGCTATGATATAGATAAACATGATCACCATTCCCAACTATTTTGAAACTGACTTCAGAGCAATGAAGTAGCAGGCCAGTATGTCGTGTTAACAAGTGAAAAGGCCAGAACTGCTCACATGCATATAACTAATTACATTCTGCAGGAAAAATGGTGTCCTAGGGTCAAACTATCTTCCCTTGGAATTAGGTATGTGACTCTTGGTAAGTTACTCAACCTTTCTGAAATTCGATTTTTTTGCCTGACAAATGAGTTGTATGACAATAGCTGCCTTGCACACTTACCACAGTATTTCTATGATGATGAAATCTATCACAATTTCAGTTTAATAAAAAAAAATTAGAAATACAATATGCACGTGGACAGCACAGCTATGCAACCAGCAATCTAGGCCTGAGGCTGGAGAATGACAGATTCAAAAGCCCTTTTACCCATGCTTTTGCTCTGGATTATCAGCCTTTTTGGAGATCAAAGTTACCAATATTAATCAAAGGTCTGTAGTGATATCAGAATTCAAGTAGCCACAGGGAATTGGATGGGGTACTATTTGAAATGACAGGACACAGAAGAGAGGATAGACTGCCTTTGAGGAGAAGTTGTTAATCATACTGCATACTTTTGTCACCCTCCTGCACTGTACCTACACATCTCTCCATTGGAACATACCCATTCATGTGGCTTCTCAACAACTATGTATCAAGTGCCTAATACCTACCAGTCAAGGTACTGAAGGCGGCTAGTAAGATAGGGAATCAATGGATGGATCTGGAACCTGGCAAAGAGTCCATGTGGACCTCAATATCCCCAAGATGGCTGCTGGAAGATCCTCAGCCCCACCCTCACAAGATTCTGCCACTCAGAACAAGATTCCTCCGGAAGCCAGAAGTCCCGTATATTCCCCAAGGACTTTATCATTGGGTCCACCTGGGAGTTGATGGGTGGGGCAATCAATCAAAACAGCAAACAGCTGGGACTCCTCCCCTGCCATTAGCAAAAGGGCAGAATAATTAATGGTTTAAAAAGCAAGCACTAAGACCTATTGCTCGCTTACCTTTGGACCCTTGTTCCTGCCTTCTGTGCCCTGCTCTCGCCATGTCCCCTCACATGGATCAACACACAAGTAAAACCTGGGCATTTATAATCTATAATGGAAAATTGTAGTCTGTAAATCAGCCCATTTTATCACTTTTCAGCCTCTTCCTCTCTACCTGGGACCCATGATCTGTTATTTTCTCCTATTTCTCTTCTCTTCCTACCTTAATAAATTACCAGCTTAACTCATCCAATGAGCTCTTGAAATTAATTTCTGCAGCAGAGTCAAGAATCTAGACAAAATCCAGTTACAGTACTAGCCCATGGAGGACTAAAAAAAAGGCACAGTTCTGCCTTCTTTGGGATTTAAGTCTCATGGTAGACACCTGAATTTGTGAATCAATACATTACAAGATATGAAATTATTATCAGCAAAAGTGCTGTTATATATGAGTGATAATGGGTTTACATGCAATTATAAAGGGAAGATTTCCCAAGGGAAGTCAAGGTGGCTTCCTGGAGGAAATGATTTTGAGCCAAGAGAGCAAAGTTGAGTAGGAGTAAACTCTGTGACATGGAATATATTTTAGGTTGTGGAAATATGTCTTTAAAGAGGAAGAAAAGCTTCCAGGCATGTTGTCTGAAGAAGCATGATACATCTGAGGGACTAGCAAAAGGTTTGGGTGATTAGAGCAGAGAACAGAAGCAAGGGGGCTGAGAGGAGACTCGTGAGCTCCCTGGGGGCCACAGCAGGATCATATTTTAGGTTGCATTAATGATTTCCATCTTAATCCTAAGAACAGAGAGAGCTGTGATTTGGGTTTAACCAGGCAAGTGGCATGATCAAATTTGGATTTTGGAGAAATCACCCTGGCTGCAGTGTAGAAAGCAGTCTGAAAGGGGCAAAAGTGGAAACGACAAGAGCAG